>NC_087180.1:2072500-2235000 GCF_035594125.1 Scylla paramamosain
ACAACAACAAACACAACATGAAAGAAATACGTAAGGAAAAAAAAGAGAAAAGCACAATAACAAGAATAAACAGAAGGTTGAAAAAAAAGAACAAGAACATAAAGAAAAATAAGAGTAAGAACGAAATCAGAAACAAGAGGAAAAACAAAAATGAAAAATGAAAAAAAAGAATAAGGAAATGAGAATAAGGACGAGAAGGAGAAGAAGAAGGAGAAGAAGATGATGATGATGATGAGGATAATGATGAAAGAAATAGAAAGAATAATGTTTATGAAATCAATAGTTGGGGAAAATGAAAAGGAGCGACGGATGAGAGGAAGGTAATGAGAAATATCGAGAAGAGGAGGGAGGAGAAAAGAATAAAAAGAAAAATAAGGAGTAATATTTGTAAGATCAACAGCTTCGAGAGATGAAGAGAAACAGATGATGAAGGAACAAGAACAGGAAGACTAAGGGAGAAGAGAAAGGAACAACAGATAAATAAAAAAAAAAGAAAAGCAAAAAACTGAGTCACTAGGACCATATGAAAAAAAAAAAATGATGTTGTTAGTGGCGGCGTGGTGGCGATGGTGGTGATGGTGATGGCGATGATGCTTCTTGTTCCCCTTTCACAGCCGCGCCAAGAAATGCCTGGAGGGTTGGCCTGAGCCGCCTTGGCCCTCCCTGCTGATGGCTTCTCTACTGCTGCCAGAAAATGTGGTCATATTCACCCTAACGAGAACCTACAGTATCAGAGGAGCCTGACGTCGCGGAGAGAAGGGATAGGGAAGGGAAACCGAGGGAGGCTCTTCGGCTCTTAATGGCATCAAGAGATAGGCACAGTTGCGATCATAAGTAATGCCTCCTGTTAACTTTCACTCATTCGATACTGTAATATGATTCTCAAGTTGCTGTTATCCACGCTGAGTAAGGGAAACTATGAGCGACTTTTAAACTAGCATGAATAGACAAGTACAGTAGCTATCAGTAGTAATGTCTCGTATTGCAATCTTTCACTCATTCAGTACTGTAATATTTCTCTTTCATTTTACATTGTGGTTATTTACATATTGCTGTTATTCACATTAAGGAAGGGAAAACCACAGGCGGCTCTCAGTGGAAAAAATCGATAAGTACAGCCGGGATCAGAATTAATGTCTGTTCTTTCACCACCTTTCACTCACTCGATGCTGTCAAGTGTCTCTTTCATCGTACTTCTTTTCATATAAGAATATCTGGCCTAGGGCATGGAAAAGGCCTAGTGAAGGTGTCAGTTCCTAAAGAGTAAAGTCAGAAAAGAATCATCCAAAATCTGAGATGCGTCTTAAAACCTCCCTATTGTTTAGTTACATATTGCTGTTATTCGAACTAAGTAAGTGAGTAATTAGATGCAGATTTCAGATTTCATCACTTTACCTGATCAGATATTGTAATGTTTCTCTTTTATTTATTTCAGGCGAACTGTTTTGAAATCCTTGCCATAATTTCTGTCTCCGGTTGTACATTGCCCGCAGGATCGAACGGTAACAGAATTATGTAGTGATATAAAAAAAAGACGTGGCGGTTCAGTACTAACAAAATAGAGTATAGGGGGGAAAATACCATAGAAAACATACATAAACTCGTAAAATCATATACTACACGGTGCCACAGTGCCATTAACTTTACACCAACTCATGAACACACACAAAATAAAATGCACACCATAACTTACACAACAACACATGGACAAACATGAACACACACACACACACACACACACACACACACACACACACACACACACACACACACACACACACACACACACACACACTCAGTAATACAGTAATACGTACAGAGAGCATGCATGTACACAGCCATCACACAGATACGTAACAAAAACAGAGTGACACTGGAGAGTATCTGTTACACCTATTTCTCTTCTCCCTTCCTTTTTCTTCCTTTGTTTCATTACCTTTCCCTTCCTTTCTCCTCTCTTTTCTTCCCTTCCCTTCCCTACTTCTCCCTTCCTTAACTTTTCATCCCATTACATACCTTTGTTTTCCATCCTCTCATCTTCTTCCTCCCTCCTCCTATCCCTTGTTGCGGCAGCGGACACTAACACGGGCTACGGGAAAAGAAAGGCAAAATCTGAAGCAATTACACGTTATTTTCCTTCGCGTGTGGACTGATGATTGGATGGGTGAGGAGGTGGCTGACAGAATAGGTGAGGTAGTGGGTGAGGGAGTGGGTGAGGGAATGTGTGAGGGAGAGGATGAGAGAGAAAGTGAGGGAGAGGGAGGGGGAGCGGGTTGAGATCACCTGGGTACACGCACCACTCCAGCCTCTGTTGCCTTACTCCTAATCAGGCCTTGTATGGTTACTTAAGTCTGGCCTGTGCTTTGTGAGGAAGGAAGGTGAGTTTGACCGTGAAATTTATGACGGGAAGGTGCGGGGAGACTGTTACTTCGTCCTGTTCCTGGTAAACGTGAGGGAGGGTCATACTCAAGTGGTGAGTGTTGGTGTAGGGCAGGTAGCGTCACCCTTCCTGGTCCTTGGCTTATAGAGTACGATAACGAGTTCCTTTCTCCGCCGCCTTTACGTTCCCACTCACGGTACTCCTTCTGATAATGGGCTCCGTGGCCCTGAAAGACACAGCATGATTTCGACCACCAATGTGAAAGAGAAGCATCACTGGGCCCTGCGATGTGACTAATTAAAGTTTTCAGCGTCTTGCCTCGACTATCTTCATCCGACGCTTGTGGCAATGGCAAGGGTTTTCAGTGGTATTGGCATGATTTCAGTGACAGTTTCACAAGGAATCTGCATAATTACTGTAGAAAAACACGAATGAAAACCTGACCAATTATCTCTGTGGCATTTAAAAATAGTCTGATGAGAGAAGAAAATGTTTAAGGATTGGGGCTTTAGATTGTCCACTCGCCTACACACGCGCCTGTACCTCGCCTCAGACCGATATACTCCAGGCGCCAACCATTAGACGATGCAAAATTTCAGAGCCTATAATTTACAACTGTGTTAAACAATGGTGCATTAAATATTCTGAGAGAAAATAACAGAGTGTGCATTATTCTGCAAGTAGTGGTGATAGGAAACATGTAGGTTGTTTTGGGTCAAGAAGGACACAGTGAGAGAACACAGTACATCGCCACCTCAGTCCTGCTCCACCTCGCTCCACATTCTGAATGAAGTGTTTTGATAGAAAGTTCTGATCGGTCGAAATTTTTGAAATCTCGGTGTTTTTCGACGAGGACTAACGACCAGTCCGCGCGAGAAAATGGTGTTATTTCATCGTTGTGAAAACGCGAGGCAGGCAGAGGGACAGACTGACAGACAGACAGACAGACAGACAGATAAATAAACCAAGCATTCTTTTTAGTCTAAAAAATAGAATAAAAGATGGCAATTGACACATATTTACCAGGAAAATCTAAATATGCATAAAATTCGCACTTTATTTAACATAAATATTAAAATTCACACATACAACAGAATAAGATGCAAACCAAAGAGATTACAACACCACTTTCCTTTTTGACTCCTGCAAGAAAGCAAACACGGCCTAAACTTATCGAAAACCCACGAGAACACTACAAATACAAATAGCACGTCAGGACGGCAATACTTCTGAACCGAGGAGGCAACAACTCCTCACTTCCCTCCTGGAGAATGTAAGGCACCACTACGGCCCACTATGTTCATGATGTGCAGGGCGGCTGGCCAGCAGGGATAAGTGGAGCGGTGCCAGACAGACAGAGAACCCCCAACACAGCATGACGTTATGTATGACCAGTGCGCCCGTAGCTTAAGAGTGAAAAGAGACTGTGGCCTTCCCACCTCACGCTCGACTGCACACTTCTGGAACAACAGAGCGGTTAGAGAGTCGTTCAAACACTTGACTCATCCTGTGTGTGTTTTGTGCGTTGTTTATGTCCGCGGCAATGGGCAGGAAGAAAAGGAAGGAAAGGGAAGTGAAATAAAGGGAAATAAAGGGAGAGATAAGGGAGCGAAAGGGAAAAGAAAGAGAAAGAAAGGTGAGGGAGGGGAAACAAAAGGAAAGAAAGTGAAAGAAAGGTAAGGAAATGAAAAATAAAGTAAGGAAAGAGACAGAGAAGGAAGGGAGGGAAAAGGAGGATGGGAAAATCCAGGGAAAGAAAAAAAATAAGGAAAAAGTGAACTGAAGGAAAGAGAAGGGAAGAGAAAAGGGGGAAAATGAAGGAAGATAAAAGGAAGGAAGGCAAAATAGGGAAAAAGGAAAATAAGGGAATGAAACAGATAGAGCTATAAATGAACGAAAGAAAAGGAAAGGGAACAAAAAAAACAGGAGAAAGGACAAGAAACGAAAGAAAGGGAATGAAAAAAAACGGAAGTAAAAGAAGATAACGCTTGGAAAGGAAAAGACAGAAAAGAAAACTGAAGACAAAAAAAAGAAGAGGAGGAAAGGAGGACAATTATAGTAAATAGAAAGAATTACGAAGGACAGTAAATGAAAAACAGAAAGGTAGATAAAAAAAGAAATAAAAGAGAATGAAAGGCAAAACACAAAGAAGAGGAAGAGAGGAGGAAAATTACCGTAAATACAAAGATTACAAAGGACAGTTAATGAAGGAATTGTAAAGTAGGACAAGAGGAAGACAAATTAGAGGAGACACTTGGTATAACTTCTCTCTGTACGTGCTTAAACATTACCGTGGGAGTGGCATCTAGTAGGGCAGAGGAAGACATTACCCTACACACGCCAGTATTAATTCCCTCTACTCTCCAATTCTCTCTTACTCTCCTTCCCTCCTTTCCTCCCCCTCCACTTGCTCATCCTCCTCCCACTCTTCCACTTCCTGTTTTAATCTTCTTCCTTCATTCCCTCTTACTTTCCTTCCCTCCCTCTTTCCTTCCTTCCTTCTCATCTTCCTCCTCATCCTCCTCTTCCTCCTTTACTATCATGTCTTTTTTGCCCTATAGCTGACTACTACTACTACTACTAGTAGTAGTAGTAGTAGTAGTAGTAGTTATTATTATTATTAGTAGTAGTAGTAATAGTAGTAGTAGTAACAGCAGTAGTAGTAGAAGTAGTAATTCTCAAACAGCAATGCCAGGGCCTAAAGGCCTGTTGCTGTTTGGATTTTCTTTGTAGTCCTTTGTAAAATTTGAAATCAGTTTGTCTTTTCTTTTTTCTCTTTTTTTTCTTCCTTAATATGCAATGAATATGAAATGAAGCAGTGAAGAAAGGAAGGGACGAGTAGAAAAGGAGGTAAGGATAGGGCAGGGAAGGGAAGGGAAAGGAAGGGAGGGAGGATTAAGGCAACGTTGAAGAGGAGATGATGAAGAAGCGAAGAAAAGGGAGATAACGAGAAGAGAAGGGAAGGAAGAAAATGTACAGGAATGGGAAAAGAGAAAAAAGGAAGAAAGAACGTAAAGAAAGTGAGCAAAGACAGGAAGGGGAAGAAAGTGAGGGAAAGGAAAAGGAGACAATAGGGGAAAGGAAAGGAAGGGAAAGGAAAGGGAAAGAAAGAGATAGAGATACATAGATAAGGGATGAAAAAGTTTAATAAAGAGAAGAAAGAAAATGAAAAAAATGAAAAGAGAATGAAGGGAAGAGGGAGGAAAAAGAAAAAAAAGAGGGGAAAGAATAATATGGACGGAAAGAGAGAGGAACGGAAGGAAAAGGATGAGCAAAGACAAGGAGAGGAAATAAAAGGAAATAAAAGGGAACTGAATTGACTAAAAGGAAAGGAAAGGAAAGGAGGGAAGAAAAAGTAATAAAGTAGAGAAATGGAAGAGAGAGAGAGAGAGAGAGAGAGAGAGAGAGAGAGAGAGAGAGAGAGAGAGAGAGAGAGAGAGAGAGAGAGAGAGAGAGAGAGAGAGAGAAAGGAAGATAGCACTCCCCGTCTATATATCATATCAAGCAGCAGAAGAGAGAGATTGCTATAAGCATCACCTCTCCCCCACTCATTGATCCTCTAATCCCTTACTCCCCCAGACTGTTGCATCACCTGTTGTCTTGCATTGCCCCTGTATCCCCCCCCCGCGCCACCTCACTGCTCGTCCCAGGATAATGGACAGTAGCAGTATATAAACCTTAATCTTAAATGCCTGCCTCCTTCCCCAAACTGCCCTAATGAATACCTCGCCTGTGCTACACTTCCCTCCCTTCCTCCCACCTGAATTACGGCAGTTCTCCTATTGCAAAATTAACTAAGACCGTAATTGTTTCCTCCTTCCACTGGTAAAGTTTGGAACACTCTCTCGCCCTCCCTCCCTCCCTCTCTGGTCCCTTCCCGTCATCCTGCTGCTGCTTCCACGCCTTCAGGGAGACAAAGAGTGCTCTTAAAATAACGATTGTTTTTTAGACTTTCTCCTTGTTGTTCTTGTTGTTTTCTTCCAGTTGTCCTAAGTGTTACAAGGTCCTGCAAGTCTCCAGTTTAGTGTGGGATGTTGACATGAACTTTTCCGAACTTTTGGCCAGTTTAACGATACGTGTTTTCAAAGTGTCCTTCTCATTGTGTTTAGCTTGTATTACTGTGTTCAGTGTTTACTCTTCCTCCTCTTCGTGTCACATTCTCTGTTTGTTTGCCCTTCCTCCCTGTCACCGTATAATTCACTCCCATCCTTTCTGCCCGTCATATTCCCTTTCTAGTTCATTCCCGTCCATTCCCTTCCACACATCGTATTTTCTCCCTTTCCTGCCTTTCCTTCCTTCCTTCCTTCCTTCCTGGTGCATTTCCTCTTCTCCCTTTCCTTTCCCCTTTGTCACATTTTTTTTCCCTTCCTTAATCTTCTCTCTCTCTCTCTCTCTCTCTCTCTCTCTCTCTCTCTCTCTCTCTCTCTCTCTCTCTCTCTCTCTCTCTCTCTCAAATGGAAATGAGTAAACACCACAATCAGCGTGAACGAAAATACATGAACACGTTACAATACATGGACAAGTCTTCTCCTTACGACCTATTCAGCGGCAAACAAAAGCTGCCACGGTTCACTGGCGCTATTTACACACATGGCTTGAAACTCTCTCGCCTCACAGCACACCAACGCCTGAAAGAAAGCGCTGCCCATTGCCAGAGAAAAAGACGCTCGCTAGAACCCAGTCATTTGTCAAACGCGAGGGATAATATTGTTGTTCTGTGTCTGCCTGGCTCTTGCTCCTATTATGGGTGTTCGAGGTGTTGCTTTCGGTGGTGTTATTGCGTGGGGTTGCTGTGTGTGTGTGTGTGTGTGTGTGTGTGTGTGTGTGTGTGTGTTCTATTTCATTTGATGTTGATGCTGTTTTTATTGTTTTTTGCTGCTACTTTTGATGTTGTTGTTGGTGGTGGTGTGAAGACAGTGGTGGTGGTGCTTCTGTTACTACTGTTGCTGTGTTTGTTGTTGCTATTGCCGATGTTAACGTTGGTATTGTTGTTTTTGGTGTGTTGATGTTATTGAGGTTCCGGTTGCTTCTGCCTTTTCACGGAAGGTTAGCTGTCACGAGGGACACACACACACACACACACACACACACACACACACACACACACACACACACACACACACACACACACACACACACACACACACACACAGACACACACACACACACACACACACACACACACGGTATTGTGGTTTTTATCAGTAGAGAAAGTACCCTGGATTTTTCTTCTGCAGGAACTTTCGTGTCTGGAAAGGGATGGCATTCGTGGTGCAGTGAAGAAGCAACCTGAGAAGCCAGTAACTTACACCCATAAATCACAAACACTTCCCTTCACGCACATGTACATACGAGCGTGATGGAAACTAAATGGAATACAGTCAATGAACAAATATTCTCTTCCCTTCACTACCAACCGACCACCACACCGCCACCTCTACCATGCTTCTCCCGCCCCTCTGCTTCACACTCACGCCTCTCGTCCCCATCTCTCCCGTGCTCTCACCCCCTCCGCTCAACAACAAAGGTTCTCTCCCGCTCGCTCCCTACCCGCCATAAAAATTCTCGGCATCACAAGTCGGATGGAAAAAGACGAGGGAGTACAATGGCTCTCATACTCACTGTCAACGGCCGTGTTTGTTTACCGCTTTTGTGTTTACCTTCTCCATGGTGAGGCGCTGGCGGGGGAAATCTTTTAGCTCTCACCTCCCCCAGGCGAGGCCTTCCCAGCCCCGTCCCTTCCCTTCACAGCCTTGTCCCTTCCCAGTCCCGTCCCTTCGTTTTCTAGCCCCGTCCCTTCCCTTCCCAGCCTCGTCCCTTCCCAGTCCCGTCCCTTCGTTTCCCAGCCCCGTCCGTTCCCTTCCCACCCTCGTCCCTTCCCAGTCCCGTCCCTTCGCTTCCCAACTCCGTCTTTTCTCTTCCCTGCTCTAGTTCCAGCTCCAGTGCAGCTACCAGTCCCACGCCACTCTAGACCAGTCCTATCGTGGTCCAACCGCCAGTTCAAGCTCATCCCATTCCCACCCTAGTCTAACCCCATTCAGCAATCCAAGCCCATCCCAACTCTGCCATCAATCCAAGCCCAGTATCTAGTTCTATCACAGCCCAGTCACTAGTCCCAGCTCACTCCAGCCCCATCCTAGTTAGTAGTTCTTGCCCAGTCTCTGCCGTTATTCTCAGTCCCAGCTCAGCTACCAGTCTGCCAGCTCCATCACATCCCAGTCAGGTCCCATCCATCCCAGCCCAATCCAGCCTAATATAGCCCCGCCCACCCAAGCTCAGTCCAGTCTAGTCCCATCCATCACATCAACCCAGCTCAGTTTAGTTCCAAGTGTCCATATCTTCTTCCTCCACCCTAACCAGGAAAACCTACTGGACCTGGAAAAACGTACTGGTTTTCCGTCATTGTATAACAGAAGACCTTATTGAAATACACAAGCTCTTACTGATATCGACATACGTGACTAGAGGGCGACTGTTTCCTGTCACTTGACCCTGAGCCCGTGGTGAGTACGACCCTCGTAACAAACACTTGGTTGCTCCTCGTATCCTGCCTCACTCCAGTCTCCCATCCACGCCTCCCTCTCACCTCCCCCTGCCACACTCCGGTCTCCCATCCACGCCTCCCTCTCATCTCCCCCTGCCACACTCCAGTCTCCCATCCACGCCTCCCTCTCACCTCCCCCTGCTACACTCCTGCTTCACATCCACTCCTCCCTCTCACTTCCCTCTGCCACACTCCTGCCTCACATTCACGCCTCCCTCTCATATTCTGCCACTCTCCTGCCTCCCATCCATGCCTTCCTCTCATCTCTTGCCACACTCCTGCCTCCCGTCCACGCCTCCTTCTTCATCTTGCACACTTCTGCCATCCACGCCTCCCTCTCGTCTTCTACCACACTTTCGTCTCCCATCCAACTTTCGCCGTTCATACATCAGCCACATAGTCCCAGTCATAAACTCTCATATCCTAAACTTTAACCTTCCATATTTTTCATCTAGGCTGGTATTTTTATGCCTGCATATCTTACAGTTTAGTGAGAGGGAGTTGTGATTGTCCCGAATTCAGATCGTTCACGCAGACTCGCCTCCTTTCCTTCCATGATCAGATGCGTTAGGCACATGAAGGAAACCTTCTTTAGGGCACAAAATATATGAGTCCATCTTAGAATAAATCCATTCCAGTTGGTAAAAGGAGTGTTAAGCCAGATGCAACACCACGCTAGTTTCGGGTCATGACGGAGAGCCTAGAGCACAGAGGACAAACTCAGTGTCTTTCTTTAGTCCAGGATTCGAAGCATGGTGCAAGGGCTGCGAGGAGAGCTAGCTAACCCTTCGCCCAGTTGATGATTCAAACCAGGGTCCTCTTTCAGGTGAACCGAGCTCGTTAACTCACTCAGTTCAAGGTTTAAACTAAGGACTTCTTTGCTGTGAACTGAGCCTGCTAACCCACACCAATCTAAGATTCGAACCAGAGTTCTCTTGGCTGAGGGGAGTTCAGTAACCCTTCGCTCAGGATTCGAACCAGTGTCCTCTTTCAGGTGAACCGAACTCGCTAACCCTCACCAGTAATATTTCCTCATGCTCAATTTCTACCATCCAATTTCGATTTCCAGCCCCAGCCTTCAGTCCCAGCCATCTGTCGCAGCCCGAAGCCCCGAGTCCCGGCTCTCAATTCGCTGCCACTGACGGCTTCACGGGACAAATGGTTTGCTCTCACTTTTTAGATTCTTGCCCTGTGTCCCGCCCACGGCAGCCATGGAGGGGCAGGCGCAGCGGGAGAGAAGGGGAGGCAGGGAAGATACGTAAATGAAAGGAAGAGGAAGGAAATGTTGAAACGTTAAAGTGGAAAGAGTAGAAGCTTTGTGGGAGGAAGCGCGGAGAGGACACTTGATGGCAGGGAGATAAAAGAGAAGATAAAGGAGAGATAAACGAGACAGAGACTGAGAGGGGGAATACAAAGAGAACAAAATGAAATGGAACAACAAAGAACCGAATAATGACAACAGATAAAGGTGAAGCAGAGAGAGAGAGAGAGAGAGAGAGAGAGAGAGAGAGAGAGAGAGAGAGAGAGAGAGAGAGAGAGAGAGAGAACAAAACAAATGGAAATCAAACAATAGAGTGGAAATGACTCTCGGGGGAGCGCTTTGAGTACTGCCCCCTGAACAAAAAAAAAAGAGCGCTGTGTGTGTTACGAAATGAATAAGAATCAGGAAGAAAAAAGCAAGGACCAAATGAGACCATGCTGACTCGTGCTGACTCGAGACTCGGATTGACACATGAATTGAGAGAGGATAACGAGGATGTATGATAGACTGAGAAGAGAAGAGGAGGGAGTGACATGTGGTCTGAACAAACATGAGAGAGAGAAACTCGTGTAGTCTGAAAGTGGTGACAAAAGACATGTAAAGGAGAAGCCAACACTGGAAAACTTAGCTTGCCATGGAAAGGATTTTGGCAGAGAGTGAGGGGGGACTCAGAAAGGAACGAAAACCAGCGAGGTCAAGGGACAGGCAAGAAGAAGAGCACAGGAGACGAGGAATAGAGAGAGAACAGTGAGAGAGGGAAGAATGAATAGGAATAGAACAAGAGAATAGAGAATGGACGGAAATAAAAGGAAGAAAGAGAAAGGGAAAGGGCTGCAAGAGAGGAGAAACAGGGAAGGAATAGTGCGAGGAGAGAATAGCAGGGAAAGAGAATAAGGGAATAGAGAATGAATAAAAACAGAAGAGACAGGAAACAAAAAGAGAAGAAATAGTGAGAGAAGAGAGAATGAATAAAAAATAAAATAAACAAGGATACAAAAGGATTGGAAAAGGAAAGAGGAAACAGAAAAGGGAAGAAATTGAGGGAGAATAAAGTAGGAATACGAGGAGGATAAGGGAATGAAGAATGAATGGAAATAGATGAGAGAGGAAACAGAAGAAAATATGAGTAGAAGAGGAAAGAGGAAAAAAAAATGGGAATAAAAAAGAAAAAAAATAGGAAGGAAATAAAAGCGAAGGAGAGAGAAAATAAGAAAGTAATAACATGGAAGGAGGTAATAGAAGAAAAATAAAAGCGAAAAGGGGAGATAACAGGAAGGCAATGAAAGTGGAAGAGGGAAGGAATAAGAAAACATACGAGTAAATGACGAAGAGAAGAAATAGGAAAAGAAAGCAGGAAGGGGATAAGAAGGGAAAATAAATGACGGAGGGAGGAAATTGAAATAGGAAAAGACCAAAAATAAAAGAAGGTACACATGGAAAATAGACATAAAGCAAAACTCACCGACCACGGATCGTTAGAAAAATTAAAACAAAATAAAAAATAAATAAAACTCAGGCCATGAATCGTCAAAAGAATAAATAAATAAAAAAAAAAAAACTGTGGGGAAAATAAAACCGTGGCATTTCAGGGTCATAAATACTGAAATCGAGAGGGAATTCAGTGACGTAAAGCATCGAAAAACGACGAGAGGGGAAAAAAAAAATTAAATCTTCCGGAACACGTTTATATTTCAAAGCGCCGAAGTGAATTGATGTTTTTACTTATTTCATTTCATTTCATTTTATTTTATTTATTTTTACTTACTTATTTATTTATTTATTTTATTTTATGTATTTTTTTACCGCAATAAATCTCACTCATTCCCTTGTTTTGTTGTTTAGTGAATGACAAGAAACACCCGTCCCCCCTCTCTCTCTCTCTCTCTCTCTCTCTCTCTCTCTCTCTCTCTCTCTCTCTCTCTCTCTCTCTCTCTCTCTCTCTCTCTGTACTGATGTTATTTATTCCTTCCTCTCCCTTTCCCTCTCCTCTTTCCTCTTCCTTGTTAATTTACTCTCCTCTATTGTAGCTATTTATTTCTTCCCTCTCCCTTGTGCCTTCCTCTCTTCTTCCTCTATTCTCATCTTTACTGCTTTATATTATTCCTGTCTCTCCTCCTTTCTCTTCCTTTTTCTTCCTTTTATCCCTGTTATTTTCTTCTCTCTATTCTTGTTATTTTTTTCACCCCTGTCTTCTTTTCTTCTTCCTGTTTGTCTTTTTTTTTCTATGCTGTTCTTAATTATTCCTGTCTATCGTCCTTTTCTTCTTCACTTTCTCTTTTTCTTTTTTTTTATTGTTCTCTGTATTGTTCTTATTTCATTATGTTTCTCCTCTTTTTACTTCTTCGTCCATATCTCTGTTTTTTTTTCTGTATATTATTACTTTTCTGTATATTATTGCTAATTTCCCTACCCCCATCTCTCTCTCTCTCTCTCTCTCTCTCTCTCTCTCTCTCTCTCTCTCCTGGACTGCCATGGAGGTCGGGCGTGTTTCGCTGCTGCTCCGCTGTGATGCCTTTAGCTATTTTGACAAACACCAAGATGGACATGACTGTCTTGAAAACACTACTGGCTTCTGAAGACAAGGCCTATCGCAATGCAATGGAGGTGTTTATCGGTCAAATAAATAACAAGATACAGTCAGTGTAATCAACGGTAGAAGATGTGACTCGTAGACTGGGATTCACGCAGCAAGAAGTCGACCAACTGAAGCAGCAGGTGATGAAGCATGAAAATGAGGACAAGAACAATAAGGAAATTATTAAGAAGGTGAAAGTAGATCTACAAGAAAGTGACCAGCAGATCAATAACTTAGAAGACAGATGCAATTTTCAAACCAAGAGGACTACAGTTGTCGTAAAAATTTACAAATCATTGGCATCGAAGAACGACCGGAAAGTGAAACTTGGGAGCAAACTGCGGAGCAAGTTTCGAAAATGCTGGAAGAAAAAGCTTCAACTACTGAATCTACAATTAAAACGAGCACACAGTGTGGGTCAACGCTCAGAACGCCGCGCTCTACTCATCATAGCTCGTTTTACAAAATTTTATGACCGTGAGACAGTAATGCGAAACGTTTCTAAACTAGGAACAAGAATCTATGTTAATGAAAATTTGTACCCTGCCTCACAAAACATAAGAAAGGCACAAACACCTTTGCTACAAAAAAACCTAAACCTAAACAACCACATTTGATACTTATTACCTGTTGCATTTTTTTTTTCAGCCAACATCACTTATTTTTTTTTTTTTTTTCTATGTAGGAAGGATACTGGTCAAGGGCAACAAAAATCTAATAAAAAAATGCCCACTGAAATGCCAGTCCCATAAAAGGGTCAAAGCAGTGGTCAAAAATTGATGGATAAGTGTCTTGAAACCTCCCTCTTGAAGGAATTCAAGTCATAGGAAGGTGGAAATACAGAAGCAGGCAGGGAGTTCCAGAGTTTACCAGAGAAAGGGATGAATGATTGAGAATACTGGTTAACTCTTCCGTTAGAGAGGTGGACAGAATAGGGGTGAGAGAAAGAAGAAAGTCTTGTGCAGCGAGGCCGCGGAAGGAGGGGAGGCATGCAGTTAGCAAGATCAGAAGAGCAGTTAGCATGAAAATAGCGGTAGAAGACAGCTAGATATGCAACATTGCGGCGGTGAGAGAGAGGCTGAAGACAGTCAGTTAGAGGAGAGGAGTTGATGAGACGAAAAGCTTTTGATTCCACCCTGTCTAGAAGAGCAGTATGAGTGGAAACCCCCCAGACATGTGAAGCATACTCCATACATGGACGGATAAGGCCCTTGTACAGAATTAGCAGCTGGGGGGCTGAGAAAAACTGGCGGAGACGTCTCAGAACACCTAACTTCATAGAAGCTGTTTTAGCTAGAGATGAGATGTGAAGTTTCCAGTTCAGATTATAAGTAAAGGACAGACCGAGGATGTTCAGTGTAGAAGAGGGGGACAGTTGAGTGTCATTGAAGAAGAGGGGATAGTTGTCTGGAAGGTTGTGTCGAGTTGATAGATGGAGGAATTGAGTTTTTGAGGCATTGAACAATACCAAGTTTGCTCTGCCCCAACGACCATTTTCCTCCAGGGACAAAACCTTCATGATATTCAAAACAAGTTAAATAGTGAGTTGATGCACGTATCTAACTAGAAAAAAAAAACTAGCCTTAAATATTACTAAAACACATTATATGGTAACGCACCCTTTGATGATCAAGTTGATGTTTATATTGGTAATCTCAGGCTTCTAATAGTTAATGAATATAGATTTTTAGGAGTTTTAATTGATGATAGATTAGAATGAAAATGTCATATATCAGACGTAATTACAAAACTTCGCAAAATTTCTGGTGTTTTATATAAAGTACATAATAGCATACCCACTGACTGCCTGAGACAAATTTACCTAGCCATTATGCTAGGCAGAGTATTGCAGCCCGAGGTGCGAGATACTGGATTCTCTTATCTGAAGACGTTAAGAACATTATCACTTAACACCTTTAAATACACAATAAAAATAAGACCTTTAATGATTAACAGTTATTTTATAGTTAGTCATGTCATGTATTATGTTTATTTATTGCAATTATTGTTAGCTCTAGTTTAACATTTTCATTTAAATCTTTTTACATGATGTTCATATATTGTTAATATAAGGTCAACCTTTTCTATATGTCATGATTATGTGTTGTATTACCGCAAAAGTTCTGTATCTATTATTTATGTGTATCTAGCTCTGTTTCTGTATATTGCTAATATAATGTTTATCTCGTATATACCTTAATCTCATACATGATGTTTTAGTTTATGGTTACCATGTTAAATACTATGCATCGTGTTAATCTTAATTACCTAACTCCTAGGCCTCTAATCCGACCTTGTACGATTTAGCCATATACAAATAAAGTAAAAACAGGTCTGTAATAGAGCCTCGGCTCAACAGACTTGATCTTCGCAATACCACGCTGTGCATTATGTAGTTGTAAGTATGAGGCCAATTAATGTATCTCTCTCTCTCTCTCTCTCTCTCTCTCTCTCTCTCTCTCTCTCTCTCTCTCTCTCTCTCTCTCTCTCTCTCTCTCTCTCTCTCTCTCTCTCTCTCTCTCTCTCTCTGAACCGTTCCTATATACTGCTGTCTCCCTTTTTTCATTCCCCTTCTTCTTCTTCCTCTTCCTCTCTCCCCCTCTTCATTTACTCTTCCCTGTACTGCTGTCATTTACTCTCGACTCTCCCTCTCTCCCTTCCCTTTCACCTGCCACACTCCAGGTACCTCTCACCATTTACCTACCTACCTACCTACCTACTTTCAGCGGGCGCGAGCACACACACACACACACACACACACACACACACACACACACACACACACACACACACATACAAGCTGTTTTAGAAGATAAACAAGATCAACTCCTTTCAAACACCTGGTGTGTAGTGTTTGCCTGGCGGCGCTGGTGGCGGGGCGACTTGCATGTAGCAGTAGTGACGGTGGTGGTGGTGATGGTGAGGCGGGAGGACCATGATAGTGAGGCAATGAACGGGCTTAACGAGAGGGGAATAGTTTGGTTTAGCGAGGAAATAGGCTTAAAATGAACAGTATTAACGGCTTTACATTTTAACACACAAGGGTGGAGGAGGGAGGCGGGAACCAGTTAAAGTGGAGTTACTGAGCGGCGCCCGGGGACCCGCGAGGCTGCCAGGCGCTGAGGACACGCCGCCGGGGCTACTCAGCCTCGCCCTCCCCCGCAAAGGCGCGCAGGGGCCACCGAGAGTATTGCTGTGAGGGTGAGGGATGTAATGTCACCTGTGACATAGTGAGCTTTTATGTTGTGTAGATCATGTGAGGAGCAACAACCTCGATCACATGAACAATAGTAACCAACTTTGTTGTAGATCGGCTTTTAATGGTTATGGGAGGAAGACCTAAGAAAAAATGAAAGGCTCAGTAATTGTTTCTCCTCTCCCCCACCAAAACAAAGGAAAACAATGACCAGGTTACTTAAGGTTAGGTTACGTAAGATCTGGTGACAATCTAACCTAACCATCTAATGTAGCATATCCAACACACTTCAAATAAAGTTGAGATGGCTGATCTTCATGTCTAGATTTAGATAGATATATTAGATCAGGTAACCAACTTGTCATAACTTATAATGCACTAGATTACGTAACCAACATGACACACCCCATCCAGTTCCGGGGCTCCCAATACAGCAAAGGTAGCAGGTCTTTCTGTGATCTCTTTGGTAATGTTGGGTTAGGTTAGGTGCATAAGATTACGTAACCATCTCGACACACCCCATCTTATTCCGGGGCTCCCAATTCAGCTGAGGCGCATTTCCACCGTGGCCAGATTTGCGCCACTAAGAGCAGCATCACGGTCAAGGGCGAGAGGAGCATTCCTTGGTCGTGAATCAGAGGAGCGTCTCGGCGCCACTTCACGCCAAGGGTCGAAAGGGAAGCAACTTCTCCATTGTGCAAGGTTAGGGTGGCTTGGATATGGATTTGTCCCGCCCCTCTCAACAAGACCCTCTCAGATCCCCAACCCAGCCCCCTCCACGTCGCACCGCCGGGCCGCACTAAAGCCACACTGCCACGAGGACACAGGCTCGGCTGGTGTTCGACCCACGTCTCACCCAAACCTCACTGCGAAAGAGGAGGCGACGAGAGTTTCCTTGTGCCAGGTCAGGATGGATTGCTTGTGATTTAAGACAGAATACATTTTGGGCAGATTTACCCGCTCCTTACTTATCCCATTAACACATTCTCGTGCTGTCCTGTTCTCTTCCTTCTCCCCACCTCATCTTCCTCCGCTACAGAACAAAGGCTTCCTCCAACATCCTCTACTTTTATCTGTCGGTTGTTTATCTAATCCATGTCACACTAATATAACTTGTCTGATGTTTTCAAGTTCTCTGCCTCTTCTTTCTTGGTCCACCATTCGTTTCTTTAAATGTGCCTATGTTATTTGTTTGCATTTCTTTCATTCAGCGGACAGTCCTGCCATAATTTGACCCAAACAATCCTTTCCTGATCAATCTATTCACGCAATCGTCAGTCATCCAGCTCTTCTGCCCATCCCTTCAACTCCACGCGTTACCCATTCCTTCTAAGTCCCACGCAGTTCCCATTACCAGCTCACTCCTATCCACCATCACCACTACCACTGAGCCCTACATTACCAATAGGACAACCATACAGAATATGCCCCACCATCCAACACACACTCCCCTCCTCCACCTAACATAACGTTCTCTAAAATTGTTATCGAGCCGCGGTTCCTATTGGTGCAAGAACAAAAGCCTATTACAATTTTGCGGCCAATTGGCAACAAAATTCATGGTGGTGCTTCACGCCGCAGCGAAACAAAAAAGAAAGAAATTGTATGTTGAAACTGAATAGAAAAGTTTTGAAAGCAATTATTTCCAGAAAATGAATGAGCGAGGCCCTAAATCTGCTGGAATACAGTGAAGACTTGTTATTTTAGTAGGCATATTATTTGGACGAGTGACACACACACACACACACACACACACACACACACACACACAAACACACACACACTCCACTAGTAGTAGTAGTAGTAGTAGTAGTAGTAGTAGTAGTAGTAGTAGTAATAGTAGTAGTAAATAGTCACGGTAATGGTGGTAGTGTTAATAGTAGCAGTAATAGTAGTAATAAAAGTGGTTGGAACAGAAGTAGTAGTTGTGATGGTGATGGTATTATTATTATTATTATTATTATTATTATTATTATTATTATTATTATTATTATCATTATTATTATTATTATTATTATTATTATTATTATTATTATTATTGTTATTATTATCATTATTATTATTATTATTATTATTATTATTATTATTATTATTATGATCATTATTATATATAGTAGTAGTAGTAGTAGTAGTAGTAGTAGTAGTAGTAGTAGTAGTAGTAGTAGTAGTAGTACTAGCAGCAGCAGCAGCAGCAGCAGCAGTATCAGTGGCAGCGGCAGGTGGACGCGGCCCAAACAGGTGTCACTCCAGGCTTTCCTCTTCGCCGCGGCGCAAACCACCTGAGCCGATCTCCACGTGAGGCGAGGCGTCGGGGCGGCGGCGTGTGCGCGTCTCATCTCTTCATGTCTCCAGGAAATTGAAAACAAGGAATACGTTCGTCCTGGAGGCTGACAGGACAGACGCCGCCTGTCACTCCCCTGTCATTGAGAGGAGAGGAGGCTGAGGAGGTGGAAGGGGAAGGAGATGAAAGGAGCAACACATAGGAATACAAAGAAGCTCGTACACAAGAGAACACAAAAGAAGAACCAACAGTAGACCTTTTGACCCATACTAGGTTGTTTGTGTTATCATCAAAAGTGAAAGACGTGTGGTAGTGAAAGAGGAGGAGGAGGAGAAGGAGGAGGAGGAGGAGGAGTGAGGGAGGAGAGAAGAGAAAGAGAAGGAGGAGGATTAAAAGAAGGATGAAGAGAGGGAGGGGAAAAGGAAGTGCGCGAGGAGAAGAAAGAAAGATGAAAAATAAATTAAATAAATTTTTTTTATTAAAACACGAATAACATAAACGAACACACACACACACACACACACACACACACACACACACACAAATAAATAAAGGTACGGGAGAAGAAAACTATGTGAGAGAGAGAGAGAGAGAGAGAGAGAGAGAGAGAGAGAGAGAGAGAGAGAGAGAGAGAGAGAGAGAATACATGCATCTTTCATAAGTTCTGTTCACTGATAGATTTGAATTCATTACTGATCGCTGCCTCACACATTCAGTCGCCGTCAGTAGTTTCCATGAGTTTGGTTCACTATATCTTACTATGAATACAGAATACATAATACATGATTTTATTTACATATTTACAATGGTTATTTATAGTTTACCTGCATAAATCAGATAAAACAATATCATAGTAGCTGAAACATACCGTGTCAATAAATGAGGCGCATGTAGATATATTAAAAGAAAATATAACGAAGCAATAATAGTACATTTTCTACAAAGCACGTTAGGATACGATTGCAGTGAATATGAAGGCAACAAAAATGCAAAGTAAAATGAACTAGTTACAAGAAACAGGACAAAGTAATAAACGATGGAATTGCTAGTCAAGCTAAAATATAATATGATTAAGCTCAAAACAAAAACAAAAGCAGCAGCAGCACGTGTTCAAGAATTACGAAATCAAAAGGAATGTTAAATCAAAGAATAACGTAAGACAATAAAATGTATGAAGGCAATGAGATGTAGCACAATAAAAGATAACAATACGGTTTGAGTCTCTGTATCAACTCACTTTGGTCTGGAATTTTGGATCTGCTCTTTAACTGTCTCCTTTAGAAACTGGCATCTTCAGGGAGCCCGTTACTCATTTATTTATTCATTTATTTATTTATTTACTTTTTATTTTTTTGCTTGCTTTTGTTTGCCTTCGGCAGAGCAACTCTTACGTGAAAGTGTACATCTGTGTGTATTTTTGTTTACATCTCAAGTATTCTTTAGATGGATTCATATGTGTCTCTGTTTTGCAATTTTAATTTTCTTTGTTTACGAGTGGAAGGTTTGAGTTTTACCTTCACTAAACAGAAAATCTGCCTGTGCTCTTACACCTAAAAGATATTTCACTCCTCCTCCTCCTCCTCCTCCTCCTCCTCTTCTTCCTTCTCCTCCTTCTCATTCTTCTTCTTCTTCTTCTTCTTTTTTTCTTCTCCTTCTTATGGCTGCTCCCGTCAGGGGTCGCCACAGCGGACGAACCTTCTCCAACATGCTCGGTCTTCTGCGCCTTCTTCAGTCACAGGCATTACAAGCAGGTCTTCTCTCATTGCATTCATAAACCTTCCCTTTTGTCTTTCTTTCTTTCTTCTGCCGGGATCATCTTCAGCATCCTCATTATACGATATTATGTATTGGCTGTTAACTATGAACCTTAATACACCAAAAGCACAATGGCGGAGCACCACACACACACACACACACACACACACACACACACACACAGATAAGCCCCAATAAAGGAGTTGCCGGTAAGTTCTCGCCATTAAGACCATCTAATTTTTTACTGTAATCTTCTTAACGTCGGCGACCTTAATTAATGTTCGGTTTGCGCTATCTAGGTCGCGATGGCGGTGGTGGTGGTGGTATGGTGGTGGTTAGCGGTGAGAAGTGGTGGTTAGCGGTCATGGTGGTGAGGAGTGATTGTGGCTGTTGTAGTAATGGTGGTGATGGTGTTTAATAGTGATATTGATGGTGATGATGATGGTAGGAGCAGCGGATGGGATGATGATGATGGTGGTGATAATTCTGCTGTGATCTGAGAACCTGGAACCTCGTCTGTAAACTAACAAGTGACCCATTGGAGCCCTGACGTTCTTGTGAGACGTGGTAATGAATTTATGAGTGAAGAGCTCATGTATTAAGAGTAGTTTAAGATTTTAGCGTTGCATATGTATACCTGACAGCTTAAAGTAGTACTAAATACGAACCAAACCAAGAATGATTGTCATAAAATACCAGCAACAAACAGCAAAACAACGCTTATTTAATACTTATCTTCTTATTTTCTTCTTCTTATCCCTCATGCTTCGTTCAGTCTGGTGGATTTCCTTCCATAAAAAAGAAAGTCTGAGAAGCCTAGGCGTGTGTTTTCATGTGTCTTTATTTGGAGTACTTGTCAGGCCTCTTTTCTGTTCGGGTGCTTATTACTCCCCTGTGTCTTGCCTCGGCTGGGGTGGGCTTGCTAGCTGTTATTTTATTGGCAAAGAGGCGAGACTGAGGTGATCTGAGCGTGTCAAGTGTATGGACGAGGAGTCTGTGGAGAGGAGGCAGCTTTATATGGATCTACCCGGCAGGAGAGACTGACTTAATTAAGCATTTTGTGTGTTGCCTACCACGAGGGAGAATAAAATTAAGAATGAGAGTAAGAGTTATAGAATAATTAATTGGTTACACGTGCTGCATAAACTACCAAAACCAGCAGTAGGTTGACGAAACTCCCTCACGCTTGTGTTTCTTGGCGGGTTTTCATTTAATACTCCCTTATGTGGGGATTTTGGAATACTCTCACCTAGCAGGATATCTAATTTTCCCCCTTCATGTTGCAGCATCGTGTTCTTCACAGTATTTTATTTCCCATGATTCGCCTTTGGAATTGCGTAGTTTCTATTCCAATAATCACTCTTACAATCTCTTTACACCTTAAACTAGTAGAATTTCGCTTATCAAGTGGAGAGAGAGAGAGAGAGAGAGAGAGAGAGAGAGAGAGAGAGAGAGAGAGAGAGAGAGAGAGAGAGAGAGAGAGAGAGAGAGAGAGAGAGAGAGAGAGAGAGAGAGAGAGAGAGAGAGAGTGTGTGAGAGAGTCGAGATGGAAGAAAAAAATATTGCCAGGAAACCATCGGGTGGAGAAATATCGATGAAGAGGAGTATGATTTATGACTTAAAGCGTAGCCACATGATACAACCTCCGCCGCCACCACTACCACTACCACCACCACCATTACCATCACAACCACCACCACAATTACCATCAATAGCAACAGGCGCCTGAAAATCATCGTCAGTGAGGCGCACACTCCGATACCGCGACGGCTCACTCACCTCACTCACCGCGACTCCATTTCGGTGAAGTGGTGCGATCGAGCTCCCACGCAGACGGTCTTCCCTCCTCCTCCTCCTCCTCCTCTTCCTCCTACTCCTTCTTCTTCCTCTTCTTTTATGGGCTGCTCCCATCAGGGGTCGCCACAGCGGGTCAAACTTCTCCAACACGCCTCTGCGCCTTCCCCAGCACGCCCATTACAAGCATGTCTTCTTTTATTCATTACAACTGACATTTTCCAAACTTCACACAGTTTCTTCTCATCCTGTAGAAAATTATATCCCTTCTTGTTTCGTAAAGAATTATATTATTTCTTGTCTTTGAGATTAGCGGAAGGGAAGTGCCTTTTAGAAAATCAGATAACTTCGTGTCACGTGGAGAACTGTATCACTTGTCCTGTTGAGAATTACAACATTTGGGCAGAAAACTCTAGAAGGTAATAATCGTTGTTTGCAGACTGTAAGTGGAAGGGAACTGCCTTTTAGAGAATTATATCACTTCTTGTCCTGGTGAGAATTATATCACTTGGCCAGAAAAACTCAGGAGGATAATTATTGTTGTTTGCAGACTGTAAGAGGAAGAGAAAAGATTTCCACGATACATTTGAGCTGAGGACCTCGTGTAAATCACTCCGGCAGGCTGACAAAACACCCACTGCTTCCCTGGAATGTTTGCGCGGAACACTTTGTCAACACAGTCCAATGTTAGCTCGGTGTTTCCAGTCCTGTTTGCGATGCCTTGTTCCTTTCACTGCCTCACCTGATTCCTTCATTCGTGTACGGTTGACTCCTGCCATTGTTTGTTGAGTCGTTTGCACTGGATAATTTTTATTGTCCTCTCTAATTGTTGAATATATGTGAGTATGAGAGATGAGAGTTTGTGCAGTTGATTTATAGCGTGGAATGGTGGAATGGGTTTGAGATGGTACGGTCATGTTGAGAGAATGAAGAACGAAGAGTCTGTAAAAAGACTGAAGGTACTATTAAATTCTCAGGATCAGTACTCAGGATAAAATAAGAAATGTCTTGATAAATTTAAATGTAAAAAAGAGATAGAAAGGAACTGGTTCTCAAACATTGGTGTAGATGAATGGAATAGACTCAATAATCAAGCTGTTAGCTTTGAGTCATTAGGGGGTTTTAAAAGATCAAACATATTTATGAATGAGAATGATAGATCGAAAGTAAGAATGTTTTACACAGGGACTGCAACGTGTAGGCCTGATGGCTTCTTATTTTATTATGTTCTTTTGTTCTTATGATAATAGGAGGTGGCTGCTTGGAAGGTGCAAGAATGAGGTAGAGGAGTATATGTGTAAAAGTCATGTTAGTAGAGGTCAAGGGCACAAACAAGGAGGGCTGGATTTCTTAACATAAGACATAATGCAGAGTCCCGGAAGCAAAAATATCTTGCTGAGAGTCTGTGAAGTGTTGTCCTTCATGCTGCCTGTTGACGCTCTCCTTGCAGCCTTTCTCTTTTTATTGCCTTTTCTAATAGCTGGATATATACAAATCATTGCCTAACATGAGATCTAATGCAAACAATCACGAAAACGAAAATATCTTGTTGAGAGTCTGTGGTGAAGTGTCGCCCTCTACTGCTCTTCTTTCCGCGTCTTTCCATGCTTTACATTCATTTTAATTTGGTCGCCTCGTCAGCCAGCCAGCCGCTCACACAAAACCTTCAAGGAAAGACTGGACAAGTGAATCAATCTTCAGGAGACCAGCGAATCTTGCAGCGAGTTTCTCCTGTCCACCACATCACCGCATCTCTTTCTCCAGATCATCACTTTCCTTCCTTGTAATCCTCTTCCTTCCTCCACACCACCTCTTACGTTCCCTCACTGCCCTCTTTCTACCACACATATATGATATTCATTTCCTCTCCTGATTCAGTTTGCATACTCGTTTTACCGTGTAATCATCCACATTATCAGTTCCTCTTCTCGTTTCCTCTTCCCCCCCACTGTCCCCCCCCTCATCCTTGAACAGCCTCCTCATTCTTCACCACTTCCCTTCATCGACCTGACTACTGGAAAAGTCTCAGGTAGCTGTAAATATATAAACTGGAACAGAAATTAGAGTAATCATCAACAGAATTCCCACGTTTTCTCGTTTCCACCGCCCGCGTCCTCACCATCGACCTTCTGTCATCGCTCCTTTGATATCTAGAAATCGTTAAATGGGATTAGATGTATATATTTTTTTCTTTGGGACTTAAAACTGCCGCATCCTGGACTATTGGAGGAGGAGGAGGAGGAGGAGGAGGAGGAGGAGGAGGAGAAGGAGGAGAAGGACGAGGAGGAGGAGGAGGAGGAGGAGGAGAAGGACTAGGAGGAGGAGGAGGAGGAGGAGGAGGAGGAGGAGGAGGAGGAGAAGAAAGAGAAGAGGTTACATAGCAGATGTGGGTGATGGTGATGAATGAGCTCAATGGCTTCCTCTTCCTCTTCTCTCTCTCTCTCTCTCTCTCTCTCTCTCTCTCTCTCTCTCTCTCTCTCTCTCTCTCTCTCTCTCTCTCTCTCTCTCTCTCTCTCTCTCTCTCTCTCTCTCTTTCCGGGGCGGGGATACAATGCCTTCTGTAGCGAGACGAGCGTGCAGGAAACACCCAAGGCGGCGTGTTCTGACCTGACCTCAATCTCTCTGGAGGAGGAGACAGAGCTCGAATTTATGCCACCCCGAACAACCACCGTGAATTTTATTAAGAGACCTGAACTTCTAACTATTCACTTTTCGTTTTTTTTTTTTATTTATTTGTTATTATTAATTAATATCATCATGTGGGGCTTAGGTACGAATAAATATGGACGGACGAATGGTCGTCCACTTCACCACGTCCTCCTGATGCTCCCTGAAGGCTTTGGCTCCTCACGATAACGTCTGTTTTTTTTTTTTTTTTTTTTTTTTGAGGGGGATTGGGGGATGGAAAAAGTATGTTGAGCTGGTGCTGGAAAAATAAATAAAAAAATTACTTTAACTGTACTTTCTGAAAAAAAGATAAATAAATTATCAAATAAAATATAAAATAAAAATTTGAGTAGAAAAAAAATTGTGCTTCTAAGTGTAATGAGAAAATTTCTCATATATTTTCTCTCATTTAAATAATCTTATTTTCTGCTTCTTTCTTCCCAAAAATATGCATGTTTATGTAAAGAATTTTACATCTTTAATGAGAAAAAATCACACATCTTTTCTCGTTATAACAAACTTAATTTCTGCTCCTCTTCACCCCCCCCTCCGCTCAAAAAGAAAGTGAATATACAGTAAAAAAAAAATATATATACATATATTTTCTTTCATTGAGGCAAAAATAAATCCATGAAGAACACAGACGAAAGGCGAGATAGATATTCTCTTATTGAAGCAAACTTAATTTCTGCTTCAAGAAAGAAAAAAAAAAAAAAATAGAAAAGTAATTCTGCATGTATAGTTAGAGAATTTTACATGTACTTTCCATCACTGAAACAAAATTAATCTTAACAGCACACAGAAGAAGGGCGAGACAGAACGCTCCACGCACGGTAAGACAAGCTGACTTCCTTGGCGTGGGTCTGCATCACGCGTGACAGCGCACGCTGCCGTCCGTCATGTTGTACACGTCCAGTTATCCTGCAACTCACGTGCTGCGTGGCGCGCTCTGACGAAGGTGGGCGAGACTAAGAGGCAGTTTATCGAGTTTGCGCATCCCAACACCTGTACTCGCTGCTCAGCCTCAGTCCCTCAGTAGTCGTCTGGCTGCCGTCGAGAGGGAGTGTGTAGATCCATCGCTCCTCTCACTAACACTGGCAGCGGGAATGTTGTCTTATTTTAATTGATGGGAGAAGGATCAACAAATTATAAGTTACAGAAGTCTTCAGATAGAATCCATGTATCTGGCAGTGGCCATTTCATTGTTAATTAATATCATGCGCGTTAACACTCAGAAAATTATTATTGTCTTTTGCAGGTCGTCCAGTCATTGCTTTCATCATAATGACTCTCTCTCTCTCTCTCTCTCTCTCTCTCTCTCTCTCTCTCTCTCTCTCTCTCTCTCTCTCTCTCTCTCTCTCTCTCTCTCTCTCTCACTCCACTCCACAGTACTATTTCTTGAGTTGCCTGAGCCCCGCCACCCACACTGTTCCTGTCACCTCGCCTCTTGCCGCCTCACATCACGCCCCGCCGCCTGTCAGTCACAAACAGCTTCCGGCGGCTTCACTTTACCGCAGAGTTTGTCACAATTTGTTGCGTGTAGTCTTAGGCTAGTATTCTGAAAGGCTTTGTTCTCTCATAAGGATTACTTTCAAGGGCCACGGAGATTGTTTATTGGATTCTCATTATGTTTTCAGCTCGTTGATGGTATAGAAAGCTTATTAAACTGTCACGAGAAACACGTAAACACTCTTGAGAATCCCACGAGCTTCCACTAGAGTCAGCTGCAGTTTGTGGGGATAAGACGGCGAACCGTTTGGGAGTACGTACCTTACACAGACATGCTTTAAATGTATTTTTTTTTTTTCATTACCCTGCTGCTTTTATGCTTATATTATATTGTTTTGTCTTTCTAATCACACTAACTGCTGTGCCTTCCCCTCAAGCTTATTAAAATACTGCTGTACAAGGTTATTACACCACGTGCTACAACATCTCGGGAAAGGACATCAGCAGCAACATGCGCTTTATCAGGCAAATACTTTATTGTAATGTTAAATTCCTCAATCGTAAGAAACTATCTAGCTAGACGACCTGTCAGATTTTTACCCTTAAAGAGGAAATGTGTAGACTAATACAAGGTTGGAGTATAATTCAAGGGCACCATTGATACTGAATGACTGGTGAATACTTAAAAATCTTCTACTGCCCGTAGTTTCATTCTTGTTCAGTAATATCAGGTAGTGTTACACTGACATTGGCAGTGAAAAGGTTACACATGTAAGCGTGTTGATTTTTTTTTTTTTTTTTTCATCTGCAGCGCCATTAACTTCATTATTAAAGATCATCAAACTTCATCAGCCAGTGACAGAGGCTTGGCAGCCATTCAGACCTGTGAGAGCTATTCACAGCGCCGTGCCGGGGAACTGGGGGACGTGAGGCTCAATAGTTAACGTAGGTCAGGTCCACTCCACACAGAGGTAACTTCATTCCACTCCTCGTTTCCTCCACACCATGCGCCATACATCATCTACTTGCTGGGTATTTTTGAAAACGACAACAGTTAATCATTTTCACTATCCAGTATTCTGAGACATTATTTATGATATTTCTTTATGCATCAAGTGCCTCCGTGGTGCAGTGGCTAGCGTGCCTGCCTACAAATCCGTGACTTACATTTGTAATCCGGGATGGGGCAGTCGGCGCACAGGTCACCCAGTTCATCGTTCCTTCGTGTTGGTCGGTAAATGAGTGGCAGGGGAAGCCTGGGAATGATAAACTATGGAAACCAGGATGTCTCAGTAGCCCTGTGTCCTGGGGTGAAGGGTGCCACCCTCAGCTTAGAGGCCGAGGAGACTTAACTTTTCTTTAACTTTATGCATGTGGTCCTAAATGACAATATTAGGTGTTCTAGACCAGTAACACTTGAACATGAAGCAGAAAAAACTTAATTATTATTCGGGAAGTAAATTCTCAGGATCCGGGAACACTCATAGAGTTACATAGTTGCATAGAAACGCAGGCCACAACTGACCTTGCGGTTCTCAAGAGGCGACCTGACCTAGGTCTGCTAAGATGATAGTAGAAGAAAAGGACAGCAAAGCAGAAGGCTTTCCCCTCACCCTCCACTCCCTCAGGCATAAGCTGTACAGGAAACACATCGGAAATAAATATCTAACGGGCTTAGAGAAGGCAAAACCAGAAGGAAATTTTATCGGAAAGAATGAAAACAGATGAAATGAGGTGCCCCCATTTCCTGGAGGCAGGGAAGTTAATCTCTAACAAACAAACGCGGTTAGCCGCGGAGTGGAGGTAAAATATTTATCAAAACGGCGTTGAAAAATCTCCACGGTGTTGCAATCTATCACGTCTCGTGGAAGTCCATTCCATAGATTAACTACACGGTGGAAAAAATATTTTTTGATTCATGAGAATTGAAGGATTTCTCAACAATTTTGCAACCGTTTCTTCGCATGTAATTTGAGGAATATATCGTGATATATTTTACTGTAGTCCATGTTATTTATGCCATTGATGATTTTAAACACCTGTATTAAGTCACTTCTTAGTCTTCTCTGTGTTCATGGGAATAAATTTCATTCTTTAAGACGCTCTTCGTATGATTTGTTTCTTAGACTTCGTATCATTTTTTGTTACTCTACGCTGAATTCGTTCTAATTTATCGATGTCTTTCTGGTAATAGGGGCACCATGCTTGAACACAATATTCCAAAAGAGGATGGATTAAAGATCTGTCTATTAAGTTAATTATTTTGTTTGCCTTCACGACTTCCGAACATTGCTGGCTAGGTTTTAGGTTACTCGATGTTATTACTCCTAAATCAATTTCGCTGTCTACACTTTTAGGTTGGGTACCATTCAAAATATATTTTGCTTTCTCGTTTCTATACACTATGTGAAGCACTTTACAAATATCTGTAATGAAGCTCATTTGCCAGGTTTTGCCCCTACTCTGACAATTTGTCTAGATTTTACTGCATTTCTTTTATTTGTTCGTTAGAGACTACGGAATTATTTTGGTGTCATCACCAAACTTCGAATTTATACTGATAACACCCTCATCTATGTCGTTAAAAAAAAAGAAAAAAAAACAAAGAACACGTTCTAAGAATGATCCCTGTGACACCCCGCTGGTTACGTTAGTCCACTTGGATGCTTTTCCATTTATTACTACTCTTTGTTTACGATTGTCTAGCCAGTTTTCTACCCATCTCAACACGTCGCCTTGGATACCATGTGATTTTAGTTTAATCAGTAAATGTGTGAGGGATTTTATCGAAAGCCTTTTGTAAACCAAGATATTAAATCTACCGCTTTACTTTCGTCATACTGGTTCATAACATCATAGAACATGTCTAAGAGATTCGTCAAACAAACGCGTTTGTTTCGGAAGCCGTGTTGAGTATTTTTAAGTAGCTTGTTTTCCCCTAAGGGATTAACAAGTTTGTCTCTTATAAGTGTTTCTAGCATTCTGCATTTGACTGGGGTTAAACCAATTGGCCGGTAATTGCTTAGAAAAGAATTACTGCCTTATTTTTTTTAATCGGAGTTATGTTAACGAGTTTCCACTCATCAGGCATTGTACCGGACTGCAGGGATTTATTGAACAATTAAGTCAGAGGTTTAACTAATTCGGATTTCGATTCTTTTAAGACTCAGGGTGAGATCGTGTCAGGCCTGGGTGACTTGCTTACGTTAAGTTTACCGACAGATTTTGACACGTCTCTTTTTTGTTATGATGATACGACTGAGGGCACTGCTGTCATTTAATTAGACTGCTGGCACCGTAGGGATGTTGCTGTGGTCTTCTGCTGTAAAAAAAACTGATGTAAACAAAGTATTAAGAATGCTACTAATTTCCTCCTCATCTTTGGTGAAATCTCCATTTTTATCTATTATTGGTCCAATAGATGAGGTAATCACTCTCTTTACCTGATAAAGATTAAAAATTCCCTTGGGTTCGTCTTACTTTGGCTTACAACATGTAATTTTGTGGACCCTTTGCTGTGTTTGATTAACCTCTTTGCTTTACGCCTTAACTCTAAGTATCTAGTGCGTTCTTCATTATTGTTGTATGACTTTAATGTGTTATGGCCATCCCTCCTTGCACGCAGGTATTGAGCTGCTTGTGTATTCCAATACTTAGGCTTAACGTTTTGAGTGGGACGACGATTTTTTATAGGCACGCATTCTTGCACAATTTTTAAATATTTATCAGTAAAAAAATTCCACTGAACATTAATATCTGTGGTGGTACCGATCGATTTGACTAAATATTAATCTGAGTTTACAAAAGAGAAAAAAAAAAGTGCTTTTCCGTAGTTAGGGACTTTTCTTTGCTTTTATTTGACTTGTCAGCCAAGAAATTTGTAACGAAGGTGATTGCGCGGTGGTCGCTATAATTGAACTCCTCACCGACATTCGGATTTTCTGTTATTTCATCTTTTGCAATAAGTACTAGGTCAAGCACGTGGTTTTCGCGTGTCGGGTTTTGTACAAACTGAGTAAGTTAGCTTTCTTTTAAGTTATTATACAGATCGTAGTAGTGATGCACGATGAGTGGTTCGCCCCACTTCATCACCGGTAGATTAAAGTCACCAAGGATTATGGCGTTGTGTGTGTCACTTATCTCACTAACTTTATCGAAAATGTCGTTGTTGGTATGGACCAACTGAGCTGGCGGTCTGTACACAAGAGCTATTGCTAGGTTTGTTCCATAATTATTTTAAAATAATATAAATAAAGCATCTGTGTTTGCAATAAGAGGTTTTGATAATAGTACTGGGCTGATGTAGAATAAGATGCTGCCTCCAGTGTTATTTACTCGACTTTTTTTTTTAAATGTCGTGTAACCGGAAATTTTATATTCAGCCAAATAGTTCCTGACTTCTACATTTAACCATGATTCTGTTATGTCTATTATATCGTAATTTTCTGATTATATCGTAATCTATTTCCTCTAGGTCTGAAAATTTGTTACGTAAGCTACGAGTTCACATAAAAAAAACCTTGATCTTATATTGCAAGTAGATGGGGCGGAGCCTTCTACGTGGATGAGGCTGCACGATCCTGCTGGGCGTTTTTTTTATTTGAAACTAGAAGCTTTGTCACTTAGCAACCTGCCGAGCCGTGCTGCTTCGTTGAGGTGTAAACCATCCTCCTGGAATAGGAATAGTTGATTATGAAAATCGCCCCAGAGGTTCACGAATTCATCACCTTCATCTGTACAGACAGATCTTAGTCGGCTGTTAGTGCTAAAAGCTCTATCATAGAAAATGGTCGTGCTCTGGCACGGGGGAGGATGCCTGAAATAACATTATTTTGAGATTTAGTCTTGTACCACTGAGTCATCCCCTTGTACTTCTCCATCAGCTCTTCGGATCTGGTGTTCTCAACGTTATTTGTACCTGCGTGGATGACAAAAAAGACATTATTGTCCCCTTCACTGGCTGCTTCGTTGCATGCTGCCGTGATGTCTTCAAGGCGTCCACCGGGCATGCACAAACGTTTGCATGACTCACAAGCCCTGTCAGAGAACTCGGATAGCTGGCCTCTCACTATAGTCACTAACCAGTCTCATCTCGAAGGCGTCTTTTTCCTCTTCACTCAGGACCTTAACGAGTCAGGGTTGGGCAGGGATTAGTGCGGGGATCGGAGGTGGTGCAGGGGGAGGCGTCAGGTCAACTTCCTGGGGAATTATATGCTGGGCATGTGGTGTTCTTGCTGTCGAAATTACACACAGAGACAGATGCACCTTCAGGGGATAGTGATATCTTTGTAAGAATGGCGTAAACAAACACCAAAAATAAAACAATCCAACAAGAACTAGTGGTGAGAAAATGAACAGGAAAACTGGTACAGGTACACTAAGAAGTGTCTATGTTAGTTACTATTAGTGTATCACTGTGTGTGTGTAAAGAGATGTGTAAAATAGAAACAACAGCTAGATAGTAAGGGGTGTGGGAACTAAAGATGTAAATCAACACTTAGCAGCGCTGCGAAACTATGTCGGCAGTGGACGAGCGTGCGCTATGACCTCCTCCCTCTTGTATGTCGCGAGGACAACTTACTGACGTCACGAGGAAAGGCAATGCGTAGAGGAGCAGGTTTGCAATATTCATGTCCTATTGGATTGTCTCCTGTCGCAAATTGCCAACATTAACTCTGCAGTGCTGGGATGGGTGCTGCTGATGCTGCTGCTTGCGTTCCTCCCATCACGGCGTCCCCACTTCTTTCTTTCTCTCCTCATGTTCTGGGCACCCTTCATTTTCCTATATCTTCATCTCCCTTGTTACTCCCTTCTCTGCTATCCTTAATTCTTGGTGTCCTGCCGTTACTCTTCTTTCTCCCTTCTGCCTCTTTGCACGTAAGCACGTAAGAGATTTTCTGGCCAAATGCAACAAAACTTACAAAAAAGGCACACTGAAGGTGCCAGTCTAAAAAAAAAAAAAGAAAGCCTATACTGTTATTTCTTTCCTGTTGCTCCTCACGTTCCTGGCTTGTCGCTCCCTTCTGAGTCTTACACCTGTTGGTAACTCTTTCCCTTCATGCTTCCACCATCCCGTCCCAAACACTCACCTGTAGCTTGCCTCTCCCAAATCCTGCTCCATTACTTTCCCTCTTCACCTCTGGGCACCTTCCTCCCTCTACCCCTTTCCCTCCGCGAGCCTCGGCATGCAAGTGTCCTCAATCAATCAACGCCATCTTACCTGAGTGGCGCCGTGGGTCAATAAACAGGCAGTGGAAGGTGACGTGGCCCAAGGAAGCCCTGCCAGTCCCTGTCCTCCCTGCTGCAGTCCTTTTAACCCCCATCCTGACCTCCCTGCCTCAGTCTGTTCTCTGGGACCATTCTGACCTTGTCACTCCTGTCCTATAGGCCCTCTCCACCACGGCTTGCCCTGTTTTACTTCTTGCTGCCAAACTCCACTCTCGCTTCTCTTCTCCGTTTCTTCGCTTCCTTATCACGCTGACATTCTTTCTTTTCTCCGTCTCACCCCTTCCTCATTTTCACGCTGCCCTATCCCTTTTTATGTCTCTTCCCTTCTACATTATTAAGCTGCCTTTCTTTCTCTTTCTCTTTCATTTTCCCGTTTTTTGCTTTCTTCATTATCACGCTGCCTTCTTTTCCTTCTCTGTCTCTTCCCTTCCTTATCATCACGCCATCCTCCCCACCTCTGTCTCTTCCATTCCTCATTTTCACGCTTCCATGTTTCCTTTCGCTGTCTCTTTCTTTCCTTACCATCTCTTTACCCTCACCATCCTTCTACGTCACTATTTCCCCCATCGTCACGTTCTCCTCTCCTCTGCGTCTTTCCTTCCCTATTACACCCAGCTTTGTCTATCTCAGTTTCTCCTCTCCCCTTCACTAATCCGGCACCGTCCGCCATTCCCGCTGTACTGTATCTGCTGACTAAAGCCACTCACAATCAGCAGAAAATGCACTGAGCGTAATGAACGAGATAATCAAGGTGCACAAAAACTCATGGCTTTCAACGCTGCTGCTGAGGGGTGATGCGATGAGAGGGAAAATGTTCAGTATTGTATTAGCGATACAGACACAGTGCTTGTCTCGGAACCTCCATGATTATTCTTCTAACTGGGATCTTATGAAATTCCTGGTGAGAAGATTTCAGTGCCCAAAGACAAATGGAGGGAATGCTGTCTAGATGGCAAGGACAGATAAGAAAAAAAAAAAAATCACAAATTAGAGAAGTGAGGGATACTTTTTTCAATACAGTTCAAAAGAAAGGAAGATAAAAAGAATTGACATAAGGAGAATACTTTGTGTGTTAAACAGGCAGTTGATGGACAAGAACAATACCGTCATGCTAACCTGTCCTTAAAAAAAAAGAAAATAGATAAATAAATAATAATAATAATGATAAAAAAAAGTAAAAAGTCAAACCCAAAGGAAGTGTCAATCTCGCAATGGAATTAAGGAGGACGCTACAAGAGGACAAGAATATAACGGGAGCTACAAGAAGCCAGTAGGCCTACACGAGGCTGTCCCGCTACAAAGCACAGCCAAAAGTTTTACAAGTTCCTGTATAAAACATAGCAAAGTCTGATCTAATCTTCCCTTAACGCTTCCCATTGACAACACTAACAGACCATTTCCGTCATCTACCATCCATTTTTTTGTGAAGACCAACTGTTTCAAGCTTAAACCCGTTACTTCTATACCTAACCTAATTACTAACCATGAGGATGTTCTCTACATCTGCATCAGCCGTGTTATATCCCTTCTGCCACCTGAATACCTCTTATCAGATCTTCTAAATCTACTCCTCTCCAGCGTTAAAAGTTTTAATTTCCTCCCATGAAGGATGTCACGCATATCTTGTATCTTTCTTTTTTATAATTTGCCGGCTGCTGCTGCTGCTGATGATGATGATGGTGATGATGATGATGATAATGATGATGATGATGATTGTCTCTTTGTCAGTTAGTCTCTCTCTCTCTCTCTCTCTCTCTCTCTCTCTCTCTCTCTCTCTCTCTCTCTCTCTCTCTCTCTCTCTCTCTCTCTCTTCCAAGTAATCCTTATTTCTTCTTTTTTCGCCCCTTTTTTCCGTCCCAATATCAAGCTATGCATATTTTCATAAACATAATCGTTCTTTCCATTTCCCTCGCCTCCTTCTATTCCTCCTCCCTTCCACCGCCTTCCTTCCACACGGCACTCTTTCCGCTATGCCACTAATGGTTCACTTTACGGAAGCTCTCTCCCTCCCTCCGTCTCCCTCTCCACTCATTCACCCTCCTTCATCAGCTGCTAATAGAGAGAGTGGAGGATAGAGGAGGTGAGTTGGAGGAAAAGAAGGTGGAAGAAGAGAGGGAGAACAGTATGGTACAAGGGAAAAGAGAAGAATGAATGGAGAGAAGAGAAGTGATAGAGAGACAAAGGAGTGATGTGAGGGAAGAACGGGAAGAAGGAAGAGGAGGAGTTACTGGAAGAAACAGAAAGGAGCGAAGAAGGAAAAAATAAAGAGGAAAGAATAAAGCGGTGTTCAAGAAATAAAACTGAAATAAGTAAAAAAAGTAGGAGAAGGAGACGTGGGATAAATAAAACTTAAAAGATGAAGGAAAATACTCGTAAAATGTGCCTTTAAGGGTAAAAAAAATGGTCGTGGTGATGGTGGTGGTGCTGGTGGTGGTGATGGCGGTAGTGGTGGTAGTAGTGGTGGTGCTGAGGTCACAAGTTTGGATGAAAAAATTAATGCCAAACTTTCCCGCCATCCTTCAGTGAGGAAGATTAAAGACAGGCAATGCGCGTTTCTTGAGACGCGGCAGTTGGGGAGTTGTTGATGGTGAGATGGTGGGGAAAGGAGTGGGGAGGTGATGGGGAGGTGAAAGCACTGTGGTGAAGTGTTGACAGGACGGCGAAGGGAAGGTTGTGGGGAGGTGATGGGACGGGTGATGGTGAGATGAAGGGAGAGGTGGTAGGAATGTCATGGGGGTAGGCGGTAGGGAGGTGAGTGGGGCGCATGTTACTGGGAGATAAGAGTGAAGGTGTGGCAAGGGAGTGAGCGAAGGGAGGATTCAGTGGGAAGGAAGGTTATGCACATGCGGACAGCCACGAGTTGACAGTCACCCTTTCATTTGGGCTGCGGGATATCGAGTCATGCCGGAAATCAAACCAGGGATTCAAGACACCGGACACACGGACAAACACTCACGCTGACAAGGTAGTTGTATTTTTAAGAGTATTCTCTCTTTGCCTGTCTCGCCTTTGCACAGTAGACTATTAGGATCTGGGGGTAAAACAATCAGCATTCAACGTGAAGTGAATGAGGGCAACACTTAGAGACATTAATTACTGTGGGACGTAAAGAAAGTTACGATGGTAATAAAAGTAATGGAATGGAACTAAGGTAAAAATGGAATGGAGTAAGGTAAAAAAAAGTGCTTAGTAAAAGAATTCATGAATTTACTCGTGAAAACATCATTACTTAAGACTACACAACATTTCTTGATGTCTGCTGATGTCTGTTGAGTCTTGCAATGGTTCTCTCTAATCGCAACACAAGGAGCGGAGTGGAGGCGTCAATAGCTGCTTGGGGATGCAAGCGGCGGCCAACTGCCAGCTTTCCACTTAGGGAATTAATCACAGCAGTCCCGCAGCAGCCATTATCGGGGCCGGGGAGGAGGAGGCGCCGAGCTGCAGCCAGATGGGGCCCAAGGTCATGAGTTGTGCGGCTTTCAGGAGCATTGGGGCACATGTAAGGTGACATTGATCTCTAGTGTGTAAATCTGTAAATTTGTTGCTCCTGATGGGAGGATGTGCCGCGGCTGTGTGCGCTGAGAGCCTTCTTGGGCGAGAAATTCGTCTTATGTGTGTGTTGTACTCTCATCTCGTCCTGATATTGATGCATAATTCAAATTCGCATTCTTCTAATGCTTATTTTATGGACCATAGTTGTTTTGTAATGATTGTAATTACTCTACCTATTCAGGCGAGAAGCTTTCTTCGCCTACAGTAAGAACGAAAGTAATGACATGCGGCATTTAAGCTCTCCACATCATGTAGAGTACAAGAAAAGATCAAGGTGTGCTGTTAATTTTTCGAAGCTCTCGTTTCAGCGAAAGTGAATGCCATTCCAATACTAACTTGCTGAGATCTAGTAAAATATCTGTTTACTTCAACATACACCAGGTCAATATGTGTCTTACAGTCGTGATGTAAAATATTGTAAACTATTACTACTTTGTTATCTTCAAAGTAAGATGACAAGGTGGTGGTCAGGGCTGTGAAGATTAATGGATACTGTGGGATGACAACACACAATGCATTGGTAGTTGAATAACAGTATTGCGAGATTCCATGAGATATTAAACAACAAACTAATATTTTCGCAAGAAAATGATGGGCTATCGTAAAATACGCTATTACAATGGATGATTTACAGCTGCTTATGTTTTAAAGGATATAACAACTCTGAATGCATATAGATTTTGGGTTATAAAGCAGAATAGCAAATAACGATGTTAAGTGTGATCGAGGCTTTGAGGCTGCTAATAAGGACACAGATGTGGGACATTCAGTCGACATAAGGGAATCCAATGCTGCACATATGGATCTGAATACTATGAAGTCTTCGGTACTGATTTTCCTTTTTGTTTAAGTGTGTCACGCTTGTATTTTTTTTCTTTTATGTAGGAAGGACACTGACCAAGGGCAAGAAAAAGCTAATAAAAAAAAATGCCCACTGAAATGCTAGTCCCATAAAAGGGTCAAAGCAGTGGTCAAAAATTGATGAATAAGTGTCTTGAAACCTCCCTCTTGAAGGAATTCAAGTCATAGGAAAGTGGAAATACAGAAGCAGGCAGGGAGTTCCAGAGTTTACCAGAGAAAGGGATGAATGATTGAGAATACTGGTTAACTCTTGCGTTAGAGAGGTGGACAGAATAGGGGTGAGAGAAAGAAGAAAGTCTTGTGCAGCGAGGCCGCGGCAGGAGGGGAGGCATGCAGTTAGCAAGATCAGAAGAGCAGTTAGCATGAAAATAGCGGTAGAAGACAGCTAGAGATGCAACATTGCGGTGGTGAGATAGAGGCTGAAGACAGTCAGTTAGAGGAGAGGAGTTGATGAGACGAAAAGCTTTTGATTCCTCCCTGTCTAGAAGAGCAGTATGAGTGGAACCCCCCCAGACATGTGAAGCATACTCCATACATGGACGGATAAGGCCCTTGTACAGAGTTAGCAGCTGGGGGGATGAGAAAAACTGGCGGAGACGTCTCAAAACACCTAACTTCATAGAAGCTGTTTTAGCTAGAGATGAGATGTGAAGTTTCCAGTTCAGATTATAAGTAAAGGACAGACCGAGGATGTTCAGTGTAGAAGAGCGGGACAGTTGAGTGTCAATGAAGAAGAGGGGATAGTTGTCTGAAAGGTTGTGTCGAGTTGATAGATGGAGGAATTGAGTTTTGAGGCATTGAACAATACCAAGTTTGCTCTGCCCCAATCAGAAATTTTAGAAAGATCATAAGTAAGGCGTTCTGTGGCTTCCCTGCGTGATATGTTTACCTCCTGAAGGGTTGGACGTCTATGAAAAGACGTGGAAAAGTGCAGGGTGGTATCATCAGCGTAGTAAAGGATAGGACAAGAAATTTGGTTTAGAAGATCATTAATGAATAATAAGAAGAGAGTGGGTGACAAAACAGAACCCTGAGGAACACCACTGATTTAGGAGAAGAACAGTGACCGTCTACCACAGCAGCAATAGAACGATCAGAAAGGAAACTTGAGATGAAGTTACAGAGAGAAGGATAGAAACCGTAGGAGGGTAGTTTGGAAATCAAAGCTTTGTGCCAGACTCTATCAAAAGCTTTTGATATGTCCAAGGCAACAGCAAAAGTTTCACCAAAATCTCTAAAAGAGGATGACCAAGACTCAGTAAGGAAAGCCAGAAGATCACCAGTAGAGCGGCCTTGACGGAACCCATACTGGCGATCACATAGAAGGTTGTGAAGTGATAGATGTTTAAGAATCTTCCTGTTGAGGATAGATTCAAAAACTTTAGACAGGCAGGAAATTAAAGCAATAGGACGGTAGCTTGAGGGATTAGAACGGTCACCCTTTTTAGGAACAGGTTGAATGTAGGCAAACTTCCAGCAAGAAGGAAAGGTAGATGTTGACAGACAGAGCTCAAAGAGTTTGACTAAGCAAGGTGCAAGCACGGAGGCACAGTTTCGGAGAACAATAGGAGGGACCCCATCAGGTCCATAAGCCTTCCGAGGGTTTAGGCCAGCGAGGGCATGGAAAACATCATTGCGAAGAATTTTAATACGTGGCATGAAGTAGTCAGAGGGTGGAGGAGAGGGAGGAACAAGCCCAGAATCGTTCAAGGTAGCGTTTTTAGCAAAGGTTTGAGCGAAGAGTTCAGCTTTAGGAATAGATGTGATAGCAGTGGTGCTATCTGGTTGAAATAGAGGAGGGAAAGAAGAAGAAGCAAAGTTATTGGAGATATTTTTGGCTAGATGCCAGAAATCACGAGGGTAGTTAGATCTTGAAAGGTTTTGACATTATCTGTTAATAAAGGAGTTTTTGGCTAGTTGGAGAACAGACTTGGCATGGTTCCGGGCAGAAATATAAAGTGCATGAGATTCTGGTGATGGAAGGCTTAAGTACCTTTTGTGGGCCACCTCTCTATCATGTATAGCACGAGAACAAGCTGTGTTAAACCAAGGTTTAGAAGGTTTAGGGCGAGAAAAAAAAGTGAGGAATGTATGCCTCCATGCCAGACACTATCACCTCTGTTATCAGCACACAAAGACGGGTCTCTGACACGGAAGCAGTAGTCATTCCAAGGAAAATCAGCAAAATACCTCCTCAGGTCCCCCCAACTAGCAGAGGCAAAACGCCAGAGGCACCTTCGCTTAGGGGGATCCTGAGGAGGGATTGGAGTGATAGGACAAGATAAAGATATGAGATTGTGATCGGAGGAGCCCAACGGAGAAGAAAGGGTGACAGCATAAGCAGAAGGATTAGAGGTCAGGAAAAGGTCAAGAATGTTGGGCGTATCTCCAAGACGGTCAGGAATACGAGTAGGGTGTTGCACCAATTGCTCTAGGTCATGGAGGATGTAGTTTTTTTTTCTACGTAGGAGAAACACTGGCCAAGAGCAAAAAAAAAAAAAAAAAAAACCCCACTGAGATGCCAGTCACATAAAAGGGTCCAAATGGTAGTAAAAAAAAATAAAGGATAAGTGTCTTGAAACCTCCCTCTTGAAGGAATTCAAGTCATAGGAAGGTGGAAATTCAGAAGCAGGCAGGGAGTTCCAGAGTTTACCAGCGAAAGGAATGAATGATTGAGAATACTGGTTAACTCATGCATTAGAGAGGTGGACAGAATAGGGGTGAGAGAAAGAAGAGAGTCTTGTGCAGCGAGGCCGCGGGAGAAAGGGAGGCATGCAGTTAGTTAGCAAGATCAGAAGAGCAGTTGGCATGAAAATAGCGGTAGAAGACAGCTAGAGATGCAACGTTGCGGCGATGAGAGAGAGGCTGAAGACAGTCTCTTATGGACCTGATGGGGTCCCTCCTATTGTTCTCCGAAACTGTGCCTCCGTGCTTGCACCTTGCCTAGTCAAACTCTTTCAGCTCTGTCTGTCAACATCTACTTCTCCTTCTTGCTGGAAGTTTGCCTACATTCAAGATGTTCCTAAAAAGGGTGACCGTTCTAATCCCTTAAACTACCGTACTATTGCTTTAATTTCCTGCCTATCTAAAGTTTTTGAATCTATCCTCAACAGGAAGATTCTTAAACATCTATCACTTCACAACATTTTATCTGATCGCCAGTATGGGTTCAGTCAAGGCCGCTCTACTAGTGATCTTCTGGCTTTCCTTACTGAGTCTTAGTCATCCTCTTTTAGAGATTTTGGTGAAACTTTTGCTGTTGCCTTGGACATATCCCAATCAGAACTTTTAGAAAGATTAGAAGTCGAGCGTTCTGTGGCTTCCCTGCGTGAAATGTTTTACCTCCTGAAGGGTTGGACGTCTATGAAAAGACGTGGATAAGTGCAGGGTGGTATCATCAGCGTAGGAGTGGATAGGACAAGAAAGTTGGTTTAAAAGGTCATTGATGAATAATAAGAAGAGTGTGGGTGATAGGACGGAACCCTGAGGAATATCACTGTTAATTGATTTAGGAGAACAGTGACCGTCTACCACAGCAGCAATAGAACGGTCAGAAAGAAAACTTGAGATGAAGTTACAGAAAGAAGGATAGAAGCCGTAGGAGGGTAGTTTGGAAATCAAAGCCTTGTGCCTGACCCTGTCAAAAGCTTTTGATATATATATAGCAAAAGTTTCACCAAAATCTCTAAAAGAGGATGACCAAGACTCAGTAAGGAAAGCCAAAAGATCCCCAGTAGAGCGGCCTTGAAGGTACCCATACTGGCGATCAGATAGAAGGTTGTGAAGTGATAGATGTTTAAGAATCTTCCTGTTGAGGATAGATTCAAAAACTTTAGATAGGCAGGAAATTAAAGCAATAGGACGGTAGTTTGAGGGATTAGAACGGTCACCCTTTTTAGGAACAGGCTGAATGTAGGCAAACTTCCAGCAAGAATGAAAGGTAGATGTTGAGACAGAGCTGAAAGAGTTTGACTAAGCAAGATGCAAGCACGGAGGCACAGTTTCGGAGAACAGTAGGACGGACCCTATCAGGTCCATAAGCCTTCTAAGGGCTTAGGCCAGCGAGGGCATGGAAAACATCATTACGAAGAATTTTAATAGGTAGCATGAAGTAGTCAGAGGGTGGAATAGAGGGAGGAACAAGCCCAGAATCGTCCAAGATAGAGTTTTTAGCAAAGGTTTGAGTGAAGAGTTCAGGTTTAGAAATAGATGTGATAACAGTGGTGCCATCTGATTGAAATAAAGGAGGGAAAGAAGAAGAAGCAAAGTTATTGGATATATTTTTGGCTAGATGCCAGAAGTCATGAGGGGAGTTAGATCTTAAAAGATTTTGATACTTTCTGTTAATGAAGGAGTTTTTGGCTAGTTGGAGAACAGACTTGGCATGGTTCCGGACGGAAATATAAAGTGCATGAGATTCTGGCGATGGAAGGCTTAAGTATCTTTTGTGGGCCACCTCTTTATCATGTATAGCACGAAAACAAGCTGTGTTAAAATAAGGTTTGGAAGGTTTAGATCGAGAAAAAGAGTGAGGAATGTACGCCTCCATACCAGACACTGTCATCTCTGTTATGCGCTCAGCATACAAAGACGGGTCTCTGACACGGAAGCAGTAGTCATTCCAAGGAAAATCAGCAAAATACCTCCTCAGGTCCCTCCATCTAACAGAGGCAAAACGCCAGAGACACCTTCGCTTAGCGCAGTGGTTCCCAAACTTTTCATGAGCGACCCTATTTGGAACATTTCATTCCTTCGTGACCCAGAGTAAAGTAAAGAGAAAGAAAATGTACAATAATATTTATTTTGGAAAAAAATAAATAATGTGTACAGTTTTTCATTCTCAAAACTAAACTAGTGGGATCCATGGAACTACTTATCCTTTTTACAAAACTAAATTAATAGAATCTATGGCACTGCTTTTCATCCACAAAACTAAATTAATAGAATCTATGGCACTGCTTTTAATTCACAAAACTAAATTAATAGAATCCATGGCACTGCTTCTAATTCATAAAACTAAATTAATAGAATCCATGGCACTGCTTTTAATTCACAAAACTAGATTAATGGGATCCATGGTGCTGCTTCTCGTTTACCAGTTTGTCAAATCGTGGAATCATTGTAGTAAGGCTGCATCTCATATCATGCTCGGGGTTAAGCTTGTTCCTCGACTTATTTTTGGTATGAGTCAGAGCCGAGAAACCTTGCTCGCAAAGGTATGTTGTTACAAACGGGAGCAACACTTTCACCGCCTCAACTCCTACTATAGACTTCTCTTTCTTTACCTGAATCCAGAATTCAGAAAGAGATACTTCCTTGAAGAGGTCCTTCAACAAATTTTCATTTTGAACCTCAATAAGTTGCTCTGGGAGTCCTGGAACGCTTTCTGGCAGGTCTTCAACATTTATGTTGAAAGGATTTCTCACCCATGACTGGGTTCGAATGTGTTCTTCTGGAGTTCCTCTGAAGAATAATTCAATTAAGTAACTGAAATACACTGAAACACTGAAAGCATGATAATGTTCCTGTGTCCCTGCGACCCATCAAAATTGATCTTGCGACCCAACTTTGGGTCGCGACCCATAGTTTAAGAACCACTGGCTTAGCGGGATTCTGAGGAGGGATTGGAGCGATAGGAGAAGACACAGATATGAGATTGTAATCGGAGGAGCCCAACGGAGAAGAAAGGGTGACAGCATAAGCAGAAGGATTAGAGGTCAGGAAAAGGTCAAGAATATTGGGCGTATCTCCAAGACGGTCAGGAATACGAATAGGGTGTTGCACCAATTGTTCTAGGTCGTGGAGGATAGCAAAGTTGAAGGCTAGTTCACCAGGATAGTCAGTGAAGGGAGAGGAAAGCCAAAGCTGGTGGTGAATATTGAAGTCTCCAAGAATGGAGATCTTTGCAAAAGGGAAGAGAGTCAGAATGTCCTCCACTTTGGAAGTTAAGTAGTCAAAGAATTTCTTGTAGTCAGAGGAGTTAGGTGAGAGACATACAACACAGATAAATTTAGTTTGAGAGTGACTCTGTAGTCATAGCTAGATGGTGGAAAACTCGGAAGATTCAAGAGCGTGGAAACGAGAGCAGGTTAAGTCAATGTGCACATAAACGCAACATCAAGTTTTACATTGAAAATGAGAATAGAGAACGTAGGAGGGAACAGAAAAGGGCCTACTGTCAGTTGCCTCAGACACCTGAGTTTCAGTGAGGAAAAGAAGATGAGGTTTAGAAGAGGAGAGGTAGTGTTCTACAGATTGAAAATTAGATCTTAGACCGCGAATGCTGCAGAAGTTAATGAAGAAAAAGTTGAGGGGGGTGTCAAGACACTTAGGGTCGTTGTGAGAAGGGCAGTCCGACCTGGGGACATTTGTTGTCCCCTCCTCTGATGGGGACTCCGAGGCTGGTGCAGGAGTCGCCACGATAATTTTGAAATTTTTGAGTGAAGGGTGTGTGTGTTATTAGGTACTTGTAGCTTTGTGTGGAGGAAGAGATTTGTCTTTATAGGATAGACTGTGACTGCCCCTTTGTGTTGTGAGACACAAAGGGTTGTGAGGTCACAGCTGGCCTTAATGATAAGTTCACAGCGCCCCCTTATCCAGTGCCTTAGACCTCATTGGGAGTAATTATCGTTTCGTCAGGTGCCTACTGCCTCCTCCTCTCACTGTTCTTCTTCTAAATTTATTAACACTGGTGTTCCTCAGGGTTCTGTCCTGTCACCCACTCTCCTATAATTCATTAATGATCTTAACCAAACTTCTTGTTCTCTCCACTCCTACGCTGATGATACCACTCTGCATTTTTTCTTAGTATTAGTATTGCTAGTACTTAGTATTGCTCAATGCCTCAAAACCTCAATTCCTCCATCTATCAACTTGACACAACCTTCCAGACAATTATCCCCTCTTCTTCAATAACACTCAACTGTCACCCTCTCCTACACTGAACATTTTCGGTCTGCTCTTTTCGTATAATCTAAACTGGAAACACCACATCTCATATCTAGCTAAAACAGCTTCTGTGAAGTTAGGTGTTCTGAGATGTCTCCCGCAGTTTTTCTCACCACCAAGCTGCTAACTCTATGCAGGGGCCTTATCCATCCATATATGGAGTATGCTTCCCATGTCTGGGAGGGGGGCGTTCCACTCACACCGCTTTTTTTAGACAGGATGGAATCAAAATCTTTTCGTCTCATCAACTCCTCTCTTCTAACAGTCTTCAGCCACAGTCTCATCGCCGCAATGTTGCTTCTCTTGCTATCTTCTACTGTTATTTTCATGCCAACTGCTATTCTGATCTTGTTAAGTACATGCCTCTCCTCCTCTTGCGGCCTCGCTGCACAAGACTTTCTTCTTTCTTTCACCCCTATTCTGTCCACCTTTCTAATGTAAGAGTTAACCAGCATTCCAGATCATTCATCCCTTTCTCAGGTAAACTCTGGAGCTCACTTCCTGCTTTTGTATTTACTCCTTTCTATGACTTTGAATTCTTCAGGAGGTAGGTTTCAACACACTTATCCTGTAATTTTTGACGACCGGCACCTTAGTGGACCTTTTTTTTTTTTTTTATAATATTTTTGTTGTTCTTGGCCGGTGACCCTCCTACATGGAAAAAAGAAACCCTTCAAATCTTTTGTTTCACTCTAGACTACTTTTTTTAATTGCTTATTTAAACTGATTTACCTATAAATATGAAAAATAAAGAAAAAAATATCCCCCCAAAAAAATAAAATCCCCCCAAAAAAAGGAAAACCCTACTGGAAAAAAGGGTTGGAAAAAACTCGGGTTTTTTCCAACCCTGGTGTGTGTGTGTGTGTGTGTGTGTGTGTGTGTGTGTGTGTGTGTGTGTGTGTGTGTGTGTGCAATCGCGCGCATGTTACATTTCAGTCCCAAACAACCACACTCGTGAACAAAAAGTCGCGTCATCTTGAATGTAGTTGAGTTTGATGTTCAGCAAATTTCCAGCAAGAAGTGTGATCTAACAAAATGTCTGAAAAGAAGCTCACGCCGCCACGCTGTGGGAGGCTCCCTCACGCCTGAGGCTCAGCGTGCGACAGCCAAGCCGAGGCTGCCTGCCGTGGTGGCTCAAGAGGAGCACGGTGGCCACCTTCTGCTTCAAGGAGGCTCACTGGCAATATATACATATATATATATATATATATATATATATATATATATATATATATATATATATATATATATATATATATATATATATATATATATATATATATATATATATATATATATATATATATATATATATATATATATATATATATATATATATATATATATATATATATATATATATATATATATATATATATATATATATATATATATATATATATATATATATATATATATATATATATATATATATATATATATATATATATATATATATATATATATATATATATATATATATATATATATATATATATATATATATATATATATATATATATATATATATATATATATATATATATATATATATATATATATGTAGAAGTTGTTAAGTCTGTCCTGTTCATTACCTGTAAAGCACAAGTTAACACTGGATTTGTCCAACCAATCTAACTATAGCAACATGACCTATATGTCATTTCTGGCACATAGCCAAAAACATCTCCAATAACTTTGCTTCTTCATCTTTCCCTCCTTTATTTCAACCTAATGACACCACTGCCATCTCATCTATTTCTAAAGCTGAACTCTTCACTCAAACCATTGCTAAAAAACTCTACCTTGGATGACTGGGGGCTTGTTCCTCCCTCTCCTCCACTCTCTGACTATCCTATAATTTCTCCTTTATATTGATGATAATGGCTGTAATAATAAGGAATGAATATATAAGCACACACACACACGCACACACACACACACACACACACACACACACACACACACACACACACACACACTTCTTCTTCTTCTTCTTCCCAGCTTTTCCCTATTCGGGGTCGCCGTTGTGAATGAGCCTTCTCCACGTATTTCTATTGTTTGCCATCTCTGGATTTATATTCTTCTCCCCAAGATCTCCGTTTATGCAGTCAATCCATCTTCTTTTTTTTTTTTTTTTTTTTTTTTTTTTTGGGCCGTCCTCTTCTTCTAACTCCCTCCACCTCCATTTCCATGATCTCCCTTCCTACGTGGTCTTCGCCAACTCTTCTTCTCAAGTGTCCATACCACCTCAACCTTGACTCCTGGATCTTCTTGGAGACTTCAACTACTTTCACCGTTCCTCTTATGTACTTATTCCTAATTCGGTCTGTTCTGTTGACTCCCACCATCCATCTCAACATCTTCATCTCCGCTACATCCATCTTCCTCTCTTCAATCTTCTTCAAAGGTGCTGCTTCTAGCCCATACATCAAAGCAGGTCTAACGACTGCTTTGTGGACTTTGCCCTTCACTCTTACTGGTACCCTTCTATCGCATATCACACCCGAAACTTGCCGCCAATTGTTCCAGCCACACTGAATCCGAAAGTTCACTTCTTTTTCCATTTCTCCTGTCTCGTCTACCATCGATCCCAAGTACTTAAATGTTTTCACTCTCTTCAACTTTTCACCATTCAGTCTAATTGTGGCCTGTTGATCGAAAAAAAAAAAAAACGCGCGCGCGCGTGTGTGTGTGTGTGTGTGTGTGTGTGTGTGTGTGTGTGTGTATATATATATATATATATATATATATATATATATATATATATATATATATATATATATATATATATATATATATATATATATATATATATATATATAATTTTTCTTTTTTATGTAGGAGGGACCCTGCCCAAGGGCAACAAAAATACAATAATAAAAAAGAAATAAAAAAGCCCACTGAAATGCCAGTCCCATAAAAGGGTCAAAGCAGTAGATAAAAACTGATGGATAAGCGTCTTGAAACCTCCCTCTTGAAGGAATTCAAATCATAGGAAGGTTGAAGGCTAGTTCACCAGGATGGTCAGTGAAGGGAGAGCAAAGCCAAAGCTGATGGTGAACATTGAAGTCTCCAAGAATGGAGATCTCTGCAAAAGGGAAAAGAGTCAGAATGTGCTCCACTTTGGAAGTTAAGTAGTCAAAGAATTTCTTATAGTAAGATTAGTTAAGTGAGAGGTATACAGCACAGATAAATTTAGTTTGAGAGTGACTCTGTAGTCGTAGCTAGATGGTGGAAAAGTCAGAAGATTCAAGAGCGTGGGCACGAGAACAGGTTAAGTCGATGCGCACATAAACGCAACATCCAACTTTGGGTTGAAAATGAGGATAGAGAAAGTAGAAGGGAACAGAAAAGGGGTTACCGTCAGTTGCCTCAGACACCTGCGTTTCAATGAGGAAAAGAAGATGAGGTTTAGTAGAGGAGAGGTGGTGTTCTACAGATTGAAAATTATGTCTAAGACTGCAAATATTAATGAAGAAAAAGTTGAGGTAGGTGTCAAGATACTTAGGATCGATACTAGAAGAACAGTCCGATCTAGGGACATTTCTTGTCTCCTCCCCAGATCGGGACTCCGAGGTTAATGTAGGAGTCGCCATATTAATTTTGAATTTTGAGTGAAGGGTGTGTGTGTAATTAGGTGCATGTAGTTTGTGTAGAGAAAGAAAGTTGTCTTTAGAGGACAGGCTGTGACTGCCCTCTTGTGTTGTGAGATACAAAAGGAAACGTTCAGTGACGTCACAGCTGGGTTAATGATAAGTTCACAGCACCCCCTGATCCAGTGCTTCAGACCTCACTGGGAGTAATTACCATTTCGGCAGGTGTTTACTTCCTCCTCCGGCTGCTACTACTACTACTACTACTACTACTACTACTACTGTTACTACTACTACTATTACTACTACTACTATTACTATTACTACTACTACTACTACTACTACTACTACTACTACTACTACTACTACTACTACTACTACGACTAATAATAATAATAATAATAATAACAATAACAATAATAGTAACAACAACAAGAACAACAGCAACAATAACAATAACAATAATAATACAAACTTATTTTGAGCGCTTGGGCGTTGTCTAGGGATTTCCCAGCCAACAGTTCTGCCAAACTTGTAGCAACACACACACACCTCATGTTAGGTACTTACTAGATTAAAATTAAGTGGAGTTGTAGTATATATACACTGTAATCCCTTAAATAGCTAAGTTATTGTACTATACGTTTATTTTCTTAGTGATAACTGGATTCTGTTTTGCAGACACCACAGTATTTCGCAGAGTTCCTCCTGGCGTTGTTACGTTTCTTTGAGTGATTCAGTCAGGTCACAATATCATAGTGACCGTGTCAATCCATTGGTTACTTCCTCTCGCGCCGCGCACGAGGAGGAAGAGGATGGAGAGAGAGAGAGAGAGAGAGAGAGAGAGAGAGAGAGAGAGAGAGAGAGAGAGAGAGAGAGAGAGATTGGTGTATAGGGAGTAAGGTTATTACTGACCTTTGGCTGTAATCCGATAATTTGCCCAGTACAAAGTTTGGCCGGGCCGGGAAATCCCCGAAAAGGACAACGCCTAAACGCTTAGGATAAAATGATAATAATGACAACAACTTTCTTTCAAATGAGCCGGGTTCTCCTCCTCCTCCTCCTCCTCCTCCTCCTCCTCCTCCTCTCTCTCTCTCTCTCTCTCTCTCTCTCTCTCTCTCTCTCTCTCTCTCTCTCTCTCTCTCTCTCTCTCTCTCTCTCTCTCTCTCTCTCTCTCTCTCTCTCTCCAGCCAGGCAAAGACGAACCCCAAGGGATTTTATCAGGTATACAAGACGAAGAATAAGGATACTGTAGGTCCATTAAAGGCAGCAGATCGGGAACTGCTTAGTTCTGGGGAGGAGATTAGTAAACTTCTGAATGAGTATTTTTTAACTGTCTTCACCCAGGAAAACATGCAGAATATGCCAGATAGTGAACAGGTGTTTAGAACAGATGAGAATGAGAAGCTGACAGATATTTCCATAACTAGGGAGATAGTGGAACAGGAGATAGATAGGCTAAAAAAGTTCAAGACACCAGGACCAGATGAAATATATCCAAGAGTACTTAAAGAATGCAAAGAGATTATTAGTGAGCCGTTAGTTTCTGTCTTTAGGGAATCACTGGAGTCGGGTGAGGTACCAGTAATGTGGAGGCAGGCTAATGTAGTACCCATTTTTAAGAAAGGAGATAAAACTTTAGCGTCTAACTATAGACCTGTCAGCTTAACTTTAGTAGTAGGTAAAATATTAGAATCAACATTTAGACAAACCTAACTTGATAAATCAGTCACAGCATGGCTTCACGAAGGGGGAAGTCTTGCCTGACAAACTTGCTAAGTTTTTACAATAAAGTGTACGAGGCAGTAGATAATGGTGAAAGTTATGATATCTTATATCTGGACTTTAGTAAAGCATTTGACAAGGTACCCCATCAAAGGCTCCTGAGAAAGGTTAGGGCACACGAGATAGATGGGTAGGTGTTAGGCTGGATAGGGTCATGGCTTAGTGACAGGCGACAAAGAGTTGTAATAAATGTCTGGGGGGGTTCCATTCATACTGCTCTTCTAGACAGGATGGAATCAAAAGCTTTTCGTCTCATCAACTCCTCTCCTCTAACTGACTGTCTTCAGCCTTTCTCTCACCGCCGCAATGTTGCATATCTAGCTGTCTTCTACCGCTATTTTCATGCTAACTGCTCTTCTGATCTTGCTAACTGCATGCCTCCCCTCCTCCCGCGGCCTCGCTGCACAAGACTCTTCTTTCTCTCACCCCTATTCTGTCCACCTCTCTAACGCAAGAGTTAACCAGTATTCTCAATCATTCATCCCTTTCTCTGGTAAACTCTGGAACTCCCTGCCTGCTTCTGTATTTCCACCTTCCTATGACTTGAATTCCTTCAAGAGGGAGGTTTCAAGACACTTATTCATCAATTTTTGACCACTGCTTTGACCCTTTTGTGGGACTGGCATTTCAGTGGGCATTTTTTTTTTATTGGATTTTTGTTGCCTTTGGCCAGTGTCCTTCCTACATAAAAAAAAAAAAAAAAGAACGGCTCGAAATCTGAGTGGGGTCATGTAATTAGTGGGGTGCCACAGGGATCAGTATTAGGGCCATTGTTATTTCTAATATATATCAATGACTTGGATAGTGGAATTAGTAGTGATGTTAGTACATTTGCGGATGACACAAAGATAGGTAGATTAATTAGGTCAGAATCGGATGCCATCGCCTTGCAGGCAGATTTAGATAGAATGAATGAATGGACGGATAGATGGCAAATGCAATTTAATATCAATAAAGGCAAAGTACTTAGCGTAGGTAGAGGAAACCCACACAATAGGTGCACATTAAACTACCAAACACTGGTAGGTACAGGGTACGAGAAAGATTTAGGAGTTACAGTTAGCTCTGAACTCCGTCTAGGGAAACAATGCATAGAAGTCAGAAACAGGGCAAATAGGGTGCTAGGATTAATTTTGAGGAGTGTTAAAAGTAGAAGGCCGGAAGTTATATTAAAGTTATACTTGGCGCTGGTCAGACCTCATCTAGACTACGCTGTGCAGTTCTGGTCCCCACATTACAGGAAAGATATAGGGCTATTAGAATCAGTACAGAGGAGAATGACTAAAAGGATACAGGGGATGAGGAGTATTCCTTACGAGGCGAGATTGAAGTTGTTAGATTTATATTCTTCAGAAAGACGTAGGTTAAGAGGGACCTGATAGAAGTCTTTAAGTGGTATAAGGGTTATAACAAGGGGGACGTAGGCAAAATTCTTAGGATCAGCAACCAGGGTAGAACAAGAAATAACTGGTTCAAGCTTGAAAAATTTAGGTTTAGGAAGGAGAAAGGAAAAAATTGGTTCTCAAATAGATTGGTTGATGAGTGGAACGGAGTCAGTAATCATGTTGTTTGTGCGAGGACACTAGAGAGCTTTAAGAGAAGATTAGACAGGTTTATGGATGGGGATAATAGATGGAAATAGGTCGGTATATTTCATACAGGGACTGCCACGTGTAAGTCTGGTCGCTTCTTGAAGCTTCCCTTATTTCTTATGTTCTAATGTTCTCTCTCTCTCTCTCTCTCTCTCTCTCTCTCTCTCTCTCTCTCTCTCTCTCTCTCTCTCTCTCTCTCTATATATATATATATATATATATATATATATATATATATATATATATATATATATATATATATATATATATATATATATATATATATATATATATATATATATATATATATATATATATATATATATATATATATATATATATATATATACGTGTATGTGTGTGTATTTGTCTATGTGAGAGAGAGAGAGAGAGAGAGAGAGAGAGAGAGAGAGAGAGAGAGAGAGAGAGAGAGAGAGAGAATTAATTCATATTCTTCCTTTCTTCCTCTTCCTTCTCTTCTTTCTCCTCCTCTTACATCTGTCCCATCCTTGTCTTACTTTACAGTTATTTGTTGTAGTATAGTAAACGAGTGACCTCGTCGAAGGTCTCAAGGCCTCCTGTTACTCGTATTTGCTATGTATTCCTGTGTATTTTCAATCTCTTCCTCTTCATTCTACTTTTCTCCTTCTTCGTCCTTTTCCTCCTCGTTCTCCTCCTCCTCTTGCTCCTCCTCCTCGTCTTCAAACCACAAATTACATCTACTATCACTACTACTTCTGCTGCTACTACTACTACTACTACTACTACTACTACTACTATTACACTTTCTCTCTCTCTCTCTCTCTCTCTCTCTCTCTCTCTCTCTCTCTCTCTCTCTCTCTCTCTCTCTCTCTCTCTCTCTCTCTCTCTCTCTCTCTCTCTCTCTCTCTCTCTTTCTCTCTCTCTCTCTCTGTCTGTCTGTCTCTCATTTACGTATATATATATATATATATATATATATATATATATATATAATATATATATATATATATATATATATATATATATATATATATATATATATATATATATATATATATATATATATATATATATATATATATATATATATATATGTGTGTGTGTGTGTGTGTGTGTGTGTGTGTGTGTGTGTGTGTCTGTGTGTGTGTTTGTGCATGTGATTGTAAATAAAAAAAATTCTTCAGTCAATGAAAAAGTAATAATGTTGGTAGTACTGTAATAACAATATAACAAAAGTGCTAATAAGAACTACTATTTCTGCTACTATTACTAATACTACTGCTACTACTACTACATTTTTTTTTTTTTTATGTAGGAGGGACACTGGCCAAGGGCAACAAAAATCCAATAAAAAAAATGCCCACTGAAATGCCAGCCTATAAGAGGGTCAAAACAGTAGTCAAAAATTGATGAATAAGTGTCTTGAAACCTCCCTCTTGAAGGAATTCAAGTCATAGGAAAGTGGAAATGCAGAAGCAGGCAGGGAGTTCCAGAGTTTACCAGAGAAAGGGATAAATGATTGAGAATACTGGTTAACTCTTGCGGCGAGGCCGCGGGGGGAGGGGAGGCATGCAGTTAGCAAGATCAGAAGAGCAGTTAGCATGAAAATAGCGGTAGAAGACAGCTAGATATGCAACATTGCGGCGGTTAGAGAGAGGCTGAAGACAGTCAGTTAGAGGAGAGGAGTTGATGAGACGAAAAGCTTTCGATTCCACCCTGTCTAGAAGAGCAGTATGAGTGGAAACCCCCCAGACATGTGAAGCATACTCCATACATGGACGGATAAGACCCTTTTACAGAGTTAGCAGCTGGGGGGGGGGGTTAGAAAAACTGGCGGAGACGTCTCAGAACACCTAACTTCATAGAAGCTGTTTTAGCAAGAGATGAGATGTTAAGTTTCCAGTTCAGATTATAAGTAAAGGACAGAACGAGGAAGTTCAGTGTAGAAGAGGGGGACAGTTGAGTGTCATTGAAGAAGAGAGGATAGTTGTCTGGAAGGTTGTGTCTAGTTGATAGATGGAGGAACTGAGTTTTTGAGGCATTGAACAATACCAATTTTGCTCTGCCCGAATCAGAAATTTTTGAATGATCAGAAATCAAGCGTTCTGTGGCTTTCCTGCGTGAAATGTTTACCTCCTGAAGGGTTAGACGTATATGAAAAGACGTGGAAAAGTGCAGGGTGGTATCATCAGCGCTGAGTGGATAGGACAAGAAGTTTGGTTTAGAAGATCACTAATGAATAGTAAGAAGAGAGTGGGTGACAGGACAGAACCCTGAGGAACACCACTGTTAAAAAATTTAGGAGAAGAACAGTGACCGTCTACCACAGCAGCAATAGAATGGTCAGAAAGGAAACTTGAGATGAAGTTACAGACAAAAGGATAGAAGCCGTAGGAGGGTAGTCTGGAAATCAAAGCTTTGTGGCAGACTCTATCAAAAGTTTTTGATATGTCCAAGGCAGAAACAAAAGTTTCACCAAAATCTCTAAAAGAGGATGACCAAGACTCAGTAAGGAAAGCCAGAAGATCACCAGTAGAGCAGCCTTGACGGGACTCATACCGGCGATCAGATAGAAGGTTGTGAAGTGATTGATGTTTAAGAATCTTCCTGTTCAGGATAGATTCAAAAACTTTAGATAGGCAGGAAATTAAAGCAATAGGACGGTAATTTGAGGGATAAGAACGGTCACCATTTTTAGGAACAGGCTGAATGTAGGCAAACTTCCAGGAGGAAGGAAAGGTAGATGTCGACAGACAGAGCTGAAAGAGTTTGAGTAAGCAAGGTGCAAGCACGGAGGCACAGTTTCGGAGAACAATAGGAGGGACCCCATCAGGTCCATAAGCCTTCCGAGGGTTTAGGCCATCAAGGGCATGGAAAACATTATTGCGAAGAATTTTAATAGGTGGCATGAAGTAGTCAGAGGGTGGAGGAGAGGGAGGAACAAGCCCAGAATCGTCCAAGGTAGAGTTTTTAGCAAAGGTTTGAGCAGAGTTCAGCTTCAGAAATAGATGTGATAGCAGTGGTGCCATCTGGTTGAAATAGAGGAGGGAAAGAAGAAGAAGCAAAGTTATTGGAGATATTTTTGGCTAGATGCCAGAAATCACGAGGGGAGTTAGATCTTGAAAGGTTTTGACATTTTCTGTCAATGAAGGAGTTTTTGGCTAGTTAGAGAACAGACTTGGCATGGTTCCGGGCAGAAATATAAAGTGCATGAGATTCTGGTGATGGAAGGCTTAAGTACCTTTTGTGGGCCACCTCTCTATCATGTATAGCAGGAGAACAAGCTGTGTTAAACCAAGGTTTAGAAGGTTTAAGATGAGAAAAAGAGTGAGGAATGTACGCCTCCATGCCAGACACTATCACCTCTGTTATGCGCTCAGCACACAAAGACGGGTCTCTGACACGGAAGCAGTAGTCATTCCAAGGAAAATCAGCAAAATACCTCCTCAGGTCCCCCCAACTAGCAGAGGCAAAACGCCAGAGGTACCTTCGATTAGGGGGATCCTGAGGAGGGATTGGAGCGATAGGACAAGATACAGATTTGAGATTGTGATCGGAGGGGCCCAACGGAGAAGAAAGAGTGACAGCATAAGCAGAAGGATTAGAGGTCAGGAAAAGGTCATGAATGTTGGGCGTATCTCCAAGACAGTCAGGAATAGAAGTAGAGTGTTGCACCAATTGCTCTAGGTCGCAGAGGATAGTAAAGTTGAAGGCTAGTTCACCAGGATGGTCAGTGAAGGGAGAGGAAAGCCAAAGCTGATGGTGAACATTGAAGTCTCCGAGAATGGAGATCTCTGCAAAAGGGAAGAGGGTCAGAATGTGCTCCATTTTGGAAGTTAAGTAGTCAAAGAATTTCTTATAGTCGGAGGAGTTAGGTGAGATGTATACAGCAAAGATACATTTAGTTTGAGAGTGACTCTGTTGTCGTAGCCAGATAGTGGAAAACTCAGAAGTTTCAAGAGCGTTGGCACGAGAGCAGGTTAAGTCACTGCGCACATAAACGCAACATCCAGCTTTGGATCGAAAATGAGGATAGAGAACGTAGGAGGGAACAGAAAAGGGGCTACTGTCAGTTGCCTCAGACACCTGAGTTTCAGTGAGGAAAAGAAGATGAGGTTTAGAAGAGGAGAGGTGGTGTTCTACAGATCGAAAATTAGATCTTAGACCGCAAATGTTGCAGAAGTTAATGAAGAAAAAGTTGAGGGGGGCGTCAAGACACTTAGGGTCGTCGACAGAAAGGCAGTCCGACCTAGGGACATTTATGGTCCCCTCCCCAGATGGGGACTCCGAGGCTGGTGTAAGAGTCGCCATGATAATTTTGAAATTTTTGAGTGAAGGGTGTGTGTGTTATTAGGTGCTTGTAGTTTTGTGTGGAGGAAGAGAGTTGTCTTTAGAGACACAAAGGGTTGTGTTGTGAGACACAAAGGGAAACGTTCAGTGAGGTCAGAGCTGGGTTTAATGATAAGTTCACAGCACCCCCTGAACAGTGCTTTAGACCTCACTGGGAGTAATTATCGTTTCGGCAGTTGTCTACTGCCTTCTACAAATATATATATATATATATATATATATATATATATATATATATATATATATATATATATATATATATATATATATATATATATATATATATATATTACAGGGAATCTGTGTAATTAGGGATTTCACGAAATGACTGGATTTCGTGCAAAAAATGTTTCAGCAATCATATTTCATTATTATTTATTTTTACTGGGAAAGATTAGAATAAGTTTTGTGTGATTTGGTTGTTGTAGATTCATTTTAACCAATCAACACTCCTTGATAGATTTGTAGTAAATTTTTACTGCCTAGAAAATTTGAAAGTTCATTTTTATATTTCTATTTCATTTATTTTCAATGATACATGGTTGATTGGATGAAATCATTCTACATTAACCTAAGCTGACCAAACCTAACCTTTGCCAATAACAAAAAAATAATAACTGAAATATGATTATTGAAAATTTTCTTCCCGAAATTCCTTGTGATTTCTTAAAATACCTAATTATACAGATTCCCTATAACACACACACACACACACACACACACACACACACACACACACACACATATATATATATATATATATATATATATATATATATATATATATATATATATATATATATATATATATATATATATATATATATATACATATATATATATATGAGAGAGAGAGAGAGAGAGAGAGAGAGAGAGAGAGAGAGAGAGAGGAGAGAGAGAGAGAGACTGACTGACTGACTTGCGTGCTGCCCCTTGTTCTCTGCTCTCCTGTTCATGGTTAGCAATGCAGGTCTCGGTAATATTCGTTGTTGCGAAGACTCATTATTTGCATTAAAGCTGCTATGTAATGTTGCTTACTGTGTTGCAAGTGTAGTGATGGTAACGCAAAAATGCTGCTCTGAAGGATCGAGGCTTCATGAGTAACTGATTCAAGTGATTTGCTTCGTTCTAAAAACCATTTGATGTTTTATAACTGATTGGATCAAGCAAGTGTTGTATGTAATACTGCATTCACCGTCATTGTGGGCCTTCATCAATCGAGATGATGTGTCTATATAAGTGTGTCAGACGAGCGCAGAGGGCATGGGAAGTGCTTGGTACCATCAGATGTGTGTTGAGGGGCCACCACTCAGAGACAAATGCAGCGAGGTGACGACAACGCCACCAACAGTAGGTGCCGCTGGCATGTTAATACTGCCGTGTGCTGCTGTGCTAGGTGGTGTTTATTTGTATATTTCTTTGTCGCCATCATATAGACTCCTACCCTAATTTTTTTTTTTTTTTCGGCGTAGAGACTATTTCACACCTTCTGTTAATGTTTTCTCATGCATGACATAGTCATCCCGTATATCTTTTTCAGCAATACAAGGATACAGAATAAGTATTTAGTATAGCAACCCGTCCCTTACCCATTTTTGGTAGGCAATGATGAGGTCAGAAAAGCCTGGACGTGTGTTTTCATGTGTCCTTATTTGCCGTACTTGTCAGTCCTCTTGTTTGTTCGGCTGTTTATTGCTCCCCTGTGCCCTGCCTCGTCCTGGTGGTGGCTGGAGTGTTCCTGGTGGGCGGGGCGAGCTTATCAAGTTTGTTAGGTGTGGGAAAACTTAATTGATCAACGTAACAACTCCCCCTACCTCTGTCTGTCTGCATCTCTCTCTCTCTCTCTCTCTCTCTCTCTCTCTCTCTCTCTCTCTCTCTCTCTCATCCAGCTAGGAGTCCATCAGGGTCTTTTCTTTTATTAGTGTTCTTATTAAGGTTATTAATGAGCCTGACTTGCCCTTAATTAGTGGAAAGTTAATTCCATTACCAGAAGAGAGAGAGAGAGAGAGAGAGAGAGAGAGAGAGAGAGAGAGAGAGAGAGAGAGAGAGAGAGAGAGAGAGAGACGTGCATGACGTTTTCCTTGTTCCTCCTGGGCAAATAAATAACTTGTTTCCTTCGTGTTTGTGGTGATTTTGGTTTTCTTGAGATGGTGGTGGTGATGGTGGCGGTAGTGGTAACAGTGCTTTTCCGGTACATATTTTATTTAAGGTAATTTGCGTGCTGTGTTGGTGGTGTGATGCTGGTGGTTATGCTGTTGTTGTATTGAGTTGGTGTTGATTACAGTAGAAGTGGTGTGGCTCCTGCTGCAGTGTAGGTAGCTATGCAGTGTTGTAATGGTAAATCTGTCCTGCATTCATGAACAAAACCCGGGCTATTGTTCTTTAGTTCCTCCTCCATGATGTCTGAGATTATGCTCCTCCTCCTCCTCCTCCTCCTCCTCATGCATCTCACCGGTAGCAGGAAATGACCGTCACCCTTCTCAGCGCACACAATATATATAATCTTCCCTTTCCTCCTCTTGCTTCCTCCACCATCTCCTCCCATTCACACTCACCTCCGCTCGCTTCCTTTCCATAAACTTCGAGAGCGTAATGTTGCTCGTGGTTGTGGTGACATTCTGACCTTTCCTTGTACTCGTAGTCACTATTTAACTCTTTAATGACACCATGACACCTGTTTTTGTCATCCATAGATAATTTGAATATATATATATATATATATATATATATATATATATATATATATATATATATATATATATATATATATATATATATATATATATATATATATATATATATATACCGTGATGCATACATTTTTTTCATCAACATTAGACAATCTTAACTTGTAAAAAACAGAACCACCTCCACAAGAGGTGTCGTTAGTGTCACCTTCCAAATGACACTAAACTTCCACCAGACTAACTTCAGAAGAACTATAGGGTTGATACGTGTTCACTCCAGTGGTGACTAACATTGCCCTATACAAAATGTGAGCTTGTTGCCTTTCCATATCATCGATTAGGACTTTTGAATATGTATGTGGACTTATTGCCCTTCCGTCCGTTGTTATGTGCCTTAGATCGGCTTCCTCACCCATCTTCACCCTGTTATGTGTCTCAGGTCGCCTTCCTCACCCATCTTCACCCTGTTATGCGTCTCGGGTCGCCTTCCTCACCCATCTTCACCCTGTTATGTGTCTCGGGTCGCCTTCCTCACCCATCTTCACCCTGTTATGTGTCTCGGGTCGCCTTCCTCACCCATCTTCACCCTGTTATGTGTCTCGGGTCGCCTTCCTCATCAATCTTCACCCTAGACGAGGAGAGTAATTTTTGTCCCCCCCACAATGCCATTCTCCGCTCCTCGGTGAGTGTTTCTGGATGGCAGTCACGTTTCTCTTCACTTTACACACTGAAGAAAGGAAGAAATTTGTCCACATATATAGTAGTGTGGTGACTATGGTGGTGGTGGTGGTGGTGGTGGTGGTGGTGGTGGTAGTGGTGGTGTGCTAGGTCGTAATGGGAGGCAGAGCTGGCGGCTGGGAGTCAGAGGCAGAATGATGTTACAGATACACTGTGTTCTCTCTTACAAACTTTTACTTGGACGGATACTTAGATATTCAGGTAAGGGAAGAGTGCTACATGTACTTACTTTTGAGCAGAAAGTAAGGTCTGTAGAAACAGGACACAACATAACTGACGAGGTGCCGTGAAGGAGAGAAATCTCGTTAGAAGGTATATATGTACTTGACTGCTAGAGAATCGGGATGGCGACATGTAATATCTTTTTTTTCTTTTTTATAAAATAAAGATTTCTAAGTTAACATCTCACAGAATTATGTAATCTTCAATACAAATCAGTGCATTGTGTGATTTTCCCTCACATTATTTCTCAATATTTGCAATCCAGAGTAATGACTCGTCATTAGGCAGTAGCCGATTAGCTCTCTCTCTCTCTCTCTCTCTCTCTCTCTCTCTCTCTCTCTCTCTCTCTCTCTCTCTCTCTCTCTCTCTTACAGACTTTCACTTCCGTGGATGCTTAGATAATAATCAGGTCAGAGAAGAAGAGCGCTACTTGTGCTTATCTTTAAATAGAAAGTGAGCGAGTTCTGCAAAGACAGGACACAATATAGTTGGTGATGCGCCGCTAGGGAAAGCATTAAGGCTCTGGACTGACGGGTCTCCGCAGGTACTGGTGCTCAGACTGGCCACACAGACAGGCGACGTGAGTTATGCGGGTCATTGCGCGACTCCCAGGCTCATAATGGCGTGTAATTGTGCATGATGTGTGTACCTTAGCAGGGTGCGCCGCCTGGTGGAGGCAACACGCGCCGCCTTTACCAATCTCGCCGCTGCTCCCTCTCCACCTCGACCTCAGGCCACTGTGTTGGGTAAGCTTGATTCTGTGACGCTTTTGTTTTGCTCTCTGTCAAGTTAAGATTATGTATGTGTAACTGATAGTGTTGGTGGTGGTGGTGGTGGTGGTAAATCTCTGCACTAGTGACGGCGCTGGTGCTGTTTTTTTTTTTTTTTTTTATGTAGGAAGGACACTGGCCAAGGGCAACAAAAATCTAATAAAAAAAAAATGCCCACTGAAATGCCAGTCCCATAAAAGGATCAAAGCAGTGGTCAAAAATTGATGGATAAGTGTCTTGAAACCTCCCTCTTGAAGGAATTTAAGTCATAGGAAGGTGGAAATACAGAAGCAGGCAGGGAGTTCCAGAGTTTACCAGAGAAAGGGATGAATGATTGAGAATACTGGTTAACTCTTGCGTTAGAGAGGTGGACAGATAAGGGGTGAGAGAAAGAAGAAAGTCTTGTGCAGCGAGGCCGCGGAAGGAGGGGAGGCATGCAGTTAGCAAGATCAGAAGAGCAGTTAGCATGAAAATAGCGGTAGAAGACAGCTAGATATGCAACATTGCGGCGGTGAGAGAGAGGCTGAAGACAGTCAGTTAGAGGAGAGGCGTTGATGAGACGAAAAGCTTTTGATTCCACCCTGTCTAGAAGAGCAGTATGAGTGTAACCCCCCCAGACATGTGAAGCATACTCCATACATGGACGGATAAGGCCCTTGTACAGAGTTAGCAGCTGGGGGGGATGAGAAAAACTGGCGGAGACGTCTCAGAACACCTAACTTCATAGAAGCTGTTTTAGCTAGAGATGAGATGTGAAGTTTCCAGTTCAGATTATAAGTAAAGGACAGACCGAGGATGTTCAGTGTAGAAGAGGGGGACAGTTGAGTGTCATTGAAGAAGAGGAGACAGTTGTCTGGAAGGTTGTGTCTAGTTGATAGATGGAGGAATTGAGTTTTTGAGGCATTGAACAATACCAAGTTTGCTCTGCCCCAATCAGAAATTTTAGAAAGATCAGAAGTCAGGCGTTCTGTGGCTTCCATGCGTGATATGTTTACCTCCTGAAGGGTTGGACGTCTATGAAAAGACGTGGAAAAGTGCAGGGTGGTATCATCAGCGTAGGAGTGGATAGGACAAGAAGTTTGGTTTAGAAGATCATTAATGAATAATAAGAAGAGAGTGGGTGACAGGACAGAACCCTGAAGAACACCACTATTTATAGATTTAGGAGAAGAACAGTGACCGTCTATCACAGCAGCAATAGAACGGTCAGAAAGGAAACTTGAGATGAAGTTACAGAGAGAAGGATAGAAGCCGTAGGAGGGTAGTTTGGAAATCAAAGCTTTGTGCCAGAGTCTATCAAAAGCTTTTGATATGTCCAAAGCAACAGCAAAAGTTTCACCAAAATCTCTAAAAGAGGATGACCAAGACTCAGTAAGGAAAGCCAGAAGTTCACCAGTAGAGCGGCCTTGACGGAACCCATACTGGCGATCAGATAGAAGGTTGTGAAGTGATAGATGTTTAAGAATCTTCCTGTTGAGGATAGACTCAAAAACTTTAGATAGGCAGGAAATTAAAGCAATAGGACGGTAGTTTGAGGGATTAGAACGGTCACCCTTTTTAGGAACAGGTTGAATGTAGGCAAACTTCCAGCAAGAAGGAAAGGTAGATGTTGACAGACAGAGCTGAAAGAGTTTGACTAGGCAAGGTGCAAGCACGGAGGCACAGTTTCGGAGAACAATAGGAGGGTTTAGGCCAGCGAGGGCATGGAAAACATCATTGCGAAGAATTTTAATAGGTGGCATGAAGTAGTCAGAGGGTGGAGGAGAGGGAGGAACAAGCCCAGAATCGTCCAAGGTAGAGTTTTTAGCAAAGGTTTGAGCGAAGAGTTCGCTTTAGGAATAGATGTGATAGCAGTGGTGCCATCTGGTTGAAATAGAGGAGGGAAAGAAGAAGAAGCAAAGTTATTGGAGATATTTTTGGCTAGATGCCAGAAATCACGAGGGGAGTTAGATCTTGAAAGGTTTTGACATTTTCTGTTAATGAAGGAGTTTTTGGCTAGTTGGAGAACAGACTTGGCATGGTTCCGGGCAGAAATATAAAGTGCATGAGATTCTGGTGATGGAAGGCTTCAGTACCTTTTGTGGGCCACCTCTCTATCATGTATAGCACGAGAACAAGCTGTGTTAAACCAAGGTTTAGAAGGTTTAGGACGAGAAAAAGAGTGAGGAATGTACGCCTCCATCCCAGACACTATCATCTCTGTTATGCGCTCAACACACAAAGACGGGTCTCTGACACGGAAGCAGTAGTTAATCCAAGGAATATCAGCAAAATACCTCCTCAGGTCCCCCCAACTAGCAGAGGCAAAACGCCAGAGGCACCTTCGCTTAGGGGGATCCTGAGGAGGGATTGGAGTGATAGGACAAGATAAAGATATGAGATTGTGATCGGAGGAGCCCAACGGAGAAGAAAGGATGACAGCATAAGCATTGCTGGATTAGTGATGTTCTTGCAGTCTTGTGGTGGTTTTGATGTGATGATGGGATGAAAATGGTGTTCGTAATAGTTTAATCTCTCTCTCTCTCTCTCTCTCTCTCTCTCTCTCTCTCTCTCTCTCTCTCTCTCTCTCTCTCTCTCTCTCTCTCTCTCTCTCTCTCTCTCTCTCTCTCTCTCTCTCTCTCTCTCTCTCTCTCTCTCTCTCTCTCTCTTATCCCCTGTAAAATTGTTGTCTTTCCATCTCAACCTACTCTACATTTTTGCCAACTTTTTCCTCTCTAACTTCTTTCCCAGCACCCCATACTCTCTTCCTTCTTTTTTTCTCGATACCTCGCTTAAAGTAAACAAAGGTTTTTACAGTTTCGTATAATACGTCACTCTAGGATCGGATGTCGGCATCGGAAGGTGTGCCGTGTTGGTGGTTGTACGTATCTGGCATAAGGAGACTGAATAACTGCCTCTTGATGGCTTACTTTCTTCCTTATCATTCTAGCAACTAGTGCGTTGAGGGGAGAGACATGTGGTTCTATGATACAGTGCTCTCCTCGTGGCCTAAAGCAGCGTTTCTTAAACATTTCCGAACTCAGTGTGCTGTGTTAGTGGCTGGGTCTGCCATAAGTATATGGACTAAGTAGCCGGCTCGTGATGCTGTACTTTCATTCTCATCACTCAATAATTCGTGCATTGGTGCGGTACATGTGGCTCTGTAGTGGAGGGCTTGCCTCTTGGTTAAGCTTAAAACAGCGTTCCTTAACCCTTTCCGACTTGAGCACCTCCTGTAATGTCACAAAGCTTAGTGATGCAGACTTCAGAATGTTCTTACAAGTTTAGTGTTTTCCATCACCATGCTGAAATGCATTATCAATTGAAAAATAGGATAAATTTATTAAATAAAAAATCACACTCGTCAAAAGTATTCATTGTGAGGAATGGTGACATAGTACTGTCTTATAAGCAGTAATTACCAGCACCTCCTAGAACCTGTGTCGGCATCCACTGAGAGTACTAACATCCCAAGTTAAGAAACACTGGCGTAAAGGTAGCAAGTCTATTCTGACTTACGGCAGCTTCTCGATGGGACGGACAGCTCTCTCTCTCTTAAGCCTCCAGCCATCGCCTCACCTTACCCTGCATTTTGAAACGCTCTTTTCTCACCACGACTGTTTTTAAAGACCACAAAGATGATTAACCGGGTTCTCAGGAGTGTCTCTTCTGTTCATAATTAAAAAAAAAAAGAAAATTATGTCACTTGAACCATAAAATTCTTAAAACTCCGTGTCACTTCAACTAGAGCCTCTTCAGTGTGGCAGAGCTGCAGCGCAGGCCTCAGAATACGGTCCCTTGTTGCAGTTGCCATCGCTCATCCAATTTTCAAATCTGTATCAGTCACTACCTTTTTGGAGCCCGTCTAACCTTTGATTTCTTTTTATAGACATTCAAATAAGCGATTAACCAAAAGAGCGAATTACTGACAGCCATGGTTTGCTGCCTGAAGAAAAAAACGTAATTAATTCAGAACTAAAAAAATTGGGCTTTCGTGGACCATCTTCAGTGGTGAGACAGACTGTGTTCCATCTTCTAATCTTTTCGTCTTTTTGTTATGCGACTGTATTATATTTCCAAAGGGTTGATTTCCTCATCGTCCTTCATACAACCTAGGATTTTCTCGCAGTTATGAATAATAGACGTTCCATTTTCAGAACTGAATAATGGATAAGACTCAACCATCTTTATCATCACACCATTATTATTATTATTATTATTATTATTATTATTATTATTATTATTGTTATTGTTATTATTATTATCATCATCATCATCATCATCATCATCATCATCATCATCATCATCATAGCCATCATCATCCATTCCTCCATTGTATTAGTGAAGTTAACTTCTATCTTGTAGTGTTTGTCTTGTAATATTAAGTTTCGTTAAATAAGCGCTCTTGCTCTGTCTGTCAGTTTTAAGGGTCGTTTTTCACTATTACTCGTTCATTTTGTTTCACTAGCTGGCTAAGAGCTGTCCGATAAATGGAAATAGAAGGCCTCCGAGTGCCGCCCCCATAAGTAAAAGAGACGAAAAGTGGACACTCATCTTCATCTCTTTCTGGCTAAAAATGAAATTATGTTCCTTCTCCCAGGTAGCGGCCAGCCACCAGCCACGCCAGCCTGCACCACAGCCTCCCCCACCAAGACCCTCAGCACACCACTACCAAGGTAATTACAACACTCTTAAAATTCCGTCAGGCCTACACGTGGCAGTCCCTGTATCAGACATGCCTGCCTAGTTCCACCTATCATCCCCATTCATAAATCTGTCAACTCTTTTAAACTTTCTTATTTACTCGACACTAACAACTCGATTGCTGAGCCTATCCCTGTATGGACTTTGGGTAGACAGTGTAATATATCGCAGGCAACTTCGCAATGGTCAGAAAGTCTCCTACTGTTTGCCCTTCCTTTATGATGTTGCACTTTATTACATTTTGCTGGGAACGTTTTCGAGGAAGGAGCGGCGGCACGGAGGTGGAGGCGGGAGCGCGCACTGGCCTGAGCATCTCTGGGGAAATTAGCGCCAACAATTAATTACGGCCTCTGATGAAAACCTGGTGGTAATGGCTGACTGTGGTGTGTGTGTGTGTGTGTGTGTGTGTGTGTGTGTGTGTGTGTGTTAATGGCATAGTAGCATCACTATTACTGCATCATCGAGGGTGGATGAATGTTGGTCACACACACACACACACACACACACACACACACACACACACACACACACACACACACACACACACACACACACACTCACTCACTCACTCACTCACTCACTCACTCACTCACTCACTCACTCACTCACTCACTCACTCTCTCTCTCTCTCTCTCTCTCTCTCTCTCTCTCTCTCTCTCTCTCTCTCTCTCTCTCTCTCTCTCTCTCTCTCTCTCTCTCTCTCTCTCTCTCTCTCTCTCTCTCTCTCTCTCTCGTGTGGATAACATTTATACAAAGATGATACTATATTGTATTGACTCAGGCATTAACTTCGTGGATGGAACTCTAAATTTAACCTTTATTCTCTTCTCTTTATTCAATACGAAATTATCACTATTATTTGTCTTGCTTCTGTTTTAGTGTAGTGTTGTGTGTGTGTGTGTGTGTGTGTGTGTGTGTGTGTGTGTGTGTGTGTGTGTGTGTGTGTGTGTGTGTGTGTGCCTACATATGTGTTTTCCTATCAGTTCCAGCAAACGCATTTATCCAAGGAAGAAAAAGATGCAATAGAGTTAGGAGAGTGAACGGCAAGCAGAATATAGAAAGAGGAGAGAAGCGAGTAAAACGCAAAGAGCAAAGTGTACCGGAGAGGTGAGCGGAGGGAGCAAGGAGGAAAAATGCAGGGTAGATATATAAGATTAGCAGAGGACGAGGCACAAGGGAGAGAAAGGACCGAAAAAAGAGAAACCTTCGTTAGCAGATATTGTTGGTGATATGGAAGCCTTCACTTTTTCAATTGAAGCATCTATTTATCCCTGACAGGTGTATTAATATAGGTAACGAAATGAGAGATAACATTACGGAAAGAGAGTACATTACTGAACAAATAAGTATTACAGTAGATGGAGTGAGGAACATGAAAACTTCGTCACTTGAAACATTCATTCATCGCTAACAATGGTACTGGCATATAATGACACGAAATGAGAAGCGACGCAAGATAATACATTAGTGAATACCGAAATATCACATTAGCTGCACTGAACTCGTTTATTTCCAGAAGATAAATTTAATTAACGGGAAGTGACTTTGCTTCTTGAGGAGGTGTGTGTGTTGAAGAAGTGGAGGAAAGAGGAGGCTGCAGCAGAGGCTCTTCTTTCCTTCCCCCGTGGCTCTCCTTCCCGCCCCCAGTGACTCTTGTACTGGACAGAGAGAGAGAGAGAGAGAGAGAGAGAGAGAGAGAGAGAGAGAGAGAGAGAGAGAGAGAGAGAGAGAGAGAGAGAGAGAGAGAGAGAGAGATAATTGATACATGATACATTTTATTAGTCATTGAGTCATACATGGTTATAATTCACATGCTTCATTTAGAAGGCCGGTATGTGGAGCTTAAGCTCTAATACAGACCTTTCGGCGGGTTACTTAGGCCGAGGATAGTTAGGTGGTGGCCATATAAAATTACCTTATATTATATATTATCAAAGAGTAGAAAGTACATGCAAATTACAATGTTAAGTAAAGTATACAAAAACAAACAAGAAATGTGTGTGCCAACTGTATATCAATTATATGGCTATACATGGGGAAGAAAAATGTATAAAAAAAAAAAGCACTATTATAAAATAGAAAGAAAAAATAAACATTTAACAATTTTGATTTTATCTTGAGCATGTTACAGGTTTGAACGTTCTTTAGGTCCTGAGGCAGCTGATTCCACGCTTTTATTCCTCTGAAGGTTGTGTTTCTTTGGATGTGTGTTTTGCAGAGTGGAAGGGACATATTGCGTGGGTGTCTGGTTCCTTGATTTGTTCCTGAAAATAGATGCTGTCATTGGGAAATATATATAATGTTTTAAAGACAAATAACAATGATTGCATTAGAATGACGTCATTTAATTTAATTTAAGGACTTTCAAGTTTTGAGAATAAAGGATATGTGTGCATAACGGATGTGGAAATAGATGGTGCTTATTAACTTTTTTTGCGCTAGAGAGGGAGAGAGAGAGAGAGAGAGAGAGAGAGAGAGAGAGAGAGAGAGAGAGAGAGAGAGAGAGAGAGAGAGAGAGAGAGAGAGAGAAAATAAAGAAGAAAATAGTGATCGATTTCTTTTTACGAGACAAAAGGAAAGACGGACGCTTCACGTGGGTGGATTTACTGGAAGAAGGATCGTGTTTATTTTTCCTGCAGTTGTGCTTCTCCTGGCAAATAATGCCCTATTGACCAACCATTATCCTCCAGAAAGAAACATCCGGGATCAGGTTGCGTCAGGTCACCATCGGTCAAGGTCACTGAGGAATAAAGGTTCTCTATCATGGCAGAGACAGGTCACTTTTTTCCGGGTTCTGTCAGGTGGTGGTGGTGGTGGTGGTGGCAGTGGTGTCCTGCCGCCCGTCACTGCCCGCACGCAGGTCTTTATATAACTCTGACTCGCTGCCTCTATCAAGTGACGGGGGCAGTCCTTCCTTGTTTTATTTCTTTTTAATTAGGAATCTGCCAGTGAAAATAATGTTAGGTTATCGAATCTTTACTTCTTGATTGCGCGTGTTTTTATATTATTTCAAACAATTACCTAAGGGGTCTAACAAGGAAAAAAAGAAAAAAAAAATGCCAGGTGATCAAGGCTAGATGCGGAGCAGGTAAAACAATGTTACTTCGTGTTTGTGTGGTTATAGCTTAGTGTCAGGAATGTACCTTTCTGTTCCGGGAAAAAAAATAATTATGGATTTAGCCATTAACACGAAGGCAGCTGACTGGTGAGAAAAGCACAACTGTAAAGGTGCGTGAGGGCAACACTTACTGAGGACTGGGCAGGGAGGCGGGCAGGGAGCATCTCGACGAGTGGCACGCTGCTCCATTCCCTCAAGCATCATCCAGGCAGCACCTCAAGGCTGTGTTCGTAATGCACCAAGCTTGTGTTGGAACCATTTAAAAATCAACACTAGGAGTTTGCTTCCACTACACAACTATGCTTGCCCCTTCCGCGCCCTCCCTCCGCTGCCCTCTTCACCCTTCCATCCCTCCTCCTCTTCCTTGTTTTTCCCTCATCCTTTAACTGCCTGCTTTTTCTCTTGCTTTATTTTCGTTTTCTTACTTTTCTCGCCACTCTGGTTATCTAGCAAGTATTGATAGTATTCAAATGACATGGCAAGACCAGTGCAGAAGATTACATTCAGTTGATCAAACATGAGAAGGCATAACAATTTTAAGATAACTGTCAAAGACTTTCGTCAAACGGAGTCAAACGGTTCTTCAGTGAGGTTGTTAGCCTACTGAGTATTCTATCCTCTAATGTTATCGACAGTATGAAAGTTTGGTTTTCTAGGACAAATTAAATAATCATTAGGACTGTTCTGTCATTAAGTTGCCGTGTGTTATTTAATCAAAAATTAGTTCCAGAAATGACAGTTTTCTCGTTCCAATGAAAAGTTCCATTAAATTTTTCCATGCTGTTTTCTTGTCCCGGCAGGTACGTCTAGAGGGGTGGGAAGGAGCGTTCATATATACTGTCATACATCTCTTAGATTGGAGTACCATGTAACATATCACAAACAGTCAATAGGTCTGCTGCTGACAGGTTTTCCTTGTTTTTCCTTCCGACATTTGACCCTTCTTCCTGGATCTCTCTTGTCTCCCCATTCTCACATCTTCCCTATAGGCTCTTCACCCCTTTACAATTGTCCCTCCCTTCCACCTCTGCCTTACCTTGACTTTCGTTCCCTTCTTAACCACTTCCCGTCTTGCATGCATCTCCCTCCCTCCATCCTTCCATTCTTTCCCAATCCTCCCCCTATACTTCCCTCCTTCCCTCTCTCCCTCCCTCTTTCCTTTCACCCTTCCTCTTTCCCTTCCTCCCTCCCTCCTTCCTTTCCCTTTCTACCTCTCTCACCAATCTCCAACCATTCATTGTTTCTCAGTGTACCCGAGCGCTGGCTGGCTAATGTTGAATAATTTTATTTGCCTTTCCCGATTATTGCTTCCGTGATGAGTCTGCCCGGGCTGGTCTGTCGGTGTTTGCTGCTCCGTGTTGAAGGTGGATGGATGTTGCGAAGAGGCACTGACCCGTGATGTGAAGTGACAAAATAACTCGTAACCTGTTGAGGAGGTAGAGCGAAGGCAGCAGGAGGGAATAAAGACATAGAGAGTGAAGAAAGAAGAGGTTGAGGAATCAGGGTAAAAGGAGAGGAGATAGTGAACAGTGGCGGACACATCAGCAAGGGACGAGGCTAGGGAGAATGAAGGAAGAGAAAGGGCAGGTGGAGAGATAAGGGTGATAGGAGAAAGGATGAAAGATGTGAGGGTTTGGGAACATGTGTACGATAAAATTATAAGAAGAGTAATAAAATTAGAAGGCACAGGCGTATGACGGGTCGAGGAAAGGAAACAGTGATGTTATAAGGAAACTAGGATACAAGACATGAGCAAACAGTGTATGTGGTAAGGGAGTGGTGTTATTTAAATACAAGACCATAATTTTCCTTTTGACAATTCCAAGCTTGTTTTATTTTATTGAATTATGATATTCCTGTGACTTTCCTCTGTATTCCAAGTGTTTCTACATCAAGAATTACGTTACAGGCTAAATAAAGGTCGGGACAGATTGGGGAAGGAAAGACGAAGAGTGGCAGAAGAGGGATTTGAGAAAATATATAAGGAAATGGATGTTAGGAGAGAGAGGTGGAAGCACACACACACACACACACACACACACACACACACACACACACACACACACACACATATTTTAACGGTCATTGCTGTCCTAAACAAGTGAACAATATGCCAGTCAGTTCATGTTTATTTCGCCTTTCTTCACCGTGCTTTACTTACTTTCATGCCTGTTTTGTCCAACTTACTAATACCACGACTATCAGGTGTCTTCATAATTTTATTTCAATAACTGGTCAATAATCCTCTATTTTTATTATTTATTTATTTATTTATATTTTTTACAACACCTTGTGGTTTGAATATCTTTAGAACATCAAGGGACCAAAGAATCTCTCCTTTTTGGAACTCTCTCACTGAATTGATTTTCAGCAGCAGTGATGGGGAGTCTGTCTTCTGTCCTAGCTCGTGATTAGTCTATGAATTATGTAAAACACACACACACACACACACACACACACACACACACACACACACACACACACACACACACACACAGTGTTACTGGAGAAACAATTAACTTTGCTTTTTCCCTGAACTTGTCTTCCCCTATAATACACAAAAGAAAAGAAAAAAGAAAATGAGCAGCTCTCGGTCACCTTGCGCTTCTCTTCATCCCTTCCCCCCTCCTCCCTTGTTGCCGTGCCTTGTTACCGGGGTGGTCAGATTTTCTAGGTACCCGCCCAGTAAGTGGCGCTATCTGGCCTCAGTGTTGGCTTGAGCCGTCCTTGTGAGGAGTGTGAGCCTGTGTGACCTGAACCTCCTCAGCTATCGCTCACCTACCCTGCAGTCCACACATTAAGAACATACGAACATAAGCAAATATAAGATAGTGTACAGGTTAATGTATGAACTTTTTTCTTCTACTACTGCATAGAGGTGGTGCCTAAAGAAAATACGGTGGTAATACTGCAGTGTATTAATAAAACAAAACTGTACAAAATGATAATAACGTTGCCGCCCGCGTGACTCACGGTCCACCCCCTAGGTCTGGGTGGACGTGACTGCGATATCCACCAGCGAGGAAAGGCGGACACGGACTGACGAATGTACCGGGTCAGGTCATGACAAGGGCTGGTGTCCGGAGACAAAGGGTGAAGGTTGACCTCACACCAAGTGGTTGGCCGAGGCTGGTGTCAGGTCCCAGGAGACCGGAGAATGGAATGCAGGCGGCGAGGGTGAAGCGTCCTGCCACAAGAGCAGCAAGTCATCTGTTCCACACATGACAGTCCCTAAACAAGACATACCTATTTCATAAATCTGTCTAATCTTCCCTATTGACTTTGCACTAACAACCTAATTCTGCCATTCCATTTCAAAACCAGTTTCTTCCTATTTCTTTCCTATAAGCGCTTACTTTTTTTCTTTTTTCTTTTTCCTCCACCTGTGGATAGCAACTGAATCGAGTAAGTATACCGGATTGTTTTGTTGTGCCAATCTTGAGTGTAATTTGGTTCTGTTTGAGAGTTACTGTTTAGGGTAGTTAATTTCAACGATACAAAGTTTAACTTTCCTCTTTGTAGAAACAGCAAGCAGTGGCAGTCCACCCCAGGCCACCCACTTCTGGGGATTTTGTCTCCAAACTGAGACTTTTCATGCATTTAAGGACAATCTTGGGATTTTTGTTTTATATTTGGGGAATTCTGGTTGTCTTTAGTGACACTAGGAATTTACAGCTGTTATTACTATCTTAATATCTGAAATTATTTCTTGGCTTTTACTAAATGGCAGTGCACAAGCGACCACTAGCTACTGGAGTCAACAACATTGAAGTTTCAGCCAATCATGTGCAGCGACGATCAGGGTCAGCGGCTCAGGCTTGGGCTCAGCTGACTCAGACAGTTGCCACTTGTCAGTTTGTTTACATCAGACTCCTCACCGGTACACAGTACTCACACACACACACACACACACACTTACAGTAAGTTTTATGCTTTTTTTGTGTTTTTGAGTCCTTGTAAGATGTAGTTTCTTCATTGTTATGTAAGAATGTGAGTAAGGTTTATATGGTAAGTGTATTGGCTACTGGATGTCATGACATTCTATACTAAAATTAATGATAACGTAAATACTTTAGTAACCGCAGATTTTGCCATGTATTAGCCTGAGAGTATTGTCTACTAAAGTTTTGAAGGGTTAACTTTACGATTCACCTCACTAAAACCAGTGAGTGTGTCAGCAGGAAATTTGCCCAGAAGAAAATTCAGTGTTATTTATTTTTATTTATTTATTTATTTATTTTTTTAGGGAAATCAGTTAAAAAGGAAATTATATTTTTCAGTAGTTACTGTAGTGTATTATATGTATAATGAAAAAAAAAAGAAATACTCAAGAACTAAGTTTTTTTTTTATTTCATAAAAAAAAATAAATAAATTGGAACTGTAAATACATATCAATATTTGTAAATTAGGATCTTTTTGTCCAATCTAGGGATTTTTTTTAGCACGAGTCTAGGGAATTACTGATTTGCTTTTGTGTCACCCCTGACTCCTTTGGCTTCACGTTGCCAGTAGTGTGTGAAGAGAGTGAGGAGAAGTGAAGTGTGTGAAGAGAGTGAAGAGAGGGAGAGTCTGGTTTTCGACTTTTTATTTCTCTCTCTCTCTCTCTCTCTCTCTCTCTCTCTCTCTCTCTCTCTCTCTCTCTGATTCTCATTCTCATTATCTTTCTCTCTATTAAAAAAAAAAAGAAAAATAGTAATGTACTTCCTATTGTTCCAGAGATACTGTGTGTATCATTGAATCAAAAGACTCTGCTGTATCGATGTTGTGTCCTGTACTTTCGTGACGTATATTAGTACAAGCAACTGGGCAACAAGTTCGTTGTGAAACAAAGACCAAGGTAACTACTTCTCCTCCCTTCAACATTTAAAGTATGCCAACATCAGCCAGTAATGTGATCAGGTGAGCTGACAGGCGCTAACAAAAAAACATCCTCCTTTCCTCCTCCCTTTGGCCAGTATCTTGATCCAGTGACATGCAGTATCAATATTTAACTCAGTAATCGCCCAGCTACCTTTCCCTGTCCAAATGATACAGAAATTTGGGATTTAAAGCTGGGCTTTCAAAGGCAAAAGTTCGTAAGTCGGGAAAGGATCGCCTTAAAAAATTGCATCAAAAATGTAAAAAAAAAAAAAAAAAAAGCTTAGATGTAGCAATATTTGAAATGTAACGAGTCTGTATAATCACGAAATACAGTGTTGTGCTGGACCGCCTTAGTTAAAACTCTGCTATTAAAATGAAGAATATGAAATGCCAAATGTTGATTAAAACAAACCTGGTGTGCACTCGCTACCAGTGAGGGCACACCAGGTTTGCTTTACTTAGATCTCACTTAGTTTTTCCACCATATATCACTGTTACTCTATACATTGTCTTTACTGCTTTTTATTATTTTTTTAGTTAACAATGTGACCTATCGTCACACATATGTTGTTGTTTTTTTTCATTTTACTTTTTTTATTGTGCCTCATGTGTAATTTCTTTTGCTCTTATTTACTTTTTTTTTCATATTGTACTAAATATAATTTTATATTTTAGCCTGAAGATGCCATCTGTGAAGGCGAAACGTTGCAAGTAATGAAGTGAAGAAAAGACAGAACTCTGGATTCTTTCCCTGTTCACCTCATATATATATATATATATATATATATATATATATATATATATATATATATATATATATATATATATATATATATATATATATATATATATATATATATATATATATATATATATATATATATATATATATATATATATATATGGTTTATCTCAGTTTTTACGATTTCTCAGGAGAGCGATTCAAAGTTTTTACCTGAACTATATATCTCATTACTCGCTTGATTGTAAAGATATTTGAGCGGTTAGAACATTCACATGTAGCCAAAACATTGATTTGTTTCATGTTTACTCGCAAGTTTAAAACTAATATAATTTTTCTAGATTTTAAGGGGCTTAAAGTTGATATACCTCTTTGACCTGTGAAAAAAAAAACTCATACTAATAAATTTTATTTACGCCCCTAATACGCCAGTCTGTTTACTCTTTATAGGTATAGCAATTAATGTGTATATTGAAGGCCAGTGCTGAGGTACGCCCAAAATATAACCTGCTGCTCTATAAAGTGAGAACCGGATTTTTTTTCATGGTTATATAAGAGCAAAGCTTGGTGTTTAAAATCAAGACATGAAATAGCAAATATTAATAACAAGTATTCAGTACTAATAGGTCATAGTAAACACAGTAAATACTAAACCACTCATGTATTTTTTATTAAAAAAATATAAAATTTTTGGAATTGTGAATAATCAATCATTACCTTTAGAATACTTTCCTCAAAATAAGAAAACAAAGCAAGAAGTTACTATTATTCGTTCTTTTTGTATCTTCACTCAGAACAGTATTCATGATGTTCACAAAAAAATATGGAAAACAGCAGTTGTGTAACAGCTTCATGTTGAAGACCATTAATATAATACAAAATAAGATGCTGTTCTTTGTTTCTTTCGTATCTTCGTAAAAAAAGTATTTACGATGTCACAAAAAAAAAAAAAAAATGAAAACAACTATTGTGAAACAGCTGCATGTTGAAAACCATCCATTCCAAATATTTAACTAGATTGATTTTATCAAAAGAAAAGAAATTTACACAATTCTTTATATAAAGTAAATAATTATATACCAAAAGATAAAGCAAATATCAGGGCCGTTTCGTAACATCATCTTGAACTGGATAACGTATGACAATGACATTTCAGATTTTAAAACTCAAGAAATTTCTTTGAAAAAAAAAATATATAAAAAAAATCTTTAATTCACTGTGATAATGATCTAAAAAAAAAAAAAAACATATTCAGGGAACCTGACCATTGGAAAGTCACCTTCATTGGTTTCGTTATTTCCTTTGTCTTTTATCATTCGTATGGCTTCTTTCTCTTTTGTGTGCTGTTGATACAGTTCCTCTATTTGCTTCTTTTTTTTTTTTTCAGTGCCCCCTTTCGTGTAGTTTTGAAAATTTTGCACAAGTCTTTCTTGGGGTTGTGGAATGAGAAGTTTGTGTGTTTAGTATATTACAGTAAGTATTGTATGATCCAGTATTTCTCTATACTCCTTCTTAAATAGTTATAACATTATCTGCTTGTTGACGTCGGAGTGCAAGCAGTCCGTCTTAAAATGTTTGCGAATGTAATCTGATTCCATTCTTGGAAACCCATTTATGTGGTTCACAATAGCTTCTCTTCTACGGTTATCTTTTATCGGTCTTTCTATCCTCCCTCCACTTCTGTCTTGTTTAACTGTACCGATCGCCTGCATTTTACTCAATGCTGTACGCATGTTTTTTTTTTTTTTCTGATGTATTAAGAGTACTGAGGAACATGATTTTGCATACAGGTGTTAGTTTGCCATCCTTTGGGAGGTGGTACGAAAATGAATAAGATCTCCTTGATTTGCGGTTCTTCACTGTTCTTTGTTTAATTTTTTTTTTTTTCCCCACATACCGAACTATAAACTCCTTCTGCAGTTGGAGACTTCCAGTCCCATAGAAAGCTTGATTAATTTCTATACTGTCCTCTTCTGAAAATTTAGCGCATTCTCTGCTCATTTTGTCACATGCAGTGTTTCTGCATCTAGGCTTTAAAATATTTCTAGCAGAAAGAGTTTTTCCTGATTGAAGACCAACGTACTCCTCACCTTTGGTTCTACTTTCGTGTGCCTTCTTCCTCTTATTTTGATTTCTTTTGGCAATGTGATGTTGTGCTTCTTCCTCTCTTTCTGACCCTTCTACAACAAAGTCTTCAGGTACAATTGGTGTACGACTAGCAAATGTCTTTTTCTTTTCTTTTTGCTCTTGTTGAACATACTTGTGATCATTCTCACGTGGTCCCCTGTTTACAGAATGATTATAGCATAAGGATTGATTGCAGATGTGGCATGAACTAAAGATTTCACTCCGACAGTCTGAAACATCACAGTCTTTGACAAAAGATTCTGGGATATACTAAGGAGGATCTTTATCACAGTCTTTATCACTGTCGGGTGATTCACAAGAGCTGTTGTTGTCACTATCATAACTGTTATCATAAGAGTCAAGGCCACTGTTTTCACTCACTTGTTCCTGGATTTCTTTATTCTGTTCCTCTTCTTTACTCCCATTCTTCTTCTGTTTCTTTTGTTCCTCATCTTTACTCTCCTTCAGCTTCTGTTTCTTCTCTTCCTCTTCTTTATTATCTTGCAGTTTCTGTTTCTTTTGTGCCTCTTCTTTACTCTCATTCAGCTTCTGTTTCTTATGTTCCTCTTCGTTGTTCTCTTGCAGCTTCTGTTTCTTTTGCTCCTCTTTTTTACTTTCCTTCGGCTTCTGTTTCTTCTGTTCTTCTTGATTCTACTTTGGAAAGAAAGTCGGGGTTACAAGGTCACTATGGGTAATAGGTGTTAAAGTTCTGTGTTTTGAAGCTTTCTCTTGTTAACAAGGTGACAAAGGGATATATGTCATCGTCACTCTCATCTTCACTTCCTGATTTCACGTTCTTAATGTCTGACTGTTTCAATATCTATAATAATACCATAATAGTATTTCTTCCCCCAAAACATTTTTACTCTCTGTCCCTTTCTGAATGCATTTCCATCTCCTACACATTTAAGTTCATATGTAGAAACAACATTTCTTGTGCTATCATCCCATTCTATTTAGGCATCCATCTTCTTGTCGAGTCCGCTTGCCTGAAAATAAATTCATGAATATATTTTCAAAATCCTGTAAACAGAATAGCATTTAGAAACACACACACACACACACACACACACACACACACACACACACACACACACACACACACACACACACACACACACACACACACACACACACACACACACACAATTGAGTAATCATACTTGCAAAAAAACAGGCAAATATGCACATAATGAAAATCTACTTACAAACCCCATTCTACGAATTTAAACCTCCTCAAGCTAACGAAGCTCACTGGCGTATCTCATTGCTTCACCGTCCATGTGCCATGATGGGAGCGGTTCAAACGAAATTAAAATCTATCATCTTACTGATTGATCTATAGACACACACACGTTTTACCACCATTTATTTTCATAATATCATCTTGAGTATATCTAAAGTATCCGGCTGTTTCCAAGGCTTTGAAAAAGTGCAACGAAAGTGTCAAAACTTGCGGAAAATAGCAGCATTGAGGAGCTGGAGACGCTGCCTCAGGCCATGTTTGTTTTGAAAGGATAAGGGCACTGTTATCTTGTGATAATTTTTCTTCACAAGGAAAATGTAATGGGAGTAACTAAACTAAAAATATATACATTAAGTTCATTATTAAGACTAACAGACGTATCTTGATTTACGCCCATTCAGTGTACTGGTATAGCTATCTCATGTCAAATCAAAAGAGCGTAACTCGACATCCGTCTGTTTGTCATATGCAGGGCTATCTATTTTTTTTAGATAAACCCATCCTGGCGGGTTCACTGTCTCGAAAACTAGGGCTGGTAGAGTTACACCACTTAGACTTATTTGTTGATCTTACCACAGGGATTCCCATGGTACCAATAACTCAGTTTCGCCAAAAACTGAAATGCGCCACTGATTTGGTGGTGGCAATATATATATATATATATATATATATATATATATATATATATATATATATATATATATATATATATATATATATATATATATATATATATATATATATATATATATATATATATATACCTTGACTCCCCAAAGCGCAAATAGTGAGACGTCAGGAAAACAGGCAAATTACGCGTGTGGTGCAGTGACAGCCCCAGTACTGTGATACAGATGGATTATTAATTGATTTATTTTTTTTTTATTATTGTAATTTATAAAAAATAAAAAAAAATGGATCATCACTTTTCGACGTGTCACAAGAAGGGTTTGAATTTAAGAGTTATTTCACTACCCTTTCACTGCTGATATTCATTACTTTAATGCCTTTTATGGAATACAAATACACTTAACAACGGGAGTGATAAGTAGATCGTTGTAAACAACCATGGAATATGTTGGTAGAAGTTAGGAACAGGAAAACTGATCCGGTTTAGGATAACTGAACTATTCTTAGTGACATACGTGGAAGTCAAACTGAAGTCCAAGATCAAGATCGTGGATTCGTTGAAATTTATGTGAAGGTCACGGAAGTGTCATTAAAATTGCTTAAACAAGATTATTTGTTTGTAGTCCTGTGCAAGGCTGTGCTAAAAGGGAAAAATTTTATGCAATTCCTGCAATTCCTGGGAAGAGGGTTGTGGAAATTTCCACTTTCACACATAATACTAATGCCTTATTGGTTTATAGTGTGATTTGTGTATAAATGGTAAAGTTAAATTAAGGGGTAATTAAGGTTAATATGGTACAAACTAACTATTATAACTTACTATTATAACTTACTATTATAAATAAACTGAGAATTAGAAATGTGCGGATTGTGGGTAGCTATTGTTTTGACGTGGCAAAGAGCCCACGAGGAGCGAAACTGCCTGGTTCACGCAACAGTCGCCAGTTAGCTGCACATCGGTTCAGTTCTCCGTCCCTCTGTAGTCCTCACTTGTAAATTTCCCTAAGTGGCTAACATCTTAGAAGACCAGTGACCTGCACAGCAGCAAATCGTCTATCTTTGCTACGAAAACACGGCCGGCCACTGGCTTGGAACGCCCAGTGACACCAACGCGTCAGTTGCCACCACTCCCTGCTAGTCACGCTTACCACAGCTAAGTTATCATTTATTTACAGTTATATCTAGCCAGGCTTTCTGTGTTAGTGTGTTAGATGGGAGAGCATTAGGGTGAATGAAGCTCTAATAAAAGGTTCCCAAATTAACATTTTGGAAGACAGGCTTTGTTGTTGTCAGTTTGAGAAGCTTCGTGTTGCACGAACCGAGCGTAATAACGCAAATGAAACTCATTCTGCGAATTTACAGATGTGAACTAAGGACCCCTTTTTCCACATCGCGGGACCACAGCTGAAACCTTAGGCCACGATCGAAGATAGCCTCAGGAATTAACCATATTGCTCCTGGGTGTCAAAGATTTAAATCGGTAAACCGGATCTTAGGGGTATAACAGAACACATTAAAGGCATAATTATTCAGATACAAAGCCGTTGTTCCTCTGAGGTTGTTAAAGTGCAAATAGAGCTAGAAAGATCGCGACAGTTGGCAGGAGATAATGTGCAGTGGAACCGAATTGGTAGAGATGCGTGTCGCACTACATCAGAGGATTAATAAACCGAAAACTAATGAATAAGATACCGAATGCTTTAAGGTCAAATAACTAGGCTAAAGCTCATCCTGCAACAATCAGTAAATAATAAAAAGGAGGCAATATACCAATAACCAGCAAATAACAACTCAAAATTAGATCCATTAAAATGTCTATCAAAATTTTAAAGAAATCTTTGGCAACAAAACGAGGTTGGTTAACAAGAACTATCAGAGAAGGGAATGAGCTAATAGGCAGTGATCAATTAACCTTAGCGAAATTACAAAGGATAACATAATCAGTAAAAGAAAAATAGAGTAGCTACATTAAAAGTAGCCAGGATACTTTTAATGAAATTGAGGTTAAATTAACAACTGAGGAGGAGGCTGAAGGCTATGAACAACTTATGTCAGACTATGAACAACAAGAAATAATTTATAGTGAACAGTTAACTAAATTTGAAGAAGAACTAGAAATAATGAGAGATAATAACTAACATCACTCCTAACCCTATGGTGAGAGTCCAGCCTAATATAACCTGCCAGCAGTAACATTACCAGAATTTGCAGGAAACATCATGGAGTGACCCTCATTCTGGGATAAATATAAGGGATTAATCCATCAAAGACAATATATTGGTAAAATTAATAAATTCTCCTTCCTGTTAAGCCAACTAAAGCGTACTGATTACCTAATATTTTATGAATTAACCATTACTGAAGAAAATTGTGATATTGCTATCAAATTGCTCAGAGAGAACTATGATGATAAGGAACAAATAACCACTAAACTGGTTTATAAACTCGTAGATTTACCATCCTCTAACCATAATTACAAGGATTTCCAACTCTTCAGGATAAGTGTAAATAGCATTTTAGAATCCCAAAAGACAAATTGAGGATGGAGCTTGGCTCATAAACATCATTATATAAAGGAAACTAAATAAGAAAGCGCAAGAAATGTTATGTTTTAAATACCGAAAGAACCATTTCACCTTCATGGAAAAAGATGAATCATTGTTGGAGATCTGTAAGAATGTGAACAATGATGAAGCATCCAAACCAAATAAAATAGATTCTAATAAAAACTTACCAAGGACAGGTGAACAAGACTCCATCCTACAAAGTTAAAGGAAGTAAATCCAGACCTAACTATTGCTCAGTAAATAAAATTAAGTCAAGTTATGGAGCCACAGAGTCAATAGGTACCTTCTCAACCACTATAAATGAAAAAAAAAAAAGAGGTACCATCCCATGCTAATTATAACAAGACAGGAGCAAGAGCTAAAACTCCAGCAAATGAGATGTGCGTTTTGCTCTGAACAACACAATCCAATGCACTGTGGCAATTATCAAGTGGTACAGAGGAGGACAAATAGACTACTGTAGCTAGGAATGTGCACACTGTGCTTAAGTGAGTCACACCAAATAAAAGATTGTAGAACTAATTTGTATATGTGCCCTATATGTAAGAAGGGTTTGCATCATGTTGCTCTATGTGAGGTAATAGGGTATGAAACTAAAATAACCCTCTCACATGATAAGACCAATAATAACCTGCTTATTTCTTTTGCAGCAGTTTCAATAGCAGAATTAGACAGTAGTCAAAAATGACTGACGAAGGCCAAGGTTCTGTTAAATACAGGAGCGCAGAAAAGCTTTATAAGAAAGGAAACCGTAATAGCTTTAAACCTACCAAAAAAAAAAGAAAAAAGAAACAGGACAAACTCAGTTAAAAATCTCAGGCTTCCTAACCAACAATGATGCCCAAACTTATGACCTAGTAAGACCCATTATCAAATTAGGCAAGTTTAAAACAAAGACAACAGCGGCAGTGATCCCAGACATGAATACCGATTTAACCATCACATGTTATAAGCAGACCGCTGACTTTCTAAAAAGAAAAAGCTATAAAATTAGCGGACTAAAACATAACATCACATAAAGTGGGTCCAATTCAGCTAATAATAGGTTCAGGCGACTATGGGAAATTTGTAGGGAAAACATTAAGGAAATTTGAAGTTCAAATGATGATAACAGCTGGCGGTAATCTTATGGTAGGACCACTGCTACCTGCTAAAGGTGTACTACCAAATCACAAAGCTGACCCCTTCTTTATGACATTAGTCCAGTCCCTACTAGTGGCCCGAATTCGAGTCCAAATTATCCCAAATGAGCTACCTGACATAACAGAAGAAAGGAATGAACATGTACATCAGTTATGGGACTTGGACACTATGGGAATAAATCCTAATGCTCCAAATGTCGAAGAACAAATGACCCAAGACTACTTTAACCCAACAGTAGAATATAAAGACAACCAGTATTGGGTCAGATTACCCTGGAAAATAAATTCACTATCCTTACCAACCAATTATATGAATGCCAAGGATCAATTTAATAACTTGTGGACTAAACTAAAGAAAAATAAAACCATGCCAGATCAATGTGGCAATATTATAAGAAATCAAACCGCAAGTAACTTCATAGAGGGGATAGAGGAACCAATAAATGATAACACTGGTCATTACCTCCCTCATCATGCAGTAAAGAAAGACTCTGTCACTACCCCAATAAAAGTGGTTTTTAATTGCAGCTCACGGGCAATCAAAGGAGCAAGTAGTCTGAACGACTGTTTGTATATGGGATCCAGCCTAACTGAAAACCTGCTTGATGTGTTGCGAAATTCTGTCTTAAACCTTACACCATGGTGGCTGACATCCCCAAAACATTCCTAAGGATAAGCTTAAAGGAAGAAGTCAGAGACTTTACAAAGTTCTTATGGCCAAGAGATCCAAGTGACGAGAATGGTCCTTTGGATGTGTACAAGTTTAAATCTGTCCTCTTTGGTTCATGTTCCAGTCCATTTTTGTTATGTTCAACCTTAAATCATCATTTTGACAAAGTTGGTTGTCCGGAAATAGGCCGTACATTTTATATGGACGGTTTACAAATAACAGTGAATACAAAGGAAGAAGCGGTGACTTTATATGAAAAGACAACAAAGGAATGTTTAGCCTCTAACATGCCTCTGCAGAGTTGGAACAGCAACTCAGTAATCCTGCAAAACCTTCAAAAGGAACGACTTGATTCAGAGTTACCCATGGGACAATACTTACTGGGTAGAGAATGGGAGGTAAAGAATGATAGAATACTTCTACACCAGCTTCAATACCCTGCACATAATCTAACTGATCCTTACTATGCCAAATCTCTCTCTTATTTGATCCTCTGGGTATAGTAAGCCCTATAACAATAAGAAAGAAAATGTTAATACAAGGGGCTTGGAAGGAAAAAATTAGTTGGGATACCGTCCTGCCAGAATATTATTCATCTGAATGGGATTGAATAAAGGAGAATTGCACTGCAAGTACCGAGGTCTCCATCCCCAGACAAGTCGACCTAATTCATAATGACAATGTACAACTTCACATCTTCTATAACGCATTTTCAAAGTCATATGGCGTAACAGTCTACTGTCACAATCATAGTGAATTGATAATGTGAAAATCAAGAGTAGCACCGATGAAAACCCGAACCTTGGCCCAATTAAAATTAATGGCAATATAAATGGTTACTCAGTCAGCAAAGTACTTAGTGGAAACAACCACAAAGGATCAGCCTAGGAGTAAAGGGATAAACCCACGCTCTTCAGGCAGCTAGTAATATGGTGCGGCAGTGAAATCTGCCTGCACTGGATTAATAAAAACGAAAACAAAAATTCTTATGTAAAAAATAGGGTGGAAAAGATATTGACGACACACTCCTACCAAAAAAAACGCGGCAGATTTCATAAGCATGGATACAATATTCTCTAAATTGTTAAAGAAGACCAGATGGTTCCACGGACCAAACTGGCTAACCTCGAAACAAAATTAACCCATCCAAAAATCATATAAAGGGGTAGCAGTTAACTTGGTAGAAGCTCAACCTCAAGCCAACCATCACCCTAATCTGGCAATTGATATAAAGAAATACTCATTCTTCAGTAAATTAGTTAATGTAGCTATAAGTATTTCATTTCATTACTAAGAAGTCAGGTAAAGCAATGCCAGATGGCCTAAAATTTTGGATCAAACAACAACAGCATGAATTCTATGTAAGTATCAATAATGCATTAGGTGAAGGATCCAATAGTAAGATTAAACTAATAAAGAATCTCGGGCTATATCTGGATGAAGAACAAATCATAAGGTACCAAGGTAGAATAAAACATGCTAAACTACCATATGAAATAAAGCACCCTATCCTGCTACCAAAGGAGAGTCACTTCACCAAACTAATCATAATGGAGGCCCACAGAATAACCTTACATTGGGGAATGAGGGACACACTAGCTTAAGTTGGGAAAAATTACTGGATACCTAAAGATCTTCCCTAAAGGAATGTAACATATGAGGCGAGACTCTTGGCATATCCAGGACGCCCAATCTACCTCCAGGAAGAGTAAGCCCAGGTAGACCCTTCGAAGTAACAGGTGTAGACTACACAGGCGCTTTGATAATATCAGGTGAGAGTGACCTCCCAAAGAAAGTTTATATATGTTTATTCACCTAGAATTGGCCGGAGACCTCAGTTGAAAGACTTTCCTGCATTGTTTAGAATCTTTGCAGCAAGGCGTTCCTTTTTTTTTTTTTATGTAAGAAGGACACTGGCCAAGGGCAACAAAAATCAATAAAAAAAATGCCCACTGAAATGCCAGTCCCTTAAAAGGGTCAAGGCAGTGGTCAAAAATTGGTGGATAAGTGTCTTGAAACCTCCCTCTTGAAGGAATTCAAGTCATAGGAAGGTGGAAATACAGAAGCAGGCAGGGAGTTCCAGAGTTTACCAGAGAAAGGGATGAATGATTGAGAATACTGGTTAACTCTTGCGTTAGAGAGGTGGACAGAATAGGGGTGAGAGAAAGAAGAAAGTCTTGTGCAGGGAGGCCGCGGAACGAGGGGAGGCATGCAGTTAGCAAGATCAGAAGAGCAGTTAGCATGAAAATAGCGGTAGAAGACAGCTAGATATGCAACATTGCGGTGGTGAGAGAGAGGCTGAAGACAGTCAGTTAGAGGAGAGGAGTTGATGAGACGAAAAGCTTTTGATTCCACCCTGTCTAGAAGAGCAGTATGAGTGGAACCCCCCCAGACATGTGAAGCATACTCCATACATGGACGGATAAGGCCCTTGTACAGAGTTAGCAGCTGGGGGGGTGAGAAAAACTGGCGGAGACGTCTCAGAACACCTAACTTCATAGAAGCTGTTTTAGCTAGAGATGAGATGTGAAGTTTCCAGTTCAGATTATAAGTAAAGGACAGACCGAGGATGTTCAGTGTAGAAGAGGGGGACAGTTGAGTGTCATTGAAGAAGAGGGGATAGTTGTCTGGAAGGTTGTGTCGAGTTGATATATGGAGGAATTGAGTTTTTGAGGCATTGAACAATACCAAGTTTGCACTGCCCCAATCAGAAATTTTAGAAGGATCAGAAGTCAGGCGTTCTGTGGCTTCCCTGCGTGCTATGTTTACCTCCTGAAGGGTTGGAAGTCTATGGAAAGACGTGGAGAAGTGCAGGGTGGCATCATCAGCGTAGGAGTGGATAGGACAAGAAGTTTGGTTCAGAAGATCATTAATGAATAATAAGAAGAGAGTTGGTGAGAGGACAGAGCCCTGAGGAACACCACTGTTAATAGATTTAGGAGAAGAACAGTGACCGTCTACCACAGCAACAATAAAACGGTCAGAAAGGAAACTTGAGATGAAGTTACAGAGAGAAGGATAGAAACCGTAGGAGGGTAGTTTGGAAATCAAAGCTTTGTGCCAGACTCTATCAAAAGCTTTTGATATATCCAAGGCAACAGCAAAAGTTTCACCAAAATCTCTAAAAGAGGATGACCAAGACTCAGTAAGGAAAGCCAGAAGATCACCAGTAGAGCGGCCTTGACGGAACCCATACTGGTGATCAGATAGAAGGTTGTGAAGTGATAGATGTTTAAGAATCTTCCTGTTGAGGATAGACTCAAAAACTTTAGATAGAGGATAGATCCCTGAGGAACACCACTGTTAATAGATTTAGGAGAAGAACAGTGACCGTCTACCACAGCAACAATAGAACGGTCAGAAAGGAAACTTGAGATGAAGTTACAGAGAGAAGGATAGAAACCGTAGGAGGGTAGTTTGGAAATCAAAGCTTTGTGCCAGACTCTATCAAAAGCTTTTGATATATCCAAGGCAACAGCAAAAGTTTCACCAAAATCTTTAAAAGAGGATGACCAAGACTCAGTAAGGAAAGCCAGAAGATCACCAGTAGAGCGGCCTTGACGGAACCCATACTGGTGATCAGATAGAAGGTTGTGAAGTGATAGATGTTTAAGAATCTTCCTGCTGAGGATAGACTCAAAAACTTTAGATAGGCAGGAAATTAAAGCAATAGGACGGTAGTTTAAGGGATTAGAACGGTCACCCTTTTTAGGAAGAGGTTGAATGTAGGCAAACTTCCAGCAAGAAGGAAAGGTAGATGTTGACAGACAGAGCTGAAAGAGTTTGACTAGACAAGGTGCAAGCACGGAGGCACAGTTTCGGAGAACAATAGGAGGGACCCCATCAGGTCCATAAGCCTTCCGAGGGTTTAGGCCAGCGAGGGCATGGAAAACATCATTGCGAAGAATTTTAATACGTGGCATGAAGTAGTCAGAGGGTGGAGGAGAGGGAGGAACAAGACCAGAATCGTCCAAGGTAGAGTTTTTAGCAAAGGTTTGAGCAAAGAGTTCAGCTTTAGAAATAGATGTGATAGCAGTGGTGCAATCTGGTTGAAGTAGAGGAGGGAAAGAAGAAGAAGCAATGTTATTGGAGATATTTTTGGCTAGATGCCAGAAATCACGAGGGGAGTTAGATCTTGAAAGGTTTTGACATTTTCTGTTAATGAAGGAGTTTTTGGCTAGTTGGAGAACAGACTAGGCATGGTTCCGGGCAGAAATATAAAGTGCATGAGATTCTGGTGATGGGCCACCTCTCTATCATGTATAGCACGAGAACAAGCTGTGTTAAACCAAGGTTTAGAAGGATTAGGATGATTAGATTAGAAGGATTTAGGATGAGAAAAAGTGAGGAATGTACGCCTCCATGCCAGACACTATCACCTCTGTTATGCGCTCAGCACACAAAGACGGGTCTCTGACACGGAAGCAGTAGTCATTCTAAGGAAAATCAGCAAAATACCTCCTCAGGTCCCCCCAACTAGCAGAGGCAAAACGCCAGAGGCACCTTCGCTTAGAGAGATCCTGAGGAGGGATTGGAATGATAGGACAAGATAAAGATATGAGATTGTGATTGGAGGAGCCCAACGGAGAAGAAAGGGTGGCAGCATAAGCAGAAGGATTAGAGGTCAGGAGAAGGTCAAGAATGTTGGGCGTATCTCCAAGACGGTCAGGAATGCGAGTAGGGTGTTGCACCAATTGCTCTAGGTCATGGAGGATAGCAAAGTTGTAGGCTAGTTCACCAGGATGGTCAGTGAAGGGAGAGGAAAGCCAAAGCTGGTGGTGAACTTTGAAATCTCCAAGAATGGAGATCTCTGCAAAAGGGAAGAGGGTCAGAATGTGCTCCACTTTGGAAGTTAAGTAGTCAAAGAATTTCTTATAGTCAGAGGAGTTAGGAGAGAGGTATACAGCACAGATAAATTTAGTATGAGAGTGACTCTGTAGTCGTAGCCAGATGGTGGAAAACTCGGAAGATTCAAGAGCGTGGGCACCAGAGCAAGTTAAGTCATTGCGCACGTAAACGCAGCATCCAGCTTTGGATCGAAAATGAGGATAGAGAAAGTAGGAGGAAACAGTAAAGGGGCTACTGTCAGTTGCCTCAGACACCTGAGTTTCAATGAGGAAAAGAAGATGAGGTTTAGAAGAGGAGAGGTGGTGTTCTACAGATTGAAAATTAGATCTTAGACCGCGAATGTTGCAGAAGTTAATGAAGAAAAAGTTGAGGGGGGTGTCAAGACACTTAGGGTCGTCGACAGAAAGGCAGTCCGACCTGGGGACATTTATGGTCCCCTCCCCAGATGGGGACTCCGAGGCTGGTGTAGGAGTCGCCATGATGATTTTAAAATTTTTGAGTGAAGGGTGTGTGTGTTATTAGGTGCTTGTAGTTTTGTGTGGAGGAAGAGAGTTGTCTTTAGAGGGCAGGCTGTGACTGCCCCCTTGTGTTGTGAGACACACAGGGAAACGTTCAGTGAGGTCACAGCTGGGTTTAATGATAAGTTCCCAGCACCCCCTGAACAGTGCTTTAGACCTCACTGGGAGTAATTATCGTTTCGGCAGGTGTCTACTGCCTCCTCCTGTCCCCACCTTATCATAAGTGATAATGCTAACTATAGAAACGGCTCCTTTTATTCAAGAAATTATAAATGATCCATAAATGCAACAAACATCAATAAATAGGCAATGCTGTTGAAAATTCATCACCCCAAGAGCGCTCTGGCAGAATGGATTCACAGAAAGAATGACAGGGCTAGTCAAAAGCTTCCTAAAGAAAACGCTACATCGATCTAGATTGAATTTCAAAGAATTAAGAACGATTGTAGCAGAAACTAAGACCAGAATCAATAACCGGCCTCTAACTTAAATGACACGTCTGTACATCTAGAGGCAATAACACCATCTCATCTCTTATATGGGAGACGATTAGAACCATTGCCATCCATCGAGGTGAAGTATCATATCCTAGAGCCCACCATTGATGATAGGGCCCAGTATCTGAGGGAGTTATCAGATACTGGCCCGAAGAATATCTTGTCGGTCTTCATGAGAAATTCATTTAGCTGAAAATGTAGCTTCCCTTAAGGAAGACGATATTGTCTTGTTAAAAACGGAACAGAATCGTTCCACATGGCCATTAGCTAGGGTACTAGAATTGTATCCAGATGATAATGACTGAAATTATATTCTAGGGACAAAGGACTCTTAGAACTCAGTAAATTGATTCCGCTGGAGTGCTCTCCCGAGCCTACCCCTGTTGAGGTCAGTGAACCCAAAAGTTGACAGTCTGTCGCCCACCAGTTCAGTTCTCCGTCCCACTATAGTCCTCACTTGTAAATTTCCCTAAGTTGCTAATAAGTTACAAGCCCAGGAACCTGCACAACAGCAAATAGTCTGTCTTTGCTACGAAAACACTGCCAGCCAGCGGCTTGCAACGCCCAGTGACACCAACTCGCCAGTTGCCACCACTCCCTGCTTGTCACGCGTACCACAGCTAAGTTATCATTTATTTACAGTTATAACTAGCCAGGCTTCCTGTGTTAGTGTGTTAGCTGGGAGAGCATTAGGATGAGTGAAGGTCTAAAAAGTTCCCACATAGGTCAAGGCCGCGGCCAAGATCAAAGATTAAAGTAAAATGTAGGTCAAGGTGTAGCGGGACACAAGTCACCGCTCCTAGCACTCCGTTTTCTGCTATCACCCTTCCGTTTTCGCTCTCTCTACTGCACAGACTTATCTTTCATCTCTTCTTTCCTCACTTTATACATATCTATTACTTGTACACATTCTTTGCACGCTCTTTCACACATGTGTTACACATCTTCTCAATACATCTTATTACTCCTTTCTTCACACAGACATACACACACACATACACTCTCTTTTTCCATAATTTTTTATATATCATTTATTTTATGTTAAGTAATTCTGTATATATTATTCATGTTTTTACTGAATAAACAGAGAATACCCAGGCCAAGTTTCCTTTGCCAGAGCTACACAGTTATGACACTGGAAATGTTACCCTTCAAGGACTAAACACTGCTATGACCAAGAGTCGTAGTTGGGAGCCTAAACTTCTCGCTTGAGCAACTTCCCGGCGGCCAAGTAGCATCTCACCTTCGCTACAAAGGGCACAGCCAAAGCCACAATTTCAGGTTAAATGTAGGTCAAGGTGACGGCAGGTGCTTTAGAATGTAGATCCAAGTTACAACCAGAACCAGCGAATCAGGTTATAATATCAGTTAAGGTCACAGTCAAAGCCAAGGATTCAGAATGTGGATCAAGGTCACAAGTAAACTACACATATAGTAATTTATAGATCAAGGTCACTGATGGACTTGCCCACCACTACATGCAAGGCTCCACTATCCTCCCTCTCCCTCCATGGTAATGGACTCTCCCACCTCGCCAAACCTATCATCACCCTCCCTCTTCCACTTTTAAAATAGACTCAACCACCACCTCCAAACCTTCCACGACCCTCTCTTCCCCACTCTGACGATGGCCTCACCCACCGTCCCCATCAAACCCACTCTTTCCTCCCTCCCCCACTCCAGCAATGGACTCAGCCACCAAACACAACGTGCGGCTATTGCATAAGTGTATGAACCATCATCAAACACACCATTAATGACTCAAACCAACAAAGGAGCGTGGTGGGCGTGGTGGTGAGTCTGTTGTCAGGATGGGGGAGGGGGGGAGTGAGACACTGATTGCTTGTTAGGTTTAGATATTAAGGCTTTCACAGGGTAATTTTGCACCGCATGTGCCTTGTGTACGGGGGCGTGTTGTATAGTGTTCGGGGGTTCGAGCAGGGCGAGTGAAACACTGTGTTTGAACAGAGGAAACAGTTGGTAAAGATTAATGATACGTGTTCTCCGACATAGAATTTATTATAAATCGCGCCATCAGAGGGCTGTAACAACCAGACAAGCTAACACACACTTGTATGTATATATATATATATATATATATATATATATATATATATATATATATATATATATATATATATATATATATATATATATATATATATATATATATATATATATATATATATATAATAATTTTTTTTTTTTATGTAGGATGGACACTGGCCAAGGGCAACAAAAATCCAAAAAAAAAAATGCCCACTGAAATGCCAGTTCCATAAAAGGGTCAAAGCAGTAGTCAAATATTGATGAATAAGTGTCTTGAAACCTCCCTCTTGAAGGAATTCAAGTCATAGGAAGGTGGAAATCCAGGAGCAGGCAGGGAGTTCCAGAGTTTACCAGAGAAAGGGATGAATGATTGAGAATACTGGTTAACTCTTGCGTTAGAGAGGTGGAGAGAATAGGGGTAAGAGAAAGAAGAAAGTCTTGTGCAGCGAGGCCGCTGGAGGAGGGGAGGTATGCAGTTAGCAAGATCAGAAGAGCAGTTAGCATGAAAATAGCGGTAGAAGACAGCTAGATATGCAACATTGCGGCGGTGAGAGAGAGGCTGAAAACAGTCAGTTAGAGGAGAGGAGTTGATGAGACGAAAAGCTTTTGATTCCACCCTGTCTAGAAGAGCAGTATGAGTGGAAACCCCCCAGACATGTGAAGCATACTCCATTCATGGACGGATAAGGCCCTTGTACAGAGTTAGCAGCTGGAGGGGTGAGAAAAACTGGCGGAGACGTCTCAGAACACTTAACTTCATAGAAGCTGTTTTAGCTAGAGATGAGATGTGAAGTTTCTAGTTCAGATTATAAGTAAAGGACAGACTGAGGATGTTCAGTGTAGAAGAGGGGGACAGTTGAGTGTCATTGAAGAAGAGGGGATAGTTGTCTGGAAGGTTGTGTCAAGTTGATAGATGGAGGAATTGAGTTTTTGAGGCATTGAACAATACCAAGTTTGCTCTGCCCCAATCAGAAATTTTAGAAAGATCAGAAGTCAAGCGTTCTGTGGCTTCCTTGCGTGAAATGTTTACTTCCTGAAGGGTTGGACGTCTATGAAAAGACGTGGAAAAGTGCACGGTGGTATCATCAGCGTAAGAGTGGATAGGACAAGAAGTTTGGTTTAGAATTCTAGATCATTAATGAATAATAAGAGAGTGGGTGACACCACTGTTGATAGATTTAGAAGAACAGTGACCGTCTACCACAGCAGCAATAGAATGGTCAGAAAGGAAACTTGAGATGAAGTTACAGAGAGAAGGATAGAAGCCGTAAGAGGGTAGTTTGGAAATCAAAGCTTTGTGCCTGACTCTATCAAAAGCCTTTGATATATCCAAGGCAACAGCAAAAATTTCTCCAAAATCTCTAAAAGAGGATGACCGAGATTCAGTAAGAAAAGCCAGAAGATCACCAGTAGAGTGACCTTGACGGAACCCATACTGGCGATCACATAGAAGGTTGTGAAGTGATAGATGTTTAAGAAGCTTCCTGTTGAGGATAGATTAAAAAATTTTAGATAGGCAGGAAATTAAAGCAATAGGACGGTAGTTTGGGGAATTAAAACGGTCACCCTTTTTAGGAACAGGTTGAATGTAGGCAAACTTCCAGCAAGAAGGAAAGGTAGATGTTGACAGACAGAGCTGAAAGAGTTTGACTAGGCAAGGTGCAAGCACCTTTTGAATCTATCCTCAACAGGAAGATTCTTAAACATCTATCACTTCACAACCTTCTATCTGATCGTCAGTATGGGTTCTGTCAAGGCCACTCTACTGGTGATCTTCTGGCTTTCCTTACTGAGTCTTGGTCATCCTCTTTTAGAGATTATGATGAAACTTTTGCTGTTGCCTTGGAGGCACAGTTTCGGAGAACAATAGGAGGAACCCCATCAGGTCCATAAGCCTATAAGTCCATATATCTTCTCCGAAGAGATAAAGCAATAAATAACGCTTCTGGTGACCTACTGATCATGGTAATGCGTAGAATCCATAGAGGTTAGTGTGTCAGGATCTCGTCGTTGTGACAGAACATGGCGCAGGGATGCAGGAATGTGTTACCTCTGGCGGCTGGCTCAGAAGTTGAAAAATGGAGATTGTGCGGGATAGGCCAGCCGCGAGAAAGATCCTGCGTGTGCACTTGTACTGAAGCCCTGCTTAGACGATTAAGAACAGATATAATCGGCTGCCACAAAGGGTGTCCGCCGTGAAAATATTAAAATAATTCTCGAAATACGATTTTGAGTTATATAGTACGTGGAGACACCCAATTCTTTGGTTATCAAATGGAGATTTTTTTTCGGTCGGACAAATATCCAGAGGAAGAGGATTTAAATGATCACTGCGTGGGCGTAGCTCGCTGACTGCGGCACATGGACAATAGTGTCCATTCCTTTTAATGAATTATATAACATGATTACATATAAATGCGTCCTAGTGAATCTGGCACCTTGCTGCTTTGTGTCAACGACTGAGTGAGGGAGTAACAGCGATTCGCTAGCATGTAGCCATATTGTAGCGTAACATATTGACATGGAATATACACTAAAGGGGGATGTATGTCGCCTTGGTTCTTGCCTATTCCTTTTCTTCACTTCCAGTTGCGTTTCGGAGCCATGCTACAAGTATGCCGATGTCGAGAACGCATAAGCAGCAGCTTCGCCTGATGATGGCGGCAGCGAGAAATAGTAGAAACGAAACATCAAACCGATCATTTCAGGTTCATTGAGCTCTCACTAAGCTGCTCACAGCCTCAAGTGCCTCGCACAATATAATGTTTATTGTAAACATTGTAACTAAAACTATTGCCACGCACTACGAACGACACTGAAACACAATTTTGGATATGAGAAGTGCTACCTGCTCACAAATATGTTTGGAACCAATGTATATATCGAAAAAGGATTATAGATGAGAGAAAAGACAAGAATTACGCTGAAAAAGAGAACGAAGAAAAGAATGACAGGAAAATGATCTATAATAGAAAACTAAGCCCTTAAAGAGTTTTGATGGAAGTTTGCAACAATAAGCGAAGTGATGCACCTCGATACCCTCACCTTTGAGGAATTAATACCTTTATGAGGGGCGACAAGGAGCCAGATTTTTATACACGCATTGACATGTGATTGCTGACCATATAAAACATTGACAGTAAAGTACCTTCACTGGGGCAAAGAAACTTTAGCAAAACGCGTTTTTCTCAAACCTAGTATAAAAATTAACTTAAAATTATTTTGCTTTTATTTTTATTTTATTTATTAAAACTTTGATCCAGAACATCAGATGTTGAAAAATTTTCTAGACTTAGTTTTTGATATATTGCATAATTATGTATTATTTATTTATTTATTTATCTATTTTACTTATTAACAAAACATTTAAAAACAACAACAGGACAAATTGCTGTAATTACAACAATTTATGAAATGTGCATAGTTTACAGAAAATAGTAAATAGAGAAAAATGGTTGAAGAAAATCTATAAATTTTCATTAGAAAACAAAAAAAAAATCTTTTTTTTTTTTTTTTTGTTTCAACTCAGCTTGAAATTTTTGTGATAATCAGAGTACTAATATACTCGTGCATAACATATAAATTATTAATGACTGTGGGTGCCATTTTTAAATCATGGCGAACTCTCCCCTTAGCGATCCGGACACACTTTCGGTGTCGTTCACAGGTCCTGGTGCAAAGCAAGCAGGAATGCAAGAGTATAGCACTGTGTAGAATAACTGGTGTGTGCGTGAAGATAAAAAGGAATGAAGTACGTTAAAAATGGTGTAGGGGTGATAAGTGAAAAGATAGAAAAAAAAGGAAAGTCGTGTGATAAATATTATATGACTTGGAGGTTGGGAATAGGAATTACTTCAGAAATTACATGAGAATGGACTGAAATACAATCTACACACTATTACCACGCAGGACTATAAGTGCTACTGTTCCAGCTCGTGAGATATGTTGTTTTATCTCTGTGGTTAAGTTACAACCACAGCACCTCATAATAACAATAAAAAGAAAAAAAAAAAATTTAGGCATCCCTATCAATAATGCTGTCAACAAGAACAAAACAGTTATCAATCTTTCAAATACAACACTTACCAACTCAGAACTGAATGTACTTTCGCTGGAACTTTCGTATTTCCTCCCTAAATGTAAAATTAACTTCATGAATTACTTTTGTCTTTGAACAGTTAATCAATACACTTAAATACCTGCCATATAAGTCCAAGGAATGAGGAAGTCTAATTAAGGACATCTCAGCTGCTCACTCCTTGTTCCAAGACTTCAACACAATTAAACTTTTTTTCCTGAATTTACCACAAGCTCATTACTATTCTCTCATTAAATTAAAATCCGATGACTCCATCATTATCACTAAACCAGACAAGGACCGTGGTGGCACAGTTATGAATAAAAAAAGATTACCTTATGAACGCTGAACATATTTAAGTGATTCTTCTAAGTTTAAATTGATTAAAGATAATAGGTATTTTTAACCACCTTTTCACAAGTGGTTCGTCTCCAGGCATCCTCTATGGCCTTCCGAAAACTCTCAAAATCGGCAACCCTATTAGGCCCATTCAGAGCACCATTAATAATACATTTAATTATCAATTAGCTAAATATTTCGTAGCCATACTAGAACCACTAATGGGGGTTTTACACGGTCAAACATGTTGGCCAACACGCTTGACAACACGACGTTTGAGAGAATGTCTGAACGTGTGAAAGGGGTAAACATGTTTGACCAACGTGTTGGACAGATGTCTGACGGGGCCTGACTTTTGTGGGCGGAGCTTGCTCGGTGCATGTCCATGTTTGAACGTGTGAACGGTCATCAGTCTTGAACCGTCATACATACTCAAATCTCGCCGAGGTAACATCTGTAACATCTCCTTCAGTGACAGGCGTAGTGTATCAGTTGCAAAATGAGTGACACGTGTGCCGTTAAGGATAAGGAAAGGGAAGTAATGGTGGATTTCAGGAAGCATGTGGCTTTGTGGAAGGTGAAATCAAAAGAATACTCAAACAGGAATTTAAGAAATAAGGGTATAGATGAACTGCATGGAAAGCTACAAGAACTTGACCCACATTGTACGCGGGATGATGCGATGGAAAAAAAAAAAAATTCTCTCCGTAGTTCGTTTAGAAGAGAACTTCGAAAGCATGAGAGCTCTAAAAAGTCTGGAAATTCAACTGATGACATTTACACGCCCACTCTCTGGTATTTTGAAGACATGATGTTCATATGTGATCAAGAGTTGCCACGAGAGAGTACATCAAATATGGAATCTGTTAATGAAGAGGTGAGTTGCAAGGATTTGCCCAAAACTGGATAACAAGTAACCTTCATAACCAGTGGCCGTTTATTTATTCGTTTTTTTATTGGCTATGCATAGATGACTTTATTCAGTTTCATGGGTGCTTTCATATAATCTGTAGGTTTTAAAATGTGTCTCCTGACTTCTCTGGTATATTAGTCTGAAGTTTCAGACAATTTTGTATTATGAATCATCATTTCATTAAGAATCCAATATGTCAATCTGGATCTGAAGGCTAAACTTGAGCCAGCCATTTGAATAATGAATCAATTAAACTTATCATAACCATTGTATTCATATATTTTGGAAAGAAATATTACAGCACACTATTTAAGCCAATTCCAATCAGACTGTACAGTTTGAGTTTGAAGGTGTAGACTAGCCTTTCTTATTTTCATGATTTATATGAAGTCTTTTTGCCATGCTACTGCACCGGCATTCACAAAGTAATCCTTAAATCTATCTCTTACTACCTTTGCAATTTCAGGATAGTTTCGTGATCCCTGACCGTGTTGCAAACCTGCTAAATAATTAGGATCTGCAGTTAAGCCTGGCAAAATCATCTTGCTTATTCTGTCCTCCCTATGGAAGCAGTCCTCTGGGGAATAGTCTGAAGGGCATGCTTTCCGCAAATAGTTATGTAGCACAACACATGCCATGACAACTTTGTCAATACTTGTCAATTTAAGATTTATACAAGTGTGGAAAATTCTAAACCGGGAAGCCATAATGCCGAAGGCATTTTCTGCCACTCTCCGTGCCCTTGACAGCCTGTAGTTGAATACTCGCTTCTCACTATGTAGGTCCTTTTGAGAATAAGGTTTCAAGAAATCTGTCCTTAATGCAAATGCCTCATCTCCCACGAATACATATGGCAATTACACAATTTGAAGTAGCTGTTACTGACTCATGTGGGATTCAGAGCTTTTCAACTTTGAGTCGCTTACCAAATTCTGTATTATCAATGACTCCTCCATCTGATACGCGACCATTAGTTCCAATGTCTGCCATAATGAATTCGTAGTTCGCATTTACAACTGCCATTAACACAAGACTGTTATATCCTTTGCAATTCCAATAATAAGACCCTGATTCTGATGGCGGCGTTATCCATACATGCTTTCCATCAACAGCACCGAGACAGTGGGGAAAATTCCATCTAAACTCGAACTGTTCTCCAACAGTCTTCCACTCCTTTTCTGTTGCCGGAAACTGAAACAGATAAAAGATACAATGCTATGAGAGAGAGAGAGAGAGAGAGAGAGAGAGAGAGAGAGAGAGAGAGAGAGAGAGAGAGAGAGAGAGAGACTTGCACTATATTTATAGGTGTTCTCCTTTCTAGAGTGTTGCTGAGCCACCAGCTGATGATCAAATACCTTCATGCAGCAATGCTCCTGTAGTGAAATGGAGCAGGGGAAACACTACTAAGGCAGATTACATTTTAAACCTGGTCGCTCGTAACTTAGAAGAAAGATCTGAGAGACATGATACTCCTAATTTGGGAAGTACGTAGGCCAAGCACTCGACTCCCTGGACAAGAAAACAGCAGGCTTTGCTAGGAAACTGATAAATGATGTGTTTTTTGAAGCAGAGAATGGGAATTTGTCTGCCTATTCTAAAATTGTAACTGACACATACCATTCACATGAATCATTTGCAACACCAGTACCACAGTCGTCAAGTTCCTTTCATGTAAGCGATAATTCTAATAGTGATTCCAATATGTCACAATATTTTGCCAATTTTCAGCCCTTGTAACAATTTCATATGTGGCTGGCAATCAAAGAGTGAGATATAAAGGGTTATAATTTTGGATTGGTTTGGGTTTTGTCCCTTCGTTTGCCACTGTGGTTAGAAAGCATTGCACATTTCAACAGAAGGTTTCAGTATTTTTCACATATCATTACTATGTACTGATTTTCCTCAATAAATGAACATTACATATTGCATATCATAACCCACCTTTAAATAATCCTTCTTAAGTACTTTGTAGATGGCAACACAAGTTTCTGGTATAATCTTGGATAAGGTGCTTGTTCCCATTACAGCTGAAAATCTCAAGTCTTGCAGAGATCGGCCTGTTGCTAAGAAACGCAGTGTTGCGATCAGCCGTTCATGAGGGCTAATGGACTTCCTCATTACGGTGTCTTTACATGTAATGAATGGAGTGACCATATTCAAAAGTTCTAAATATGTTGATTCATCCATGCGCATATAATTGCGCCATTCATCTGGGTCTAATTTCAGCTCTTTCATTAAATTGGTATGTGAAATTTGGTCCCTTTTCAGCAACCAGTCCTTTGTCTACTTTGAACGCTTCCTTTTCTTTTCGTTGAGGGCAATCACTATCCAGACTGCCATCACCTCGTCTTGGGTAAGTGACATGTTGCTCCTTCTCCTTTTGGCACCGACTGAGGTTTGGTTTGAACGTGTAAACACTCTACAAACATGCTGTGTTGGAGGTTTGATGAGAGTGTTGGCCAACATGCTTGACCGTGTAAAACCCCCATAACGTCAAATGTTTACCTTAATAATTCTTATGATTTCATTAAAGATAGATAAATGAGTTCATAATACGGTCATGGATAGTGTTGATGTTAAATCACTTCTCACTAATATTCTTGATGAAACCATCAAAATAATTTGTGGTGAACTATTTAAGGACCATGACACATAGTTTAATTATACTAAAAACAATTTACTAGCCTATTAAATTTGGCAATTAAAGACTCCCCTTCCTTGTTCAACAATAGATTATATGTCCAAGTTGCCGGTGTGGTTATGGGTTCATGCCTTGGCCCCACTCTTGTACGTTTTTTTTTGTCATCATAAAACCAAGTGGTTATACGAAAGTCTTAGCAAATCTAAACCTATGTTCTACAAAAGATATGATGATGATACATTTCTTTTATTTACACACTCAACACATCTCAAAATTTTTAAGTTACTTAAACTCCAAACACCCTAATATTGAATTCACGTGTGACACGGAAAACAATGGCTCTATCCCGTTTCTGGATGTAACTGTGACCCGTAATAACAACCAACTACATACTGCGGTTTACCGCAAACCAACGTTCACAAGTTTGGGGATTAATTATTAAAAGAATTAAAATTAAAATTAAAAGATTAGTGCTATAAAAACCTTCTCATATCGATGTTATGCTTTATCTTCTAATTGATTTGCTTTTGATCATGAGTTCAGCTTCTTAAGGACATTTCTCTAGAATAACGGCTTCCCATGAAGCATCATTAATAATACAATCCACTGTTTTTTAGAAAGCAAATTTAGTCAGCCTCCCTCTAATGACACACAACACACAGGTGACACGCAAGAAATACATAAAATTACCTTACTATGGCCATCTTAGCTACACTATCAGAGACTCGCTACCATACTTAAAACACTATCCTTAAAACAACTATCCTGACACCAAGTTCATATTTATTTATTTTTTCTACCAGCACGTTTACTATTGCCTCTTTTTTTTTTTTTATTCAAAGACAGTATTCCTATTGAACTTTTCTCTAACATCATTTATGAATTTACTTGAGTTGCAAGACTCGATATGTTACTGGAAAAACCAAGAATAATCTAACACAGAATCAGTGAACATAAAGGTACTTCATCACGTACACAAACAGTTAGCTCACCTCCTTTTTCAGCAATAAGAATACTTTCACACACATGATCATCCGTTTACGGAAAAGGATTTTAGCATAAAAAACAAAGCTGATGCAAATACAGACACTAAAATATTAAACTATTTACATTAATATCCTGAAACCTGAATTAAATAACCCTCACAATTATATCTCTTATAAACTGCCCGGAGCTATGGGATTCAGGGTTCGTATCTAATTTGGTTCTTACACCTCCACTTTTAGTCCATAGCTTCAAGCCTCTATTTTGCTTGATATTTCTTTTTCTTTTCGTCATGTATAAGCTACTGCTGATAGATTATTTTGTCATAAGGTTTTTTGTCAATGCTTGCCAGCCTGTCCCCTTTTGGTTACTGTTATGTTTTTAATCTTGTCCTTATTGTGATATTTTATGATTTTTGTGATATTTTATGATTTTTGTCTTTTTACTTATTTTCATAACTTTTTTAGCCAGATGATGCCTTCTGTGAAGGTGAAACGTTGCAATTAATGAAGAAGGAAGTCTGGTGCATCCCTGCTTACCTCCTCTATAACTCTGAATCTGTTCTCTCATATATATATATATATATATATATATATATATATATATATATATATATATATATATATATATATATATATATATATATATATATATATATATATATATATATATATATATATATATATATATATATATATATATATATATATATATATATTTATATATATTTAACTTCTGCAACATTCGCGGTCTAAGATCTAATTTTCAATCTGTAGAACACCACCTCTCCTCTTCTAAATCTAATCTTCTTTTCCTCACTGAAACTCAGGTGTCTGAGGCAACTGAGAGTAGCCCCTTTTCTGTTCCCTCCTACTTTCTCTATCCTCATTTTTTATCCAAAGCTGGATGCTGTGTTTATGTGCGCAATGACTTAACCTGTTCTCGTGCCCACGCTCTTGAATCTTCCGAGTTTTCCACCATCTGGCTTCGACTACAGAGTCACTCTCATACTAAATTTATCTGTGCTGTATACCTCTCACCTAACTCCTCTGACTATAAGAAATTCTTTGACTACTCAAGTACCAAAGTGGAGCACATTCTGACCCTCTTCCCTTTTGCAGAAATCTCCATTCTTGGAGACTTCAATGTTCACCACCATCTTTGGCTTTCCTCTCCTTTCACTGACCATCTTGGTGAACTAGCCTAGAACTTTGCTATCCTCCATGACCTAGAACAATTGGTGCAACACCCTACTCGTATTCCTGACTGTCTTGGAGATACGCCCAACATTCTTGACCTTTGCCTGACCTCTAATCCTTCTGCTTATGCTGTCACCCTTTCTTCTCCGTTGGGCTCCTCCAATCACAATCTCATATCTTTATCTTGTTCTATCGCTCCAATCCCTCCTCAGGATCCCTCTAAGCGAAGGTACGTCTGGCGTTTTGCCTCTGCTAGTTGAGGGGACCTGAGGAGGTATTTTGCTGATTTTCCTTGGAATGACTAGTGCTTCCGTGTCAGAGACCTGTCTTTGTGTGCTGAGCGCATAACAGAGGTGATAATGTCTGGCATGGAGGCGTACATTCCTCACTCTTTTTCTCGTCCTATACCTTCTAAACCTTGGTTTAACACAGCTTGTTCTCGTGCTATACATGATAGAGAGGTGGCCCACAAAAGGTACTTAAGCCTTCCATCACCAGAATCTCATGCACTTTATATTTTTGCCCGGAACCATGCCAAGTCTGTCCTCCAACTAGCCAAAAACTCCTTCATTAACAGAAAATGTCAAGACCTTTCAAGATCTAACTCCCCTCGTGACTTCTGGCATCTAGCCAAAAATATCTCCAATAACTTTGCTTCTACTTTTCCTCTATTTCAAGCAGATGGCACCACTGCTATCACATCTGTTGCTCACACCTTTGCTAAAAACTCTATCTTGGACGATTGTGGGCTTGTTCCTCCCTCTCCTCCACCCTCTGACTACTTCATGCCGCCTATTAAAATTCTTCACAATGATTTTTCCATGCCATCGCTGGCCTAAACCCTCGGAAGGCTTATGGACCTGATGGGGTCCCTCCTATTGGTCTCCGAAACTGTGCCTCTGTGCTTGCACCTTGCCTAGTCAAACTCTTTTAGCTCTGTCTGTCAACATCTATCTTTCCTTCTTGCTGGAAGTTTGCCTACATTCAACCTGTTCCTAAAAAGGGTGACCGTTCTAATCCCTCAAACTACTGTCCTATTGCTTTAATTTCCTGCTTATCTAAAGTTTTTTAATCTATCCTCAACAGGAAGATTCTTAAACACCTATCACTTCACAAACTTCTATCTGATCGCCAGTATGGGTTCCTTCAAGGCCGTTCTACTGGTGATCTTCTAGCTTTTCTTACTGAGTCCTGGTCATCCTCTTTTAGAGATTTTGGTGAAACTTTTGCTGTTGCCATGGATATATCGAAAGCTTTTGATAGAGTCTGGCACAAAGCTTTGATTACCAAACTACCCTCCTACAGCTTCTACCCTTCTCTCTGTAACTTCATCTCTAAGTTTCCTTTCTGACCGTTCTATTGCTGCTGTGGTAGACGGCCACTGTTCTTCTTCTATATCTATTAACAGTGGTGTTCCTCAGGGATCTGTCTTGTCACCCACTCTCTTCTTATTATTCATCAATGATCTTCTAAACCAAACTTTTTGTCCTATCTAATCCTACGCTGATGATACCACCCTGCACTTTTCCATATCTTTTCATAGATGTCCAACCCTTCAGGAAGTAAAGATTTCATGCAGGAAAGCAACAGAACGCCTGACTTCTGATCTTTCTAAATTTTCTGACTGGGGCAGAGCAAACTTGGTATTGTTCAATGCCTCAAAAACTCAATTCCCTCATCTGTCAGCTCGACACAACCTTCCAAACAACTATCCCCTCTTCTTCAATGACACTCAACTCTCCCGCTCATCTACACTGAACATCCTCGGTCTGTCCTTTACTTATGATCTGAACTAGAAGCTTAATATCTCATCTTTAGCTAAAACAGCTTCTATGAATTTATGTGTTCTAAGACGTCTCCCCCAGTTTTTCTAACCCCCCCCAGCTGCTAACTCTATTGAAGAACCTTATCCGTCTATGTATGGAGTATACTTCACATGTCTGGGAGGGTTCCTCTCATACCGCTCTTCTAGACAGGGTGGAATAAAAAACTTTTCGTATCATCAACTCCTCTGACTGTCTTCAGCTTCCCTCTCATCGCTGCAATGTTGCATATCCAGCTGTCGTCTACCGTTATTTTCATACTAACTGCTCTTCTGATCTTTGTAACTGCATGCCTCCCCTCCTCCCGCGGCCTCGCTCCACAAGACTTTCTTCTTGCTGGTGCTGGTGGTGCAGGTGCCAGGTGTGCTGGTGGTGCAGCTGCCAAGGGTGCTGGTGGTGCAGGTGTCAGGTGTGCTGGTGGTGCAGGTGCCGATGGTGCTGGTGGTGCAGGTGCCGAACGTAATGGTGCTGCATGTGCCGATGGTGCTGGTGGTGCAGGTGCCGAGGGTGCTGGGGGTGCAGGGGCCAAGGGTGCTGGTGGTGCAGATGCCAAGGATGCTGGTGGTGCAGGTGCCGATGGTGCTGGTGGTGCAGGTGCCGAGGGTGCTGGTGGAGCAGGTGACGAGAGTGCTGGTGGAGCAGGTGCCGAGGGTGCTGGTGGAGCAGGTGTCGAGGGTGCTGGTGGAGCAGGTGCCAAGTGTGCTGGTGGAGCAGGTGCCAAGGGTGTTGGTGCAGCAGGTGCCGAGGATGCTTGTGGAGCAGGTGCCGAGGGTGCTGGTGGAGCAGGTGCCGAAGGTTCTGGTGGTGTAGATGTCAGGTGTGCTGGTGGTGCAGGTGCCGAGGATTATGGTGGTGCAAGTGCCGAGGTTGGTGGTGGTATAGATGGCGAGGATGCTGGTGGTGCAGGTGCCGAGCATCCTGGTGGTGCTAATCCCGAGTGTGGTGGTAGTGCAGGTGCCGAGCGTGCTGGTGGTGTAGGTGTTAGGCGTGCTGGTGGTGCAGGTGCTAGGTGTGCTGGTGGTGTAGGTGCCGAGGGTTTTGGTGGTGCAGGTGCCGAGGGTGCTGGTGGTGCAGGTGCTGAGGGTGCTGGTGGTGCAGGTACCGAGGGTGCTTGTGGTGCAGGTGCCGAGAGTGCTGGTGGTGCAGGTGCCGAGGATGCTGGTGCAGGTGCCGAGGGTGCTGGTGGTGCAAGTGCCGAGGGTGCTGGTCGTGCAGGTACCAGGTGTGCTGGTGGTGCAGGAGCCAGGTGTGCTAGTGGTGCAGGTGCCGAGGGTGCTGGTGGAGCAGTTGTCGAAGGTTCTGGAGTTGTAGGTGCCAGGCGTGCTGGTGGTTCAGGTGCCAAGGAGTGCGGGTGCCGAGGGTGCTGGTGGTGCAGGTGCCGAAAGTGCAGGTAGTGCAGGTGACGAGCGTGCTGGTGGTGCAGGTGCTAGGTGTGCTGGTGGTGCAGGTGCTGAGGGTTTTGGTGGTGCAGGTGCCGAGGGTGCTGGTGGTGCAGGTGCTGAGGATGCTGGTGGTGCAGGTACCGAGTGTGCTTGTGGTGCAGGTGCCGAGGGTGCTGGTGGTGCAGGTGCCGAGGGTGTTGGTGGTGCAGGTGCCGGGGTGCTGATAGTGCAGATGCCGAGGGTGCTGGTGGTGCAGGTACAGAGGGTGCTGGTAGTGCAGGTGCCGAGGGTGCTGGTGGTGCAGGTGCCGAGAGTGCTGGTTGGGGTTTTGCCGAAGGTTCTAGTGTTGTAGGTGCCAGGTGTGGTGGTGGTGCAGGTGCCGAAGGTTGCAGGTGCCGAGGGTGCTGGTGGTGCAGATACCGAGGATGGTAGTGATGCAGGTGCCGAGGGTGCTGGTGGTGCAGGTGCCGAGGGTGCTGGTGGTGCAAGTGCCGAGCGTGCCGGTGGTGCAGATCCCGAGGGTGCTGGTAATGCAAGTGCCGAGGGTGTTGGTGGTGCAGGTGCTAGGTGTGCTGGTAGTGCAGGTCCTAGGTGTGCTGGTGGTGCAGGTGCCGAGGGTTTTGGTGGTGCAGGTGCCGAGGGTGCTGGTAATGCAGTTGCGAGGTTGCTAGAGGAGCAGGTGCCGAGAGTGCTGGTGGAGTTGTTGCCGAAGGTCCTGGTGTTGTAGGTGCCAAGTGTGCTAGTGGTGCAGGTGCCGAAGGGTGCAGGTGCCGAGGGTGCTGGTGGTGCAGATACCGAGGGTGGTAGTGATGCAGGTGCCGAGGGTGCTGGTGGTGCAGGTGCCGAGGGTGCTGGTGGTGGAAGTACCGAGGGTGCTGGTGGTGCAGATCCCGAGGGTGCAGGTAATGCAAGTGTCGAGGGTGCTGGTGGTAAAGGTGCTAGGTGTGCTGGTAGTGCAGGTCCTAGGTGTGCTGGTGGTGCAGGTACCGCGGGTGCTGGTGGTGCAGGTGCTGAGGGTGCTGCTGGTGCAGGTGCCGAGGGTGCTGGTGGAGCAGGTGTCGAGGGTGCTGGTGGTGCAGGTGCCGAGGGTGCTGGTGGAGCATGTGCCGAGGATGCTGGTTGTGCTGGTGCCTAGGGTGTTGATGGTGCATCAGCAGCACCATCGACACCAGCACTTTGTGCAGGTGCCGATGGTGCTGGTGGTGCAGGTGCTGAGGATGCTGGTGGTGCAGGTGTCGAGGGTGCTGGTGGTGCAGGTGCCGAGGATTCTGGTGGTGCAAGTGCCGAGGGTGCTGGTCGTGCAGGTACCATGCGTGCTGGTGGTGCAGGTGCCGAGGGTGCTGGTGGTGCAAGTGCCGAGGGTGCTGGTCGTGCAGGTACCAGGTGTGCTTATGATGCAGGAGCCAGGTGTGCTAGTGGTGCAGGTGCCGAGGGTGCTGGTGGAGCAGGTGCCGAGAGTGCTGGTGGTGCAGATGCTGAGGGTGCTGGTGCTGCAGGTGCCGAGGGTGCTGATGGTACAGGTGCTGAGGGTGCTGGTGCTGCAGGTGCCGAGGGCGCTGGTGGAACACATGCCGAGGGTGCTGGTGGTGCTGGTGCCATGTGTGTTGGTGGCGCAGGTGCCGAGGATTCTGGTGGTGCAAGTGCCGAGGGTGCTGATCGTGCAGGTACCAGGTGTGCTGGTGGTGCAGGAGAGAGGTGTGCTGGTGGTGTAGGTGCCGAGGGTGCTGGTGGAGCAGGTGCCAAGGGTGCTGGTGGAGCAGGTGCCGAGATTGCTGATGGTGCAGGTGCCAGGTGTGCTGGTGGTGCAGGTGCCGAGGATGCTGGTGGTTCAGGTGCCAGGTGTCTTGGTGGTACAGGTGCCGAGGGTGCTGGTGGTACAGGTGTCAGGTGTGTTGGAGGTGCAGGTGCCGAGAGTTTTGGTGGTGCAAGTGCCGAGGGTGCTAGTAGTGCCGGTGCCGAGGGTGCTGGTGGTTCAGGTGCCGAGGGTGCATGTAGCAGGTGTGCTGGCGGTGCAGGTGTCAGGTGTGCTGATGTTGCAGGTGCCGAGGATGCTGGTGGTGTAGATGCAGAGGGTGCTGGTGCTAGGTGTGTTGTTGGTGCAGGTGCCGAAGATTTTGGTGGTGTAGGTGCCGAGGTTGCTGGTGGTGCAGGTGTCAGGTGTGTTGTTGGTGCAGGTGCCGAAAGTTTTGGTGGTGTAGGTGCCGAGGGTGCTGGTGGTGGAGGTGTCGAGGGTGCTGGTGGTGGCAGGTATAGAGGGTGCTGGTGGTGCAGGTGAAAAGTGTGCTGGATTTGTGTGGATCCCGAGGATGTTGGTTGTTCATATGTCAGGTGTGCTGGTGGTGCAGGTGTCAGGTCTGCTGGTGGTGCAGGTGTCAGGTTTGTTGGTGGTGCAGGTGTCGAGAGTGCTGGTTGTGCAGGTGACGAGGGTGCTGCTTTTGCAGGTGACGAGGGTGCTGGTGGTGCAGGTGTCAGGTGTGCTAGTGGTGCAGGTGTCGAGAGTGCTGGTTGTGCAGGTGACGAGAGTGCTGGTTTTGCAGGTGACGAGGGTGCTGGTGGTGCAGGTGTCGAGGGTGCTGTTGGTGTAGATACCGAGGGTGCTGGTGGTGCAGGTGCCGAGGGTGCTGGTGGTGCAGGTGCCGAGGGTGCTGGTGATGCAGGTGCCGAGAATGCTGGTGGTACAGGTGCGGAGAGTGCTGTTGGTGCAGATGCCGAGGGTGCTGGTGGTGCAGATTCCGAGGGTGCTGGTGGTGCAGGTGCCGAGGGTGCAGGTGGTACAGGTGCTGATTGTGCCAGTGGTGCAGTTGGCGAGGCTGATGGTGGTGCAGGTTCCGAGGGTGATGGTGGTGCAGGTCCCGAGGGTGCTAGTGGTGCAGGTGCCGAGTGTGCTTGATGGTGCAGGTGCTGATGGTGCTGGTGCTGCAGGTGCCGAGGGTGCTGATGGTACAGGTGTTGAGGGTGCTGGTGATGCAGGTGCCGAGGGCGCTGGTAGAGCAGCTGCCGAGGGTGCTGGTGGTGCTGATGCCAGGAGTGTTGGTGGTGCAGGTGCCGAGGGTTCTGGTGGTGCAAGTGCCGAGGGTGCTGGTCGTGAAGGTACCAGATGTGCTGGTGGTGAAGGAGCCAGGTGTACTGTTGGTACAGGTGCCGAGGGTGCTGGTGGAGCAGGTGCCGAGAGTGCTGGTGGTGCAGATTCCGAAGGTGCTGGTGGTGCAGGTGCCGAGGGTGCAAGTGGTACAGGTACTGATTGTGCCAGTGGTGCAGTTGGCGAGGCTGCTGATGGTGCAGGTTCCGAGGGTGATGGTGGTGCAGGTCCCGAGGGTTCTGATGGTGCAGGTGCCGAGGGTGCTGATGGTGCAGGTGCCGAGAGTGCTGGAGGAGCAGGTTCCGAGGGTGCTGGTGGTGTAGGTGCCAGGTGTGCTGTTGGTGCAGCTGGCAAGAGTTCTGTTGGTGCAGGTTCCCACCAGCTCACCTGACACCTTAACCACCAGCACCATCGGCATGTGCACCACCAGCACACCTGGCACCTGCACCACCAGCACCCTCGGCACCTGCACCACGAGCACTCTCGGCACCTGCACAACCAGCACCCTCAGCACCTGCACCACCAGCACCCTCGGCACCTGCACCACCATCACCCTCGGCACCTGCATTACCAGCACTCTCGGCACCTTCACAACCAGCACCCTCAGCACCTGCACCACATGCACTCTCGGCACCTGCACCACCAGCACTCTCGGCACCTGCACAACCAGCACCCTCAGCACCTGCACCACCAGCACCTTCGGCACCTGCACCACCAGCACCCTCGGCACCTGCATCACCAGCACTCTCGGCACCATCACAACCAGCACCCTCAGCACCTGCACCACATGCACTCTCGGCACGTACACCACCAGCACTCTCGGCACCTACACCACCAGCACTCTCGGCACCTGCACCACCAGCACCCTCGACACCTACACCACCAGCACCCTCGGTACCTGCACGACCAGCACACCTGGTACCTGCTCCGCCAGCACCCTCGAAACCTGCACCATCAGCACACCTGACGCCTAAACCACCAGCACACCTGACACTTGAGCCACCAGCACCATCGGCACCTGCACCATCAGCACACTCGGCACTAGCACAAACAGCACCCTCAGCACCTGCACCACCAGCACACTCGGCACCAGCACAACCAGCATCCTCAGCACCTGCACCACTAGCACCCTCGGCACCTCCACCACCAGTACCTTCGGCACCTACACCACCTGCACCCTCGGCATCTGCACGGCCAGCACATCTGGTACTTGCACTACCAGCACTCTTGGAACCTGCACCACCAGCACCCTCGGAATCTACACGACCAGCACCCTCGGTACCTGCACCACCCTCCCCCTCGTCACCTGTACCACCATCACTCTCGGCACCTGTACCACCATCTCCCTTGGCACCTGCACCACCAGCACCCTCGGCACCTGCACCTCCAGCATCCTCGGCACCTGCACCACCAGCACCGTCGGCACCTGCACCATCAACACCCTCGACACCTGAACCACCACCACACCTGCTGGTGGTGCAGGTGCCGAGGGTTCATGTGGTGCAGGTTCCGAGGGTGCTGGTGGTGCAGGTGCCGAGGGTGCTGTTTCTGCTGGTGCCGAGGGTGCTGACAGCGCTGGTTCTGGTGCTGCAGGTGCCGAGGGTGCTGATCGTGCAGGTGCCGAGGGTGCTGGTGCTGAGGGTGGCGGTGGAGTAGGTGCCGAGGGTGCTGGTGGTACAGGTGCCCAGGGTGCTGGTGGAACAGTTGCCGAAGGTTCTGGTGGTGCAGGTACCAGTTGTTCTAGTGGTGCAGGTGCCGAGGGTGCTGGTGGTGCAGATTACGAGGGTGCTAGTCTTGTAGGTACCGAGGGTGCTGGTGGTGCAGGTGCTAGGTGTGCTGGTGGTGCAGGTGCTAGGGTGGCTGGTGGTGCAGGTGCCGAGGGTGCTGGTGATGCAGGTGCCGTGAGTGCTGGTGGTGCAGGTGCTAGGTGTGCTGGTGGTGCAGGTGCCGTGGGTGCTGGTGGTGCAGGTGCAAAGGGTGCTGGCGGTGCAGGTGCCGAGGGTACTGGTGGTGCAGGTACCAAGTGTGTCGTTGGTGCAGGTGCCGAAAGTTTTGGTGGTGTAAGTGCCGAGGGTGCTCGTGGTGCAATTGTCAAGGGGGCTGGTGGTGGTAGGTGTCGAGGGTGCTGGTGGTGCAGGTGCCGAGGGTGCTGGTGGTGTGGATCCCGAGGGTGCTGGTGGTGTGGTGGGCACCTGCACCACCAGCACTCTCGGCACCTGCACAACCAGCACTCTCAGCACCTGCACCACCAGCACCCTCGGCACCTGCACCATCAGCACCCTCGACACCTGCACCACCAGCATTCTTGGCACCTGCACAACCAGCAACCTCAGCACATGCACCACCAGCACTCTCGGCACCTGCACCACCAGCACCCTCGGCACCTACACCACCAGCACTCTCGGCACCTGCACCACCATCATCCTCGACACCTACACTACCAGCACCCTCGGCACCTGCACGACCAGATCACCTGGTACCTGCACCACCAGCACTCTCGGCACCTGCTCCACCAGCATCTTCGACACCTGCACCATCAGCGTACCTGACACCTGAACCACCAGCACACCTAACACCTGAACCACCAGCACCATCCGCGCCTGCACCACCAGCAAACCTCCTGCAGGTTCTGAGAGTGCTTGTGGAGCAGGTTCCAAGGGTGCTAGTGGTGCAGGTGCCAGGTGTGTTGGTGGTGCAGGTGCCGAGGTTTCTGGTGGCGCAAGTGCCAAGGGTGCTGGTGGTGCAGTTCCCGAGGGTGCTGGTGGTACAGGTGCCGAGGTTGCTGGTGGTGCAGGTGCCGAGGGTGCTGGTGGTGCAGGTACCAGGTGTGCTGGTGGTGCAGGTGCCGAGGGTGTTGGTGGTGCAGGTGCCAGTTCTGCTGGTGATGCAGGTGCCAGTTCTGCTGGTAGTGCAGGTGCCAGGTGTGCTGATGGTGCAGGTGCCGAGGGCGCTGGTGGTACAGGTACCGATGATGCTGGCGGTGTAGGTGTCGAGGCTGCTGTTGGTGCACATGCCGAGGGTGCTGGTGGTACAAGTGATGAGGGTTCTGGTGGTGTAGGTGCCAAGTGTGCTTCTTGTGCAGGTGCCGAGGGTTCTGGTGGTGCAGGAGGAGGCAGTAGACACCTGCCGAAACGATGATTACTCCCAGTTAGGTCTAAAGCACTGTTCAGGGGGTTCTGTGAACTTATCATTAAACCTAGGTGTGACCTCAGTGAACGTTTCCCTTTGTGTCTGAACACAAGGGGGCAGTCACAACCTGCCCTCTAAAGACAACTCTCTTCCTCCCCACAAAACTACAAGCACCTAATAACACACACACCCTTCACTCAAAAATTTTAAAATCATCATAGCGACTCCTACACCAGCCTCGGAGTCCCCACCTGGGGAGTGGACCATAAATGTCCCTACGTTCTCTCTCCTCATTTTCGATCCAAAGCTGGATGCTGCGTTTATGTGCGCAATGACTTAACCTGCTCTCGTGCCCACGCTTTTGAATCCTCCGAGTTTTCCACCATCTGGCTACGACTACAGACTCACTCTCAAACTTAATTTATTTGTGCTGTATACCTCTCACCTAACTCCTCTGACTATATGAAATTCTTTGACTACTTAACTTCCAAAGTGGAGCATATTCTGACCATGTTCCCTCTTGCAGATATCTCCATTCTTGGTGACTTTAATGTTCACCACCAGGTTTGGCTTTCCTCTCCCTTCACTGACCATCCTGGTGAACTAGCCTTCAACTTTGCTATCTTCCACGACCTAGAGCAATTGGTACAACACCCTACTCGTATTCCTGACAGTCTTGGAGATACGCCCAACATTCTTGACCTTTTCCTGACCTCTAATCCTTCTGCTTATGCTGTAACCCTTTGTTCTCCGTTGGGCTCCTCCGATCACAATCTCATATCCTATCGCTCCAATCCCTCCTCAGGATCCCCCTAAGCGAAGGTGCCTCTGGTGTTTTGCCTCTGCTAGTTGGGGGGACCTGAGGAGGTATTTTGCTGATTTTCCTTGGAATGATTACTGCTTCCGTGTCAGAGACCCGTCTTTGTTGTGCTGAGCGCATAACAGAGGTGATAGTGTCTGGCGTGGAGGCGTACATTCCTCACTCTTTTTCTGGTCCTAAACCTTCTAAACCTTCGTTTAACACACCTTGTTCTCGTGCTATACATGATAGAGAGGTGGCCCACAAAAGCTACTTAAGCCTTTCATCACCAGAATCTCATGCACTTTATATTTCTCCAACTAGCTAAAAACTCCTTCATTAATGGAAAGTGTCAAAATCTTTCAACATCTAACTCCCCTCGTGATTTCTGGCATCTAGCCAAAAAAATTTCCAATAACTTTGCTTCTTCTTCTTTCCTTCCTTTATTTCAACCAGATGGCACCACTGCTATCATATCTATTTCTAAAGCTGAACTCTTCGGGCAAGCCTTTGCTAAAATCTCTACCTTGGATGATCCTGGGCTTGTTCCTCCTTCTCCTCCACCCTCTGACTACTTCATGCCACCCATTAAAATTCTTCGCAATGATGTTTTCCATGCCCTCGCTGGCCTAAAACCTCGGAAGGGTTATGGACTTGATGGGGTCCCTCCTATTGTTCTCTGAAACTGTGCCTCCGTGCTTGCACCTTGCCTAGTCAAACTCTTTTTAGCTCTGTCTGTCAACATCCACCTTTCCTTCTTGCTGGAAGTTTGCCTACATTCAGCCTGTTCCTAAAAAGGATGACCGTTCTAATCCTTCATACTACCGTCCTATTGCTTTAATTTCCTGCCTATCTAAAGTTTTTGAATCTATCCTCAACAGGAAGATTCTTAAACATCTATCACTTCATAACCTTCTATCTGATCGCCAGTATGGGTTCCGTCAAGGCCGCTCTACTGGTGATCTTCTGGCTTTCCTTACTGAGTCTTGGTCATCCTCTTTTAGAGATTTTGATGAAACTTTTGCTGTTGCCTTGGACATATCAAAAGCTTTTGATAGAGTCTGGCACAAAGCTTTGATTTCCAAACCACCCTCCTACAGCTTCTATCCTTCTCTCTGTAACTTCTTCTCAAGTTTCCTTTCTGACCGTTCTATTGCTGCTGTGGTAGACGGTCACTGTTCTTTTCCTAAATCTATTAACAGTGGTGTTCCTCAGGGTTCTGTCCTGTCTATCTTTTTATTATTCATTAATGATCTTCTAAACCAAACTTCTTGTCCTATCCACTCCTACGCTGATGATACCACCCTGCACTTTTCCACGTTTTTCATAGACGTCCAACCCTTCAGGAGGTAAACATTTCATGCAGGGAAGCCACAGAACTCTTGACTTCTGATCTTTCTAAAATTTCTGATTGGGACAGTAAACTTGATATTGTTCAATGCCTCAAAAACTTAATTCCTCCATCTATCAACTCGACACAGCCTTCCAGACAACTATCCCCTCTTCTTCAATGACACTCAACTGTCCCCCTCTTCTACACTGAACATCCTCGGTCTGTCCTTTACTTATAATCTGAACTGGAAATTTCACATCTCATCTCTAGTTAAAACAGCTTTTATGAAGTTAGGTGTTCTGAGACGTCTCCGCCAGTTTTTCTCACCCCTCCAGCTGCTAACTCTGTACAAGAGCCTTATCAGTCCATGTATGGAGTATGCTTCACATGTCTGGGGGGGTTCCACTCATACTGCTCTTCCAGACAGGGTGGAATCAAAAGCTTTTCGTCTCATCAACTCCTCTCCTCTAACTCAGTCTTCAGCCTCTCTCTCACCGCCGCAATGTTGCATCTCTAGCTGCCTTCTACCGCTATTTGCATGCTAACTGCTCTTCTGATCTTGCTAACTGCATGCCTCCCATCCTCCCGCGGCCTCGCTGCACAAGACTTTCTTCTTTCTCTCACCCCTATTCTGTCCACCTTTCTAACGCAAGAGTTAACCAGTATTCTCATTCATCCCTTTCTCTGGTAAACTCTGGAACTCCCTGCCTGCTTCTGTATTTCCACCTTCCTATGACTTGAATGCCTTCAAGAGGGAGGTTTCAAGACACTTATTCATCAATTTTTAACTAACGCTTTGGATCCTTTTATGGGACTGGCTTTTCAGTGGGCATTTTTTTTATTGGATTTTTGTTGCCCTTGGCCAGTGTCCATCCTACATAAAAAAAAAATAATAATAATAAAAAGGTTTCGAGGGTGCTGGTGGTGCAGATCCTGAGGGTGCTGGTGGGGCAGTTGCCGAGGGTACTGATGGAGCAGGTGCCAGGTGTGCTACGTACAGGTGCAGGACGTACACTTTGAAGTGGCATTCAGTCACAGACCACAACAAATACCACTTCTCTCTACTGCCACTATTTGTCAACTTTAAAATAGTCATATCATCGTGTTTTATTATATATGTTACAATGGGAATTGTACCTGCCTGCCTCGCGTGTCCCGTCTTGACGCTCACTATTCATCCTGCCCGGCGTAAGACAACCCCATTTTTTTTTTTTTCATGTAGGAAGGATACTGGCCAAGGGCCAGTAAAAAAAATGCCCACTGAAATGCCAGTCCCATAAAAGGGTCAAAACAGTGGTCAAAAATTGGTGGATAAGTGTCTTGAAACCTCCCTCTTGAAGGAATTCAAGTCATAGGAAGGTGGAAATACAGAAGCAGGCAGGGAGTTCCAGAGTTTACCAGAGAAAGGGATGAATGATTCAGAATACTGGTTAACTCTTGCTCGTCACCATGTGCAGCTGCGTGGGATTTGAGATGAATCAGTCCTTGTGTTGTCCTGGTTCAAGTAATGGTGGCTCGAGCTTCCCTTCAGAGGAGCGTCAACTAAATTGACTCGTCCTGCTCTGTGTTGAACTCGAAATCAGAATCTTGTGTTTCGATTCCTAGTTTTTCTCGTTGTGGTTCGAACGAGGCGGTTTCCTCTACCAGTCATCATGTGGAGTAGCAGAGGCAACTCGATGCCCAGCAGGACAAGGCCACAACTGTCCAATGTATTTATTTCAATGAGAAATAAGGCATCAATCTAGAGAGCTGGACGTCGCCGCCCACCTGAGAGAGAGGCGAATATTAAAAGGGACATCTGACAAGGTTGGCACAAGGGACGTAAACAAAGGCTTGAGGGCTAGGACTAGAAACAAGAGATTTAATCATGATAAAGGTATTGATTTAAAAAGAGGTAGGAACATATTGTTTCTGAAGTAGAATAACGTGTGGAATAGATTTAGTAGTCATGTTGTTAGTGGATACCCAGTTAGGAAATTTAAAGAATTAAATTTATGGATGGAAATGTTAGATGGACACAGGTAGGTATGCACATCTTACACAGGGACTGCCGCATATAGGCCTGGAGGCTTCTTGTTGCTTCCTTTATGTGCTTATCTTCTAATCAGTGGCGGCTCGTGACTGTTACTGATGGGGGGGCTGTCTCACATTCAGACAAATAAAATCTTAAATGGTTTTATTGCTATTGTAAAAAATACTATTTTATACGATGTTTCTGTGATTTTACACCATCTATGATAATCAAGATTGAGCACAAGCAATCACTGATCAATAATATTTTAAAATCATCCCTGACAAATTGAAAAACACGATCGAAAATAAGACCGACGCAAGAACACTCACCTAGCCACAACAACGGCCGAGACGAGACTGCGCTGGACGCAGTCCACACTCGCCATTCCGCCCGGGAAGCCTCCCCCCATTTCTCCCCGCTTTCGTATCATTAAATAGTAAATAATTTCCGTAATTCCTCATTGTTTTACAGTACTTTTTTTTTCATATAAACATATGAGAATTGATGTTTTCATGTGAATGATAGTCAAACATAAATAAATTAACATTATTTTCGTGAATCCTAGAAATCCACTGGGGGGGGGGTGGCTGCAGTCTCGCAGTCCCTATTGACGAGCCGCCACTGCTTCTAATGCTCTTAGACAATGAGAGTAAGAGAATGAAAATAAGGAAATGGTAACCTTTAAGTAGTAAAGAAAGTAACAGCAGACAGAAAATTAAAGGAAGACATGAGATAAGAATAAAGAAGGGTGATGATCGAGGCCAGTGAGACCCTGATGTCTGTTGATAATCTCCCGCAACATTTCTTCTCTAATCGATGTGCCTGAGACGGAGTGGAGGCGTCAGAAGCTGGTCGGGGCAGCATGCAGCGATTATCTGCCAGTCTCCACTTTGGGAATTAATCACACCACTCCCGTACCAACAATTAACACGGGCGGGCAAGCAGGAGGCGCTGACTGCAGGCAGGAGGGGAATGAAGCAATATTTTCTTTGCTTCTCAGAATCATTTCTGGATCCGTGATTTAGCTTCCATTGTGTAAATTTTTGGCGTGAGGGGATGTAGAGCGGCATTGTGCATCAGGAGACTTTAGTGAGCGAGTGTTCATCTGCTGGCTGTTCCATCGCGTGTGTTCATCTGCTGGCTGTTCTGTCTCTCCCTGGTAGTGATGCTTAGCTATCGTAAGTTTGTATTTCTGCAGTGGTCCTTTTTATGTGGTTTTGTTTTCCAAGACAAACTTAAAAAAAAAATTATATATATATATATATATATATATATATATATATATATATATATATATATATATATATATATATATATATATATATATATATATATATATATATATATATATATATATATATATATATATATATATATATATATATATATATATATATATATATATATATATATATATATATATATATATATATATATATATATATATATATATATATATATATATATATATATATATATATATATATATATATATATATATATATATATATATATATATATATATATATATATATATATATATATATATATATATATATATATATATATATATATATATATATATATATATATATATATATATATATATATATATATATATATATATATATATATATATATATATATATATATATATATATATATTATATAATATATTATATAATATATATATTATATATTATATATATTATATATTATATATATTAATTATATAATTATATTATATAATATATATATATATATATATATATATATATATATATATATATATATATATATATATATATATATATATATATATATATATATATATATATATATATATATATATATATATATATATATATATATATATATATATATATATATATATATATATATATATATATATATATATATATATATATATATATACACAATGTACCACTACTACTTTATATTGACTGATATTTTAGGCCATTATATTTTTTTGACAGGCTGACTAAATGCGAGGTTGGTTTTGCGTAGTTTACTTTCCAATGTTGTAAAGATTCCACACCGTCTTCCACCTTCCATCCATCCTTTTGTCTATGCCGCCACAATAGTTAAGTTCGGGCTCCTCTGCGAAAATTCTCTCTCATCGCTGCTAGATTCATCCACACTCCAGAGACCAAATGGTTTGATTCACCACAACACGGGGGTAATATAGGGGGGCCTGGGATGGGGCTTCTTGAGGGGATAAGGTGTGCCATGGGTGCTGAGAGTTACTTACACACACATACACACACTCTCTCTCTCTCTCTCTCTCTCTCTCTCTCTCTCTCTCTCTCTCTCACTGTCTGCAAATGACAGTTTTTGTATGAAATCTCAATGTTAGTTTACAGTTTTTCCATCCGTTTAACTTCATGAAGCCCAGACAACACTTGCTTTTAAAAACATTGATGCAGAAATCCCCTCTTAAAGCCTCACGCATTGTTTAAACACATCGGCGGAAAAAAGTAATAGAAGAAAATGTATTATCGTGTCTACCTGCACTAGAAATAAGGGATTTAATCATGATAAAGGTAAATTTAAAAAGAGGTAGGAACATATTGTTTCTGAATTAGAATAACGGATGAGTGAAATAGATTTAGTCGTTCACCTCTCACTTTAACGCCTCTGAGGGGTGAAGGATATTTATCCCGTGACAGACAGATTGGAGTGTGTTTATATGTGTAACAGTAATTTCCCACCAACTCCCCCGACAACATCCCCACCACCACCATATCCATCATCACTATCTTTCTCAGTTCACGCCTCTGCCAACCCTCCTCCATGCTGCCGCCTCCACTCACGCTACATCAAGAAGGGAAGGAGGACGGGTTAAGACGGACTTTGTCACACCTTCCCTCCTGTCTGCCTGTGCTTGTGTCTTGTCCTGCTTCCTAAACCCTCGGCCATGTTCCTCTGCTTCTCACTCATGCTTCTCATCTGTCTCTCTTTCCTCATTTCCCTTCAAATCTCGTTCTATTATTTTTTGTCCTTCATAAATCTTACGTCGCCATTTTATCACAAATGTTCCTCCACGCTCCCTATTGCTGTTTGTCTCCCTTCATCATTCTTCCCTTCATCCCTCATTTTTACTGGCAATCTTTCCCCTCTCCCTCAAAAACTTTTCTTTTCCACGTGCCTTTCTCATCCATTGCATCTTTCTTTTCTACATACATTTATCATTCCATCTCTCCTTTTTGCGTGTATTATTTTTTTCTTTCCCTTACCAGTCTCCATTCAGTCCCTCCACTCCGCCTCACACACGTGCACGGTCTCTGCACACCCACACACTGTGTGGGCACAAAAACATTTATCACTGTCTTTTGCATAATTACTTTGTCTGATGGATTATTCTTCTCAAGAGAAACGTGAGATAGGAACAACACATCCCATCCTCATCTCTAGCACACCCTCTCTCTCTCTCTCTTGGTAGTTCGTCGATGTCGACGACGACGTCTTCACGGAATAGACCTGTGCAATTAAATGATTAAACTTTTCGGAAAGGTGGGTGTGCTATCCCTATTCCCACCGCCTTGACCCCCTGAGCCTCGAATCCGGAGGCATGGGAGCTCCAAGACGACCGGGAGACGCCATGGGCTACAGGGTCCTGTCGGAGCATTCATCTATGTGTGACGGCCTAAGCTGGAGTTTGAAATCAGAGTTTTTCTTTCTCTACCAAAACAAAAGAGTTCCACCTGCTCATGTGTTTTGAGTAGGACTGAGACCACTCCCCACGCCAGACACCGGTACATCGAGATCACAATCCTCTCAGCTTATATCCCATACCTACTTGTTGCTGGATGAACAGGGGCTATACACCAAGAGGCTTGCCCATCTACCTCGCCGCGCCCAGGATCCAAATACCGACTTTCTTGGTTGTGAGTCGAGCGTGCGGATCTCAAGCGATGTACCCCTAGCACACACACACACACACACACACACACACACACACGCACACACACACACAGTTAACTAATGGACTGCCATGCAAGACTGAGTTGAGGAAATCTGGCAAAAGTCTTGTTGCAGAAAATGTTGCCTATCCTTCAAACAGGCGCCAGATGTGCAATTATCTTGGTCTCTTTTACAACGTCACCAAGTTGGAGGGTTTCATGGCAAATCAGATTTGTGAAGCCAAAACTAACTTAGCGGAATTTCATTTTTTTCCTGAGTACGTGTCTTTGTCGGTAATCAGCGCCGAGCGCGTAGCGAGTCCCGAACGGCCACGCAAGAGTTGCTGTGCAAGTTTGTGACAACAAAGCCTGTCAGTCTCCCTCTCAGCGCTTCCAAACGAGGCTTCTGCTTCAGCTAGTGTTGTTGTTCTGTGTCTGTCCAGTATTCATAAACATAAACACTATCATTAAAGAATGTTATCTGTGTAGGAGGAGCAACCCTATACCAGATAACAACATGCATAGATAAATATTACTTATAAATAGTGAGGATGTTGAGAGTAGCAGAAGGAAGAAAAAAATAACCCTTCACTCGCCGAATGAATGTTGTGCATGCCAGACGTGGCAATGGAAGCAGGTGGTGAGGGAAACACTGGCTGAGAAATTATCACTTTATTCCCGATAATCTGATCTTATGAAGCTTTTATCCTCTCCTGACGAAGCTCAGCGCGAAACTAGTCGGGAATACTGTTCATTTCTCAAATTCTGTTCCTTTCACCGCCTGTCTACACTTATCACAATGTCCACACTTACACTGGAATGTTCATCTCGGTCTGTGAGGGAAATGGCCTGGGAGAAGGTTTACGGCAAGGGTTGTTAATGTGGTGGTGGCGGATGCGGCGGCACTCAGCATCTCGCTAATCTTTATTTTCGCCTCACCATTTTAACCCATTACACAAGAGCCTCGCGGTTGTTCTTCCTTCTGCATTTCTGCCACTTCTTCTCTCTCTTTTCTAAAAATTCTCGTTCTCCTGAAGTTTCTTTCTTATCCTTATTTTCAGAATCAGGTTATAATTCATTACACCAGAGGACTCCACTGGACAAAAATCATATTGCCTGTTGCTTTTCCTTCATTTTAATATGTTTCGCCTGGTTTGTTTTCCCTCCCATTTTTCACCCTTTTATGTTGCTTCCCATCCTTTACCTTCAATCCCTCCTCCTCCTTCACCCTTTACAATGTCTTCTTTATTTCCTCCTGCTTCCTCACTCTCCTCAATATCCGTCCCCTTACTTGTGCTTCAATCCCTCCTCGTTCTCCTTCACCCTCTTCAGTCATTCCTGTATTTTTTTTTTTTTTATGTAGGAAGGACACTGGCCAAGGGCAACAAAAATCTAATAAAAAAATGCCCACTGAAATGCCAGTCCCATAAAAGGGTCAAAGCAGTGGTCAAAAATTGATGAATAAGTTTCTTGAAACCTCCCTCTTGAAGGAATTCAAGTCATAGGAAGGTGGAAATACAGAAGCAGGCAGGGAGTTCCAGAGTTTACCAGAGAAAGGGATGAATGATTGAGAATACTGGTTAACTCTTGCGTTAGAGATGTGGACAGAATAGGGGTGAGAGAAAGAAGAAAGAAAGTCTTGTGCAGCGAGGCCGCGGAAGGAGGGGAGGCATGCAGTTAGCAAGATCAGAAGAGCAGTTAGCATGAAAATAGCGGTAGAAGACAGCTAGATATGCAACATTGCGGCGGTGAGAGAGAGGCTGAAGACAGTCAGTTAGAGGAGAGGAGTTGATGAGACGAAAAGCTTTTGATTCCACCCTGTCTAGAAGAGCAGTATGAGTGGAACCCCCCCAGACATGTGAAGCATACTCCAAACATGGACGGATAAGGCCCTTGTACAGAGTTAGCAGCTGGGGGGGGTGAGAAAAACTGGCGGAGACGTCTCAGAACACCTAACTTCAAAGAAGCTGTTTTAGCTAGAGATGAGATGTGAAGTTTCCAGTTCAGATTATAAGTAAAGGACAGACCGAGGATGTTCAGTGTTGAAGAGGGGGACAGTTGAGTGTTATTGAAGAAGAGGGGATAGTTGTCTGGAAGGTTATGTCGAGTTGATAGATGGAGGAATTGAGTTTTTGAGGCATTGAACAATACCAAGTTTGCTCTGCCCCAATCAGAAATTTTAGAAAGATCAGAAGTCAGGCGTTCTGTGGCTTCCCTGCGTGATATGTTTACCTCCTGAAGGGTTGGACGTCTATGAAAAGACGTGGAAAAGTGCAGAGTGGTATCATCAGCGTAGGAGTGGATAGGACAAGAAGTTTGGTTAAGAAGATCATTAATGAATAATAAGAAGAGAGTGGGTGACAGGACAGAACCCTGAGGAACACCACTGTTTATAGATTTAGGAGAAGAACAGTGACCGTCTACCACAGCAGCAATAGAACGGTCAGAAAGGAAACTTGAGGTGAAGTTACAGAGAGAAGGATAGAAACCGTAGGAGGGTAGTTTGGAAATCAAAGGTTTGTGCCAGACTATATCAAAAGCTTTTGATATGTCCAAGGCAACAGCAAAAGTTTCACCAAAATCTCTAAAAGAGGATGACCAAGACTCAGTAAGGAAAGCCAGAAGATCACCAGTAGAGTGGCCTTGACGGAACCCATACTGGCGATCAGATAGAAGGTTGTGAAATGATAGATGTTTAAGAATCTTACTGTTGAGGATAGATTCAAAAACTTTAGATAAGCAGGAAATTAAAGCAATAGGACGGTAGTTTGAGGGATTAGAACGGTCACCCTTTTTAGGAACAGGTTGAATGTAGGCAAACTTCCAGCAAGAAGGAAAGGTAGATGTTGACAGAAAGAGCTGAAAGAGTTTGATTAGGCAAGGTGCAAGCACGGAGGCACAGTTTCGGAGAACAATAGGAGGGATCCCATCAGGTCCATAAGCCTTCCGAGGGTTTAGGCCAGCGAGGGCATGGAAAACATCATTGCGAAGAATTTTAATAGGTGGCATGAAGTAGTCAGAGGGTGGAGGAGAGGGAGGAACAAGTCCAGAATCGTCCAAGGTAGAGTTCTTAGCAAAAGTTTGAGCAAAGAGTTCAGCTTTAGAAATAGATGTGATAGCAGTGGTACCATCTGGTTGAAATAGAGGAGGGGAAGAAGAAGAAGCAAAGTTATTAGAGATATTTTTGGCTAGATGCCAGAAATCACGAGGGGAGTTAGATCTTGAAAGGTTTTGACATTTTCTGTTAATGAAGGAGTTTTTGGCTAGTTGAAGAACAGACTTGGCATGGTTCCGGGCAGAAATATAAAGTGCATGAGATTCTGGTGATAGAAGGCTTAAGTACCTTTTGTGGGCCACCTCTTTACCATGTATAGCACGAGAACAAGCTGTGTTAAACCAAGGTTTAGAAGATTTAGGACGAGAAAAAGAGTGAGGAATGTATGCCTCCATGCCAGACACTATCACCTCTGTTATGCGCTCAGCACACAAAGACGGGTCTCTGACACGGAAGCAGTAGTCATTCCAAGGAAAATCAGCAAAATACCTCCTCAGGTCCCCCCAACTAGCAGAGGCAAAACGCCAGAGGCACCTTCGCTTAGGGGATCCTGAGGAGGGATTGGAGTGATAGGACAAGATAAAGATATGAGATTGTGATCGGAGGAGCCCAACGGAGAAGAATGGGTGACAGCATAAGCAGAAGGATTAGAGGTCAGGAAAAGGTCATTTACTCATCTCTCACTCTTCCCATTCACTTCTTATTTATTTTCCTCCTAATCATTATTTATTTTCCTTCTAATCAAACAACTTTCCGGTTTTTACTTCGCCCTCCGTAGTCACTGCTCCCCATTGAAAACACAAAGCGTTACTTTTGAATGCAGGTTGAGTTCTACAGGCACAATGATTTATAAAGCACAAAGCATCAACACACGGGATGAGATGGAACAGGAAGGCAACAAATGAAGATTTGTTAACGACCTGTTTTAAGAAAATGTCTGGGTTCGTTTGACAAGAATCTTAATATATTGAATATATTGAGGTATTCTTGCGTCCTCTTGCTTTGTTTGGACGATGCGTTGTAAAGTAATCTATCCGTTTTGATGCCATTCACAGACCTTGTGTAGGCGTTTACTCAAGTCGTATTATCCTGCATCTCTTGAATCTCAGTTGCATTAATTAGCAATACAGAGTGCAGGAGTGTGGGGGAGACAGAAGGTGCCACCCAACACCACAGAGAGCGCAGTCTGCCCCGCCATTAATGAGCAGCAGCCGTGTTTACCTCACCTTGTCCACCTATTCACTTTGTTGCCACTCACTCCTTGCTTTGCTCCGCCACTCCTCCCTCCGTCCTTATCGCAACCAGCACCACTCCTAGATTATACTCTTCTCTCCACTCCAAAGAATCATTCTGTACATAGTACAGTACTGATCTACGCGTTACCACGACGGACACACACTGGCCCTGGCTTTTATGACAACGCGAGAAAATATCTCTTTTAAAGCCCCGTTCACACATCGGCGAATTTTGATGGCGACTCCGCTGCGACTTCCTGGACAGCGACTGTGCTACAAATTGCGTGGCGACTCATGCTTAGCGAACGCACTGCGAACGCGCTTCCACTCCATTGTAGATACGCTGCGAACGCAGAGCAACTCATTGATAATACAGTATATAGAAGACGCTTATAAAAAAAAACTTTTCATCAGGACTGTTGTGTAGTGAGCCCAGAGGAATGTAGACACGGCGCGGCAGTTACCAGGTTTAGCGTCGCCTGGTCGGCAGCTCCTCCCCGTCTAACAGTGACGCCAGACTAAACACCTATCACCAGTACAGATTCGAACCAATACAAAAAATTGCTTCGTAGTAACAGAACCTGCTTCGTAGTAACAGAACCCAACTAGCAAACAATCACCACATACTCCTCCCTCCTTAAACTTGAAAGCAATATTGCATATCTACATACACATATACGGTACGTACAATAATCAATATTCACATTGTTCGAGTTGCAACAAAGCAATAGAAACTAGCTTATTTATTCTTAAAACAACACCAGATAACTATTAAAAAATACAACTCATCCATGATTGATGCCAAGCCGATCCGGAGCGTGCCTGATACTACCAGAACGTCTTGTTGCCGGAGCCGCCTCGAAATTCGTGGTAGCAGCTCGGGCCTCAGGAACAAGAACACTTAATACTTGCGATTTCACTACTTCAGAAGCTTCAACCTCAGGAACTGAAACACTTGGTAATGGAGAATGTGATGGGAGATAATCTGTGGGGTTATCATCGTAAAGATTGGGTTCCGTTCTTGGTTCTCTTAAGCAAGGCACAGTGACATCTGTAGGTCATGGAAGGGCTTCGGTGAGGCGGCTCCTAATGTGATCAACGTGTCTCTACACGACTGTGAACAGGCTTGATTATGTAAGATAGAGAGCCCGTTACAGACTGGATGTTTCCTGAACCCATTCGAACCTGGGTCCTCCAAAATGAGTGTACACCTGATCTCCCTCCACGAACCATCGAGTTCTAGCATGCCTGTCGTGAAACTGGCACTGTGCAGCCCGCTTCCTTTCGACTCAGCCTGGATCAGAGAGAGAGAGAGAGAGAGAGGAGTGTGTGTGTGTGTAGTTATGAAGAGGCTTGCTGTGTAGTGCTTTGAAGAGTATTCCTATACTTGAAAAATAATCGGTTGATGCGAACACAACAAGGTAAAGAGATTCATCCATCATCGCTCCACTAGGACGTTCAACGACCACACCACGTTGAATACACCGCTTCTCGTCTGATCAGCGAAGCAACGTTGGGTCCGGTTAGTACTTGGATGGGTGACCGCCTGGGAACACCAGATGTTGTTGGCATTCCAACATTTGGAGTGTTAAAAGTAGAAGGCCGGAAGTAATATCAAAGTTATACTTGGCACTGGTCAGACCTCATCTAGACTACGCTGTGCAGTTCTGGTCCCCACATTACAGGAAAGATATAGGTCTATTAGAATCAGTACAGAGGAGAAAGACTAAAAGGATACAGGGGATGAGGTGTATTCCTTACGAGGCGAGATTGAAGTTGTTAAATTTACATTCTTTAGAGAGACGTAGGTTAAGAGAGGACCTGGTAGTCTTTAAGTGGTATAAGGGTTATAACAAGGGGGATGTAAGCAAAATTCTTAGGATCAGCAACCAGGGTAGAACAAAGAAATAACGGGTTCAAGCTTGAAAAATTTAGGTTTAGGAAGGAGATGGGAAAAAAATTGGCTCTCAAATAGAGTGGTAGATGAGTGGAACGGACTCAGTAATCATGTAGTTAGTGCTAGGACATTAGGGAGCTTTAAGAGAAGATTAGGCAAGTTTATAGATGGGGATAATAGATGGAAATAGGTAGGTATGTTTCATACAGAGACTGCCACGTGTAAGCCTGGTCACTTCTTGCAGCTTCCCTTATTTCTTATGTTCTTATGTTCTTATGTTCTTAGAGAAATGTCTCGGTGTAGTCTTGATGTGCTTGATGCCACTTTTTTACCAGTACTTGTTACATTTCTCGCTTGTGAAAGCTGTGCCATTATCACTTACAATTGTTACAGGGAGACCATGAGTTGAGTAGCAAATCTACTGTAACATTTGCAGGAAAGTATCAGTCCTCTGTCACCTGACCCTAACACAAAGGTGTGAAGGTCATGTAGAAGAGGTTTCTACTACGGCGAATTCCCAGCGACAGCACTACGAACTTGCTGCGACACCACTGTGAATCCGTTGCGACTGCGGCGACAGCGTTGTGACAGCGCTGCAACAGTGCTGCAACACCGTTGAGAACGTCCTACGACTTCCATCCATGGTGACTCCACTACGAATGTTCTGAACAGACCAAAACATTCACTGTCGCTTGGCGAACGCACTGCGACTCAGCCCGCTCGGACTACAGTAATTCTGCTGCGAGTCCTTTGCGAACGTGCGGCAGGTCCGCTGGGAACGAGTCCTAGCGGAGTCACAACGCGTTTGTCATCCAAATTCGCCAATGTGTGAACGGGGCTTTAAGGAAAAGAAAGTTTCGAATGTGTTGGTTGTGACGGGGCGATTTTTCTTGTTCCCAGTCGCTGTTCCCTCGCCGCCGCTGTCATTACCGGCCGTTGTTTGCACCCTTTCGCCAATCAGCTTTAATCGCGCCCTGTGTGCCGCCCAGCCACGTGGTAACGCCTCCTTTGTTCTGCTTGTCCCGTAATTCCCATTCTTGCGTTGTCTCCTGCAGTGAATGGCGGTGACAGGCGAGACTTCCTGCAGCCACCAGTATACTAAGCACCGAGGCAGCACCACTGAGTTACGTGGGAGGTGCACGGCCTGGTTAGCTGCACGAGTCCACGCAGTAGAACCGACACTAATCTTAAACTTTCCCGGCACTAGGAGCAGACTGAAGGAACGTTTTCATGGGAAGTAAATGTGTTAGTGAATGTTCCTTCCTTAAGAGCCTCACTGGCAAATTCTAGATTTCGTTGTAATGACCAAGAGCAAGAGTAAAAGAAAACTATATACAAGGAGACTAAAATATTTAATGAGTCAACTTTTAACGTTTAGTTCATGGAAACAGCATATCAGTATCAGATTCACTAAATGCTTGAATCATTGCTGGAAATCTGGGCAAGAGTATGACCGCTACAAGAGGCCATTGAAACATGACTGATGGTGAAAGCCATGCCAAAAATAATGAACTCGTAGAACAAATGGAGAGCAAATGACGTATGTAAATGTGTGACAATAATGTTAGCAAACATAGAAATTACGATCAGTTACAACAAAGCTAATCATATTACTCTGAGAAATGATGAGCCTGAAATGAAATATAACCACGGGCATCGTTTTCTATTAGCAAAAGTATTACCATCATAAAGTAAATGGCAAAAAAAAAAAAAAAAAAAAAAAAAAAGATGAATGATGCACGCCAGTGAAACACAACGCCATGGATTACAGCCAATCGGTAATCATGAATTTATGGATCGACAATAACAAGCGCAACAATAGGTAATGATAGACACATCTGATAATAATAATAATAATAATAATAATAATAATGATAATAATAATAATAATAATATAATAATTAATGATAATAATAGCTGCATACATACATAGTTACATGAATACAAACCATTCTGACTGAGGGACTTCAGCTACACAGTTTCAGTTTATATGCCACACTAAGACTCAGATTACGGAGCATTTGTGCGACGTTTTTTCTCCCTTTAAATATTCCATGAAGAACACGTGCACATAGAACACTGCGAGCGTCAGCACATGGCCAAGTCCAGTATACAGAACTAACAGTTTGTTGGGTCACGTGACGCAGCAACACCCACAGCGCCACGGAGTACTTCTGTCAGCGTTCATAATTACCAAAACTGTGCTTGAACAAAGGGATGCTAAGGCTACAAGGAAGTAGTGTGTGGGTCGACTCTGTCAGCCTCGCCCAGCCGCCTTGTGAGAGGAAGGATGCGGGAAGGGATTGAAGGAAACACTTAACACACTCACCCACACACACACACACACACACACACACACACACACACACACACACACACACACACACACACACAAAATGGCAAAATTACGTCACCACCACCACAGAAGCCTCCCACCGCTACTTCCCAGCCAAGAGCGTCACAATGCACCCTTCTGATGCTCCCTGGATGACGCCCCGCATGAAAAGACTCATGCGTCAGCAGACCTGGACGTTCACTCCTGCCCGGTCCTATACAGGAAACTAAGAAACAGAGTGATCAGGGAGATTAAGGCTGCCAAGGCAAGCTAGTACCCAGACAAGATGCACCACCTCAAGCTGGCCAACAACAGACAGTGGTACGCTAAGATCAAAGCTTTGTGTGGCCTACAAAAGCACACTTCATCTCTTCCTTGCACCTCACGCCTTCCTGCTAATCTCGCGGCTCAGGAGATGAACGATCACCTTGCCGCTATCTGTCAAACCTTTCCTCCCCTCCACACCACTCCGCTTCCTGCCTATCTTCCTGCCCCCTCCCCTCCCCCCATTGTCCAGGCGGTGGATGTTTTTAAGAGAATACTCAAATTCAAACCAAGATCCACCACACCCACTGACCTTCCTATAAAAATTTACAAGGAGTTTGCTGTAGAGCTAGCAACACCCCTATGCTCCATAATAAACGCCTCTCTCTTCCAACACTCTTGCCCCGCGGACTGGAAGACATCTTACGTCATCCCCATCCCCAAAACTTACAGTCCACAGTCACTCAGTCACTCAATGACCTCGGGCCAGTCTCTATCACCCCCATTCCTAGCCTTATTTGTGAAGATTTTGTGTATGACTGGGCCTACACCAAAATTCGTAATACCGTGGATATCAGACAGTTTGGAAATATTAAAGCCACCTCCACCTCCCATTACCTGACCAGCTTCCTAGAATTCATCCACAGTCACCTGGACAAGCGAAACACCTCTCTAACTGTTGCTTTTGTGGACTTCAAAAAAGCCTTTGATCTTGTTGATCACACTGTTGTCATCAGCAAGGCAATAAGTCTGGGTCTCCCTCCTAACCTGGTAGCATGGCTAGCCGACTTCCTCACAGGGAGGCGTCAGGCCGTTCACTATCAGGGCTCTGTCTCTAATTTCCAACAGCTGACATGTGGAGTCCCCCAGGGGACCAAGATGGGTCCACTATGCTTCCTCCTCCTCATTAACGACGCCCTCACTGACACCCCCCATCGCTGGAAGTATGTAGACGACTGCACCGTGGGCGTCCCAGTTTCCATCAAGAACCCGGACTACTCGCCACTGCAAGCAACTCTGGAGCGACTGCAGACGTGGACGGAGGAGAGCAGGATGACCACCAACCACAGCAAAACTGTGGTGATGCATTTCTGTACCTCCTCTGTACCAGTGTCCCCTCCCCAGCTCACAGTGGGCCCTCACCCCCTCCAGATGGTCCGATGTGCCAAGCTTCTCGGAGTCACGGTGGACGACCAGCTGACCTGGAAGTAGCATGTCGCAGCACCGTAAGATCAGCTACCTACAGGCTGTACATGCTGCGCAGACTCAGGTCGCTGGGGACGCCGACAGACGAGTTAAGGGGGGTGTACCTCACCTTCATCCTCCCCAAACTCATGTATGCCTCCCCAGCGTGGTCCTCCTCCCTCACACACACTCAACAGCTACAGCTGGAGAGTGTGCAGAAAAGGGCTTGCAGGGTCATCCTTGGCCCTGCCTACAGTACCTATGATGAAGCCCTGACCACCCTGGGTCTGTCCAGACTATCTCCACCAGGCACCGAAAGGCTCTGGAGAAGTTTGGAAGGGGACTACTGCATCATCCACGTCTCAGACACACGCTGCCGCCTGACGCGCCTCGCCCGGTCCGTGCCACCAGACATCACAACAAGATAATGCACCTAAAGGCGCCGCGCACGTACCGGTATAGACTCAGCTCGATTTCCACCATGGTGTGAGCCATCAGTCAATAGTATTTCCCTTCTAGATTAGACTTACCTTTAGAATTAATGTTAAGTATTTCCCCACCCCCTCTGTACATTTTCAGTTTGTTAATTGCCTAAATAATAAACCGTTTATTATTATTATTATTATTATTACACACATACATTCATACACACACACACACATACACACGCATTCACACACACACACACACACACACACACACACACACACACACACACACACACACACACACACACACACACACACACACACACACACACACACACACACACACACACACACACACACACACATTCACCCACCCACAGACACACACATTCTCTCTCTCTCTCTCTCTCTCTCTCTCTCTCTCTCTCTCTCTCTCTCTCTCTCTCTCTCTCTCTCTCTCTCTCTGAGAACCAGATACCATGAGTAATTCCTTCCCATTCATTCCTCTCTTTCATCTTTCAAGCGTTTCCTCTTCATTTGAACAGACAAAAGTACAAACAACAACAGGCGACGCTAACACAGCCTCATGGAACACAGTGCAATCAACGCCACACTCAGACAGGAAGTGCTCACAATTCGAGGGTTGGTAGGAAATGCCAGTTTTTGTCGCCGTGTTCGCTGCCTCGCCTAGCTCCTAATGAACCGCAACAGGGGAATCCATCCCGTCTCCTCTCTACGGACAGGCGGACTTGTTGATGGGGGAAGGGAAAACAACTTGAATTTCTTAAGGTAAATAGAATTTCTTAAGGAAATTGAATTTCTTAAGGTAATTTGAATTTCTTAAGGTAATTGAATTTCTTAAGGTAATTCAGGATATTTTTTTTAAACAGGTAGTCGTAGAACCCACAAGGTGAAATAATATTCTATATTTAATTCTTACTAACAGGGAGGAAGCAGTCACGCAGGTATAGAGGTTGGAGGACAGCTAGGTAACAGTGACCATAGGGAAATTAGGTACAATTTAAAATGGGAAGAAACTTTTAGAAGCAAAAACACTAGTAAAATACCTGACTTTAGGAGAGCAGATTTTGATGAATTAAAAAGGTACCTCCAAGGAGTTGACTGGCAACGGATGCAGGATGAGGTCAGGTCCGGGACGGAGTTGAGAGATATAAGACTGGATGAGAGAGGTGAGGTGAGGTGTGAGGGTGTAGGACAAGAGGAGGGAAGATGTGTCCAGAAGGGGCGGAGAGAGAGGGAGGGGGGGATAGGTGCGAGTATGTTGGAATGTCAGGTCATGCTGAAATAAGAGAGGTGAGGTCGAGGCGAGTAGATGAGGGAGTGGAGAGGATGGTACGGGCCGAGATAAGGGGATTAGGTGAAGTAAATGTAGATGAAATGTATAAATATTTCGTAAAGTTCATACAGGTCAGTTAGCAAATATCCCGTATAGAGCAATAAGATCACAGAAAAATGACCCTAAATGGATGACTGCTAGGTAAAAAAAATTATATAGGGCATAAGAGAAGTATATATAAGAGATTAAGGACAGGTGAAGAAGTTTTAAGGTCACAATATAATGAATTAAAACAGTCAGGAAGTTAACGAGGAAAGCTAAGGGCAATTATGAATTAAAGGCAGCCAGCCAGGCGAAGACGGACCCCAAGGGATTTTATCAGGTATACAGGACGAAGAATAAGGATACTATAGGTCCATTAAAGGCAGCAGATGGGGAGCTGGTTAGTTCTGGGGAGGAGATTAGTAAAATTCTGAATGAGTATTTTTTAACTGTCTTCACCCAGGAAAACATGCAGGATGTGCCAGATAGTGAACAGATATTTAGTGCAGATGAGAATGAGAAGCTGACAGATATTTCCATAACTAGGGAGATAGTGGAACAAGAGATAGATAGGCTAAAAAGTTCAAGACACCAGGACCTGATGAAATATATCCCAGAGTACTTAAAGAATGCAAAGAGGTTATTAGTGAGCCGTTAGTTTCTGTCTTTAGGAAGTCACTTGAGTCAGGTGAGGTACCAGTAATGTGGAGGCAGGCTAATGTAGTATCCATCTTTAAGAATGGAGATAAAACTTTAGCGTCTGACTATAGACCTGTCAGCTTAACTTCAGTTGTAGGTAAAATATTAGAGTCAATAGCAGCGAGGAACATTAGGGAACATTTAGACAAGCATAACTTGATAAATCAGTCACAGCATGGCTTCACGAAGGGGAAGGGAAAGTCTTGCTTGACAAACTTGTTAAGTTTTTACAGTAAGGTGTACGAGGCAGTAGATAATGGAGATAGTTATGATATCTTATATCTGGACTTCAGTAAAGCATTTGACAAGGTACCCAATCAAAGGCTCCTGAGAAAAGTTAGGGCACACGGGATAGATGGGAAGGTGTTAGGCTGGATAGGGTCATGGCTTAGCGACAGGCGACAAAGAGTTGTAATAAACGGCTCGAAATCCGAGTGGGGTCATGTAATTAATGGGGTGCCATGGGGATCAGTATTAGGGCCATTGTTATTTCTAATATATATCAATGACTTGGATAGTGGAACTAGTAGTGATGTTAGTAAATTTGCGGCTGACACAAAGATAGGTAGATTAATTAGGTCAGAATCGGATGCCATCGCCTTGCAGGCAGATTTAGATAGGTATGAATGAATGGACGGACAGATGGCAACTGCAATTTAATATCAATAAATGCAAAGTACTTAGCGTAGGTAGAGGAAACCCACACAGTAAGTACACATTAAAAACCAAACTCTGGTAGGTACAGGGTACGAGAAAGAATTAGGAGTTATAGTTAGCCCTGAACTCCGTCTAGGAAAATAATGCATAGAGGCCAGAAACAGGGCAAATAGGGTACTAGAATTCATTTTTAGAAGTGTTAAAAGTAGAAGGCCGGAAGTAATATTAAAGTTATATATACTTGGCGCTGGTCGGACCTCATCTAGACTACGCTGTGCAGTTCTGGTCCCCACATTACAGGAAAGATATAGGTCTATTAGAATCAGTACAGAGGAGAATGACTAAAAGGATACAGGGAATGAGGAGTATTCCTTACGAGGCGAGATTGTATTTGTTAAAATTACATTCTTTAGAGAGACGTAGGTTAAGAGGGGACCTGATAGAAGTCTTTAAGTGGTATAAGGGTTATAACAAGGGTGATGTAAGCAAAATTCTTTGAATCAGCAACCAGAGTAGAACAAGAAATAACGGGTTCAAGCTTGAAAAATTTAGGTTTAGGAAGGAGATAGGAAAAAATTGGTTCTCAAATAGAGTGGTAGATGAGTGGAACGGACTCAGTAATCATGTTGTTAATGCTTCCCTTATTTCTTATGTTCTTAATGTTCTTAACTCCCGCAGTGTCGCGTCTCATGACTCGTCTCTCTTAAAAAAAGGGGAATTGTTTAACTGAAACCTGCGACGTGACGGGTGCAAGGCGGCGGCGGTATGACCCCTCGCTGGCTGAAGCTGCGGCCTGGCGGCGAGGCAAGGCACGCGGGGCTGCACACTACTACTCTAGCCACAGAGGGGGCGAGGCAAGGCACGCGGAGGTGCACGCCACTATGCTGGTGACGGAAGGGACGAGGCAAAGCACGCTTGGTTGCAAGGCACTATGCTGGTGACAGAAGGGGTGAGGCAAGGCACGCGGGACTGCACGGCGCTATGCTGGTGACAGAAGGGGTGAGGTAAGGCAGGCGGGGTTGCACGCCGCTGTGCAGGCGACAAGCGGTGCGGCAAGGCAAGCGGGCTGCACGCCGCTATGCTGTTGACAAGGGGCTAGGCAAGGTACGCAGGGCTGCATGGCGCTATGCTGGCGACGAAAGGGGCAAGGCAAGGCAATCAGGGCTGCACGCCGCTATGCTGGCGACGGAAGGGGCGCGGCAAGGCATGTAGGGCTGCTCGCCGCCATGCTGGCGACGGAAGGAGAGGGCGAGCGAGACGCAATGGGACAACGTGAGCAAAGCGTCTGTTTGGTTATATTGCCCTGATGAGGGAGTCAAGACTTTGGCTGGAGATTAGATTAACAAACACAGGATGAAGAATAACTTATTCTTAAATGATAAAAGTAGTCACATGAAAACAAGGGATATTCATTTGTTTTACACATTTATGAGATATCAAAGATTACGAAAGAAGAAAAGAATACCTTTCATGTTAAAAAAAAAAAATAGTCAGAATAAAAGAATCCTAATTATTGCATTATAAAAATGTGTGAAGCCGGGACACGGCAAAAATACAGATGATCATCCAGGTAAAATGAATAAAGGATAGAATGAAAATATATACCCTAACTATGATGGTGCCAACACGAGTGAAGAGAAGCGAAGACTGAGACTGACTATATTACACTGGTTAACGGAGTGAGGAGGAGGAAGAGAGGAGGGTGTAGGAGGAGCAAGTTGAGAGGTCTGGAGGCGCAGCTAGAGGTGGCGGTGGCAAACAGCGAGGGCGTGAGTGGGAACTGTGTGTGTGAAGATTGCACTGAATTTGAGGCGAAATGAGAAGTAACGAAACTCATTCTGCTATTTTGTGAGACAGCGGAGAACAAAACTAGGACGGTGCCGCGCGAGAACCATTTGTGTGACGCGGTGAGCAGAAGGAAGAGAGGCAGGCGGTGGCAGAATGGACACTGGCAACGGCAGGGAGACAGGTGGTGGCAGAATAGACTCTGACAGCACAAAGGAAAGGAAATTCACGTATTCACGGACGCTTGAACAGCTTAACTTTGTGCGCTGGTGTCAGTTTGTGAGCCAATGGTTGTTTGTGTTCCCTCCTTCACTAATCTTCCTAAATTCATCTTCACTCTCCTTGTTCAGCTTCTACTCTGGTTCACGCTCATGCTTTGCCGGGGAAAGCGACGACAGAATAACTCGTGTAACAAAAACAAGTGAAGAAATAAACAACAAAGAAATCTTGATCTGTAATTTGAACGCACACGCCAAAACAGTTTCCCTTGATTATGCAGCTTCCCATTGGCTTTTCATGTCTCTGTGCATCTAGCGTCGCTCGAATTATCATCACTGCTGAGGTTTGAAGGGCAGATTAGTGAAGCGTCGCCTGAGTGTTTTCTCCATTTCACTCTATTACTCAGCTCCTCATTGGCTTATCTCGTCTCTGTGTCACCAGCATTGGTCGAATTATCTTCACTAGTGCAGGTGTGAAGGGCAGATTAGCGAGGCGGCGCCTGCATCACTCCTAAGTTGTGGCGGCATTCACTGGCACTTGTGGGTGTCTGGCGAGTGTCCGTGACCCGCCTCGGGAATATGCCTTGGATCACCACGAGGAGGAGGAGGAGGAGGAGGAGGAGGAGGAGGATTAATTGCTTTATATCAAACAGAGGAGAATGTGAATATATTCAGCGTTCTTATCTTAGATGAGAGAGAGAGAGAGAGAGAGAGAGAGAGAGAGAGAGAGAGAGAGAGAGAGAGAGAGAGAGAGACAGCGAGAGAGAGAGAGAGAGAGAGAGAGAGATACTGAAATATCTATAAGATATCGTTTTTTAATCTCTCTCTCTCTCTCTCTCTCTCTCTCTCTCTCTCTCTCTCTCTCTCTCTCTCTCTCTCTCTCTCTCTCTCTTCTCTCTGAATAATATAGATTTAAAGAATAATAATACTCTCTTATAACGTGTATTTCCCATCCCTTGTATCATTTTAGTATTCATCCTTTGCCCAGACTACCAGACCTATATATATCCTTCCTGCAATGTGTGAACGGAGATCTCAGCCGACATTTTTTTATATTTTTTTATGTAGGAGGGACACTGGCCAAGTGCAGCAAAAAAAAAAAAAAAAAAAAAAAACTCACTGAGATGCCAGTCCCAGACCTGGATCCAAAGCAGTAGTGAAAAATTGAAGGATAAGTGTCTTGAAACCTCCCTCTTGAAGGAATTCAGGTCATAGGAAGGTGGAAACACAGAAGCAGACAGAGAGTTCCAGAGTTTACCAGAGAAAGGGATGAATGATTGAGATTACTAGTTAACTCTTGCATTAGAGAGGTGGACAGAATTAGGGTGAGAGAAAGAAAAAAGTCTTGTGCAGCGAAGCCGCGGGAGGAGGGGAGGCATGCAGTTAGCAGGATCAGAAGAGCACTTAACATGAAAATAGCGGTAGAAGACAGCTAGAGATGCAACATTGCAGCGATGAGAGAGAGGCTGAAGACAGTCAGTAAGAGGAGAGGAGTTGATGAGACGAAAACCCTTTGACGCCATCCTGTCTAGAAGAGCGGTATGAGTGGAACTGTCCCCAGGTATGTGAAGCATACTCCATACATGGACGGATAAGGCCCTTGTTCAGAGTTAGCAGCTGGAGGGGGGGGTGAGAAAAACTGGCGGAGATGTCTCAGAACACCTAACTTAATAGAAGCTGTTTTAGCTAAAGATAAGATGTGAAGTTTCCAGTTCAGATTATAAGTAAAGGACAGACCGAGGATGTTCAGTGTAGAAGAGGGGTACAGTTCCTGTTCTTATTTGTTATTAGAAATAAAAAAAATATTCTTAGTCTTATTTGAATATTAGTGAAAAGTATGTTCTTCGAATAACCCGAAATTTGTCAACAAAAACAACAAAGTAAATTCTACCTTCAAGTCCACGCAGCTTTCTGTATGATATGTCCTCGCATGACTCGGACCGCAGACTGAAGAAATGCGGCGTCTGGTGCCTGACGCAAGGACGGAGTGAATTGGACTCTCATTTTTTGTACTGAGAACATCGAACCTCAATTATAAAACATACCCGTCTGTGTGTGTGTGTGTGTGTGTGTGTGTACTTGTGGTGATACTGCGGCTCTCTAGGGGAATGCTGGCGGCCGCGAAGCAGGTGATATGAGAATTGCGGGTGGCGGCTGTGGACTAAATGGTGCCAGACAGCGCTTCATTAACCACGGACGTTGAATCTAGGTCATTATATAATTTATTATATACTCTTTTGATGCCACGTGGACTTAAAGTCGTGCGGTGACTGAGCTGTGGTGTAAGCAGCGTGCCTGGCGGTATAAACAACGTGTACCCAGTTCTGATGATGCCTTTACAGATCCCACCAGCCATGATGAGTCTGACAAAGTGGCACGCTACGAACTGTAACTTTAAAAAATGTAAAGTTGATTATGATATTGATATTGATATTTTTATTTGCCTTTTCTACATTACAATGGTGCACTAGTAAGAAACTGATCAATGGCATAAGAATTGGCCATAACGACGACGCTTTGCGGTATTATATGAAAAAATACTATTAATAAGATTAATATGAATTAATCTGTCACTCACTCAACAGTGTCTATCTAACTTGTGAGCTTACGAAAGTGTGAAGCCAAGACTCGAAGCGTGGATTTGTGATCTTGGCTTCAAACAGTAAATTACACGCATGACTAAGTAACCTGATCCATTCTGTCTGTATTGTTGACTAAATCAAAAGTAAGAGCGAAATAGTCACTGTGAGAAGGCGACTGTGATTCCTCTGAGTATGGAGAATGGGCGGGAATTACTCCTTTACGTTTTTATGATACTGAATTTCAAATAGCATCTAAGTCATCATGAGTTGGACAGACATTTCACAGTATAAATAAGGGAAGAGTCTCTTTCAACGCGGTTCGAAGAAAATAATATTAAATAAATAGATAAATAAATAAATAAACAAATGGAGAAACAAAGAAAAAGAAAAAAAATTTGGAACAACAATTTATAAATGTATTTGAAAGTACAACTCGTCCATTCACTCCACCCTTGGCTGACGTGCACAAAGCGAGGTCTCTTTACGTGCACAAAGCGAGATCTCTTTACGTGCACACAAAGAGGCTGTTTACGTGCAAAAAAAGGCAGTTTACGTGCACACAGAGGCTATTTACGTGCACAGAGGCAGTTTACGTGTACAAGGAGGCAGTTTACGTGCACACAGAGAGGCTGTTTACATGCACACAGAGAGGCTGTTTACGTGCACAAAAAGGCAGTTTACGTGCACAAAGAGAGGCTGTTTACGTGCACAAAGAGGGTGTTTTTTACGTGCACACAGAGAAGCTATTTACGCGCACAAAGAGGCTGTTTGCGTGCACAAAAAGTCTGTTTACGTGCTCACAGGCTGTTTACGTGCACACAGGCTATTTACATGCACACAGAGAGGTCGTTTACGTCCACACAGAGAGGCTGTTTACGTGCACACGGGGAGGTAATTTATGTGCACACAGCGAGGCTACTTACGTGCACACGGGTAGGCTGTTGAAGTGCACTTAGGGAGGTTGTTTACGTAGACACACAGGGAGGTTGTTTACGTAGACACAGTTTGTTTACACACGGGGATCTCTTTACGTACACACAGGCAGTTTGTTTACACACACACACACACACACACACACACACACACACACAGCATCATTTAGTGCCAGGAGCAAGAAGTAAAAACCCGCACGTCCGAAAAGTTTCCTTCTTGCGCATTATTCATGTTGCAGATCCTCTCTCTCTCTCTCTCTCTCTCTCTCTCTCTCTCTCTCTCTCTCTCTCTCTCTCTCTCTCTCTCTCTCTATCTCTCTCTCTCTCTCTCTCTTGTTGCCTTTCTCCTCACCCCTCTCCCTCTTCTCTTCCCTTTCTCTCTCTCCTTCCTTCCCCGCTCTCCTTCCCTCCCTACCCTCATGTCTTCTTCCTCGCCTCTTTCCTCTCAGGGACTCAACGTTAGAGTTTTTTGTTGACATTTGTTTCTGAAATTTTTGAGAATAAACAGTAAGCTACAATTGAAATAAAGTGAAACTGTGCAAGCTCTTGAACTGTTAATTATTTGGGACGGTATACAATATTACACGTTATGTTATGATATATGTGAATTGTGGTTAGTAGTCACCCTTCATGCACCTGTGTTCCTACTTCCAACTTCCTGCAGACTCATACCAACCATTATTCCATTCGCTGTCCACCTCTCTAATGCAAGACTTAACCGGTTTTCTCATTCTGCCATCCCTTTTACTTGCAAACTCTGGAACTCCCTGCCTGCTTCTTTATTTCCTTCTACCTGTGACTTAAACTCTTTCAGGAGCGAGGTTTCAAGACACTTCTCGTAATCTTAGTTATTCCTTTTTGACTGTACTATTTGGGCACCTTCTGTGGACTTTCTTCACCAGATTTATTACCATTTGCCAGAACACCTCTTACATGAAAATAAATAAATAAATGAATAGATAACGGGACAACTAAACACAAAACATCTACACACCTGAGAAATGTAAGTGCAATCTTGCGCCAGGGTAAAAGAAAATATCGGTAAAGGCTCACAGGGGAAATCCAGAAGACAGAGACGACCCGTGGTGCTCCAAAGGGACGGAATGGACTCGGAAAGGATGAAGAGGGAGTGGGAGTGGGTTGGAAATAAAAGGAGAAAGAGAAAGTAAGAGTACGTTAGTGACCTGCGGCTGGAGTACAAGAACGGGGGAAGAAATGAAGTGCAATAGGAATAGAGAGAAAAACCAAGCAAGAATTGAGTAAATGGGTCAGTGAGGGGCGAAGTGAGAGACAAGAAGAATAGAGAGAATAGGAATGGGCTGAAAATAAGAAGGTGATGAGAAAAATACAAGTAATAAAAGTACGTAAGCTGTGGATGAAGGAATGAGGTGCAAGAGGAGTAAAGAGAAAAGTGAGACTAAAAGTGAGTTGAGTTGAGAGGTGAGTGATGGAAGAGTGGACGGAGACAAGACTCAAAACTTGGACTTTGAGAACAAGAGGAACTTTCGGGAGTTGTGAGGACGAAAGTAACAGTTGTGCAGAGATGAGGACGTGGCGGCTGCAGGAATTACCATACAAATGACCTGAAGTCACCGCCACGCTGCAGCTGAGGCGACGAGGAGGAGAGGCAGGGAGTGGAACAAGGTACGCTGAAATGGCAGGGGTGGACCAAGAGGTAGAAAAAAAAAAAACAATGAGAAAATGATGTAGGGATGATAGGTTGCAAGGGTGGAGAAAGAGGTAGAAATGAAGACAATAAGAGAATGATGTTGATAAGATAGGTAACAAGGGTGGAGAAAAAAATATAAAAGATTAATATAAATAATATAAGAGAAGTAGCAAGCAAGGAGGTGGTAGAAAAAAAAAAAAAAAAATATATATATATATATATATATATATATATATATATATATATATATATATATATATATATATATATATATATATATATATATATATATATATATATATATATATATATATATATATATATATATATATATATATATATATATATATATATATAAAATGGAGGAGCTGTCGGCATTGGTCTTTGTCATCTAATTAAAAGATTAACTTTGTTCATCCTGACGTCGCCATGAACAGTTTAGTCTTCCCAAAAATGAAAATCACTTGTATAGTCTAATAACAATTGGCTGTCCGTCCGTGCAGGCAGGGTTAGTGTTAGCCCTGGCCGTGATCTGCCCCATCAAGGTAGTGGCCCTGAACACTCCCATCCACTCTGCCAGACAGTGAATATACACTGAATGCAAGGGAACGAATATATGAAAGGAATAAAGTAATCTGGATAAGAACAAGTCCAGCTGTCTATTGTCTTATGATCAAAGGATGAGTGGAATTGTATTTTCAGTTAGTGCTCGAGATTAAATGAAATCTCAACTTGTGGTGAACGCGGCACAAGAGGAAAATGTAGGATGTAGGATGACGGCTTTGGACTACTCACTGAGTAGAATCCAGCAAGACTCCCTTAAAGAAAGGCCCGCGTCAGGATGGTGTGCAGCCTTCTTGGCGGGATGCTTCATTCAAGTATCTTTCCCACACTAGCTGAGTGCGATCGATGCAGATGAAGATCACAGAGCTCTTCTGCCTCCCCTCCCTATACACACACACCCACGGACTTACCCACCCACCCACCCACCCACCAACACACACACACACACACACACACACACACATATACACCTTCCCTTACACAGCATTGGTTCTTAAAACTCCATCCTGCAGCAGCCGCCCCTTTTATTACTATTTATGTGGCAGGGCCTTAATGAGATGACTCCCCTTCCTGCCTTACCGCCTGAGTTTAAAGGTGCCCGTAGGTTGTAATATACTAAAAATGCTACTGAATCATATACTAATGAGTTCTCCCGTAGCTATTAGTTGAGCATTCATCCCAGTATGAGGTGCGCCACTGTCAAAATGCGAAAAGGTTTGCTACCATAGGAATGTAGGAAGTTCCAGTCACGGACGTTTGAACCACAGACGATCTGCCTTAAAATTGACCTGACATTCAGTTCAGCAAGAAGATTCCTTGCAATATGCCATGCACCCCTATCAACATATCCAATCTCTCTCTCTCTCTCTCTCTCTCTCTCTCTCTCTCTCTCTCTCTCTCTCTCTCTCTCTCTCTCTCTCTCTCTCTCTTACTGTCATTTACAAAAACTCCATCCCCTCTCTTACACGCATAAGAAAAGTCTGTCAGAAAAATTTATTCTTCCCCCCCAACACACACGCATGAAATAAAAACTACCACCACGTTATAAACACAATAAAAAAAAAGCTTTCTTAAAAAAAAAAAAAAAAAAAGCCAAGTCACGTCGTCGCAGGAAGGGCTGCAGCCTGGGTTAGTTAGATCCAGTACCAAGCCGTGCTGAGCATCCCTCTGGAGTTCCACGTCGATATAGCATGAAACCGCATGGGTTTTGTCGGTGAAAGTACCGTATTCTGAAACGCTTTTTTCTCTCACCATAACTATTTTCAAGGGCCACAGAGATGATAAGCTGGGTTGTCAAGAGTGCTCCTCCTGTTAATAATGTAGAAATCATGTTAATCTGTTACTAAAAGCTTAAAAATACCGTTAAAAATCCGCGTCACTTCAATTAGGCCCACTGAGAGTGGTCGAGGGCAGAAGTTTTCAGAATATGTATCTGAATATGATATATCAGCTGGTCGCCTATGGACGGGACTGGACGTTTGGATGAAATAATTTCTCGATAATTGGCATAAGATGGTTGATAGAACAGAGCCCTGTGGAACACCACAACGGTCAAATGGCCAGAGAGGAAACTTCAGATAAAGGTGCAGATGCATTACTTCTCAATTTGTATTTCCTCCATTTCTCTCCCTCCTCTTCCTCAATCACTTGCTGCTGCTTTTTAAGAAAAATACTCCTGGTGGAGGCAAGCTTTGAGGTCCAACTGAGAGGTGGGACAGGCTTTGAGGTCCAATTGAGAGGTGGGGCAGGCTTTGAGGTCCAACTGGGAGGTGGGAATTATTATCAGGGAGGGAGTGAAGGGATGGAGAGAGGCCTGGTGGTTCCCTCACTACCTCTTTGCCGCCAAAGTGCGTCAAAGCTTACTCAGATTCGGCTGAGGTAATTTCAGTTGTGCTCTATTTCATTTGAAGCATCTCAGCACCTTGCAGGGGTTATAGCAGCGGCAACAACAATTATTACAGCAATGAACGTGGAAGGATATGAATTGCTTCTGGAGGAGGAGGAGGAGGAGGAGGAGGAGGAGGAGGAGGAGGAGGAGGAGGAGGAGGAGGACCCAGAAGTGTTGCGTTTGTTGTCCTCTCACACCTCCACTTGTCTTCCCTGAACTCTTGGCTCAACATATAGATGAGCCTCGACATTCAAGCTCAAGACGTCCATCTCGTAAGTGATCACTTTGAATGCCGGCATGTATTCTTTCCCTTTACATCACCGTGCATCTCAAACTATTCCTCGTGGCCAGAGCGCAGTCACCATGCGAGGAGTTACTCTTGTCACGGGAATTTTGCTGCCAGTCACTTCTCGCGGCACCACTGTCTTAAAAGTCAGGTTATAATGCAACATCATTTTGTGCAGCGGGGAACAGAACACTTTTCTGGTAACTCCATTACACGTATCATCATCGCGAACAGCAATCTCTTTCATCTCAACCACTTAATCATAACACCAGAATAAAAGAAATAGATTAAAGTAAACGGAATAACAAAAAAAAATAAAAATAAAATAAAATAAAATAGATAGATAAATAAAATAATAATAATAAATAAATAAATAAATAAATAAAAATGCACGAAAGTTTTTTTTTTGCAAATGGCAACCCCGCATTAAGGTGGAACCCAAAGAGTGGCCTTTACCTGCGTTCGAGGAGAATGCCAGCGTAATGGGGACCACAGTGATGAAATGAATTGTCGTTACACTAACCCATCCTTTTACGACGTGCAATGATTGCACATAACACCAACTAAAGATTCATCGTAAAACAGCAAACTCCTCTCAATTCCTCTTTATGACGCTGTTCCTTCCTCCCCACGTCCTCGTGCCAGCACATCTCACTCTTCAGAGCTCCACCAGGTGACTGAAGCAACAGTCTTCCACTTCACCTCACACACTTAACTTCTTTTTGACTTTCCGAAGGGGAGTTCTCTATTCTCTTCTAAATGTCTTCATGACTTCTTGAATTCCCAGCTTTTCTTTTTCCTATAATGAAAGTCTCTTCAATAGGGTGCTTAGGGACAGAGAGAGTTATGAAGCTGTGGCAAAGAAGGAAGAGACCCTTGCTCTCTGAATGGAAGAGGATGAGCGGTATTGTTCGTCATATACCACTTACCAATACAACATTCAGCATTATAATAAACTTGGTCAATTTGGTTATGAATAAATACTACAAATTTTTAAAATATTTCAAATGTTTCAAAGGATATCATGAAGCAGAACGAAACGTTGTTACGTGGAGTGACGTGTGCACGTGAAATAACGCTGCCTCTAGCCTGAAAGTCCCTAATTTTTATCATTAAGGAAAGTGGAAAAGGCACTTCCAGAAACCACTTGAAGGGAACAGGAAAACGGGGATATTTACCATACCGGGAATTGGTGCGGCAAAGTAACGCGTTTGTGAGATTCTTGCAGATTCTTTTAAGAATTTGGTGGCGTAATTAAGCCTCTCGTTCATCATTTCCAGGAAGGCTGTTGTCAGTATTATTAATTCCTTAGCATCAGCCTCGCCGTGCTTCAGGTACTACAGCTTCCCTTCCCTGCGTGTTTCCAGCAGCGGCGTGACGCAGGACGGAGGAGAGGCAGGTGGTGAGGAGACGCGGAATAGTAAACAGAACCTTTCCTTGCTGAAAGCTAGGTTTTTTTTTTTTTTTTTTTTTTTTTATGTAAGACGGGTTCCTTCTTCCAAAATCTGAGAAAAAGGCTTACTGGAGATGCCAGTTCGGAAAGATAACAGTTCATTTGACGCGAGGGAGAGGTGGCAGGGTGCGTGGGAGGTGATATTGGAAAAGGGTGTGGCCTGGACGGGTCGATGCTTAGCCCGCATTTATTTATTTATTTATTTCATTTTATTTTATTTATTTATTATTTTTTTTCTTTTTTGTCTTCAGTTTTTGAGCAGCACAAAAATCCTGGATGTGGAGGTTCACGTGGTAATGAGTGCTGGCAATAGTATACATAGATACAACAATCTTGTGTTAAGAATAGATGGTCATAATTTTGTGATATAAAAATGCTGACGTTTAGCACATCGCTGTCTGTGACCACTGCTTAATGGTGACGTAAATCTATGAGGTATCAACCCCGATCAACTAATGTAGGTTTATATTGCTCCATTTCACGGTGACAACGTGATCCTCGCGTGGGCATTAGTGACGCTGCCGATATGGTGAGTCACGAGTCTTCACGACGGAAGATGCCTTTGGTAGCCCAGTGATCAATCCCTACCACGCTCCCTGGCTTCACTCCCTACGAAAACGAAATAGGACAGGATCAAGACCCTGTTACGATATGGAGTTGAGGGTTACGTATTGAAGATGATGCCAAACTAGACAGAATTCATTTTTTTTTTTTCGACCCGGGAGGGAGAGAGGAGAAGAACGGTAATCCTCCTGGATGCAAAAACGGTTCTTTTAGGACTCGCAGGGCTTGCAGGCAAGAATGAGAAGCGCCATGAAGACCAGACTGAACATGACGTAAGGAATACGGAGGGTCATTGTATTACGTATTACTTTATTATATGTTCTCTCCTTCTCCCTAACACCGCCACTGAAGAGTCCAGCAGAGAGGAGAAAAGGGAGAAATAAAAACAATAAAACATATTATACAGTAATAATGCAATACAATGATCTCACCAATCCCTTACAATGATGCAGTGAAGTGACGTCTAGTCCTCCTGCCTGGGAATAATCCCTTTATCAACTGTGTCCACAAAGCGAAGATTGCAAGAGTGGCAAACATTCAGGTATTTTTAAGGAATATTTCAGTTTGGTTAAGTGAGTCAGATATTAAAGCGAACTGTCAAAAGAGACAGTTTTTGTCAGTCGTCGCGGCATCACTCGTGAATCCTTCATAGTACAGGAGCTCCCAGGCACACAGACATGTCCTAATGAGAAGGGGCGCAAGGGTTGGTTTGGAGTTAAAAAAGAATAGCTGAGGATTGTTTGAAATAAGGCGATTAGGTCGGAGTAAATGCAGTAGCATGAAGTAGACCAGGGACAAGGAGGATAGTTGGTTCTAAAACAGACAACCTGAGTAAGAGCTTAAATAAAGAGAGAAAACGTAATTTGAATCAAGGACAGTGAAAAGGATATCCTGAAGTAACCACAGTGCGTGGAGTTTCATGCAGTGGCGTGAAGTACGAAGAGTACCTTAGATTAAAAACAGTAAGGGAAAAAATAAACTAGATAAAAAAAAGCTTCGAGTAACACGAAGACCACGCCAAGCAAAAGAAAAAAAAAATATAAAAAAGTAAAATGAAAAAAAGAGGCATTTTTACACGAGCGATTATTTCCCGGGCCGCAGCGCTCCCACCCGACGCCTGTTTACATTTCCATATTCATGTCACGCCTCACCCTTCCCTTGGGCGCGATCCTGTTTGGAATGTCAACCTTTCTCTTCTCTCTCTCTCTCTCTCTCTCTCTCTCTCTCTCTCTCTCTCTCTCTCTCTCTCTCTCTCTCTCTCTCTCTCTCTCTCTCCCTCTCTCTCTCTCTCTCTCTCTCTCTCTTCATACACACACACACACACACACACACACACACACACACACACACACACACACACACACACACACACACACACACACACAACATCATCTCCCAAGATCTGCGTTGTATTAGCCCACATTCAGAAACGCTTTGCTGTCTCTCACCACGACTGTTTCCAAAACGTCACAGAGATAATTAGTCGGGTTCCCAAGAGTGCTTCTGTTGTTAATACAGTAGAAATTTTGTTCATCTGTCACTAGAACCGTAAAAACATCCTTTAAAAAACCCGTTTAGCTTGAACTAGAGCTTACTAAAAGTATTGGCGGTGCAAGGTGAAGCCGCTTTAAAATATTGTTCTCTGTCGGGTCCCCTTGTCTCCTTCATCTCCCTCCTCTCATGACCTCACAACTTCTCCTATTCAGTTCCCTTTGGGAGAAGGTTCCATCTGGGCTATTTCAATCCTATCCAATTTCTCGCCTTGCCAAGCCACGGCACTAACTCGGCGGTACAAACAGTCTTCCTCCAGCATGTCACTCTTACTTAGACTAGCAGTTTCTTTTACCAACTTCACTTGCCCGTATTCAAGTCCCACTCATTGTGTCCTTTTGCTCTTGGTGATTTGCATCTTTCCTCTCCTTGACCTTGACCTTGATCCTGACCTGTTCTCATACCTTACATAATCTGCTCTCATCTCTCAATTCCCAATTATCTATCCTCACACCTTAATTTAACTCACTTGCTCTCGCCTCTTACATTCCTCATAACCTGTTCTCACCTCTCACTCCTAACACAATCTTCTTTTATCTCTCACACCTCACATGACCGTGTTTTACACCCCACGTGACCAGCTCTCGCCTCTCGCACCCCTCAGACTTTCGAACTGCTGGTGCTAGTGCACGTGATCGCGTGACCTCCGCCGCCGCCTCCACACATGAACAGAATCTCAACAAAACATGTAATCGGGACTCTCAGCTAAAAAAATAAATAAATATATAAAATAAATAAATAACGAAAGGAAATAGTTCTGGTGGAAACAGAGTGGATGACCTAGGGAAAAATTAGAAAATTATATAAAAAGAAAGTTACATTGCTATTAAAATGAGACAATAATACGCATTGTCACAGCATTCCTTACCACTCACTGTCAGATGGAGTATTTTCCTGGCGGATTGGACCTTAAAGAAAAAAAATAGAATATCATGTTACTATTACCATGATGCAGTAATGCACAATACTTCGACATTCCTCACTATTTGCTCCCTGATAGGTTTGGAATCGCCTCTCTCTGTTTCTTTTAGGATCTGGTGTCTGGGGTTTTCTTTCTTTTTTTTCCAGTTTTTTGTTGCCCCTGTGTCTGTTTCTCGTACATACAAAAAAAAAAAAAATCTTCGAGAGACACTTTCGCTATTGGTAAACTTCTGATTTGCCAAGCATAAAAGCTTAAATACATATTTTTCTTCTTCCTTCTCCTTCTCTTCCTCCTCCAACCAGACTTCCTACGTTTCATCCATCACCCTTATTTATCCTCGGCATAGAAAGAAGAAAAAGATGGACGGAAAAAATGTCATTGAGAAATTGAACACGGAGGAAGGGATAAAGGAGTAAACGGAAAAGGAGGAGAGGATTGGAAAACAAGAAAGGAAGAGGGCGAGACGAAGGCAGTGTGCTGTTGAGTGAAAATACATATTGGAAAAATGAAATTGCAAGAGGAAGGAGATAGGAAAAAAAAATAACGAAAAAAAAGGAAGAGAGAGAGAGAGAGAGAGAGAGAGAGAGAGAGAGAGAGAGAGAGAGAGAGAGAGAGAGAGAGAGAGAGAGAGAGCGCACCGATATTAAACATGAGAAAAAAAGTATAATTAAGACGCTAATAGGAATCTAAGATAGTAGAAAAGAGGATGTGAAATGATTTAAGAAGAAAAGAAAGACTAAGGAGAAAAAAGATAAAAATCCTTATTTGGAAAAAAATAAATAAAAGAACAAAAGCAGTGAAAAAAGTGAGAGAGAGAGAGAGAGAGAGAGAGAGAGAGAGAGAGAGAGAGAGAGAGAGAGAGAGAGAGAGAGAGAGAGAGAGAGAGAGAGAATGTTTAATTCTCACTAGTATTTGTTAGTACTAGTTAGTTGGCTTCTGTGAAAGAAATAGATGTTTTAAGGCAGTGGTGTTTAACTTTATAGTTGAAGAATAAGAATAATTAAAAAGTAATACACTATAAAATAAAGAAAATAATAATACAATCTATAAAGAAGAAAAAAATACAAAATAATTATACAATAGGAAAAAAAAAGAAAATGAAGCTGATAAAAAAAAAAAGGGTCAAAATACACAATATGGCTCAGAAGAATAAAGAAGTGGACAGAGGAAAGCTTGAAATATTATAAAGAGAACGATAAGAGGAAGAGTCACAAGAACAACACCAAGACAAAAGAGAGGACGAGAGGGAAGTGAGGAGCGGTGCAGGAGAGACAAAAACTGTGTCCTGCTGAAGTGAGTGGCGTTTAATTATCCCCGAGTTGGAATGAGAGGGCAGAGAGAGGCCCGGGGAGAGTAGACTGACTGGCAGCCTTAATTGAGGTTTTATTGCCCCCAACTGCCTGGCTGAGTGTGTGTGTGTGTGTTGGGGGGAGGGATGATTTTTTTTTTTTCTTTGTGTGTGTGTAGGTGGGTGGGTGAATGGGTGGGTCAGTTGGTGTAAGAACATAAGCACCTATGAAAATAAGGGAAGCTGCAAGAAGCCATCAGGCTTATACGTGACGGTCCATGTGTAAATCACGTCTACCTATATACATCTATCACTCCTATACATAGATTTATCCCTTCTTTTCTAAAGGCTCTTTCTTGAGTAGACATTAACAACTAGCTGAATCTATTCCAGTCGTCTACACCTCTATTTGAAAACTAATTTCTTCCTTTGTTTTCCGTTCAGACGGGCCAGTCTCTGAGAGGCACCCCTCCACATGGACATACGTCCATGGGCGGAAAGTTACAGAAGTTATCTCACCCATCTTAGTGGCAGCAACCACATCTTCCCACCTGCCAAGCCAACTGGCAAGAGCTGCCACACTTATACTGAATTATAAGTCATGAAAGGGAATGGATCTGGAAGGAGCAATCCGAGTTGCTGCATCTTTAGCCAGCCTATAGACTTTCTCATTCCCTTAAACTCCAACATGTGCAGGGACCCAGCGAAATGCTACGTGATAGCTTCTACGCTGTAAAAGGTATAGCCACTCAAGAATCGATAAAACATGTTGGTGAAGGGAAGACGGGCTAAAATGATGAATAGCGAAAAGAACACTGCGAGAATGGCAAAAAAAAAAAAAAATGTAAAAGATGAGGTGGGAAGAGTAAAAATAATTCTTAAAGCTAAAATAATGACAGGCAGTTCTGCCGCCTCGACAGAATGAAGGATAGATAACACTAAATCCGACTCCAACTTCGGATTCTGAACCGTCTGTAAATACAGGGATGGAGTTGGAATGTGCGGAATAGGGTTCCAAGAAAAATTCACAGGACTCATAATTCGGTAATAAGTTCTTATTAGGGATAGCAGGGCCGCAGACAGGAATATCTATGAATTGCCAGTCTGGCACAAAGCTTTGATTTCCAAACTACCCTCCTACAGCTTCTATCCTTCTCTCTGTAACTTCATCTCAAGTTTCCTTTCTGACCGTTCTATTGCTGCTGTGGTAGACGGTCACTGTTCTCCAAATCTATTAACAGTGGTGTTCCTCAGGGTTCTGTCCTGTTTTCCACTCTCTTCTTATTATTCATCAATGACCTTCTAAACCAAACTTCTTGTTCTATCCACACCTTCGCTGATGATACCACTCTGCACTTTTCCACGTCTTTTCATAGACGTCCAACCCTTCAGGAAGTAGACATTTCACGCAGGGAAGCCACAGAACGCCTGACTTCTGACCTTCCTAAAATTTCTGATTGGGGCAGAGCAAACTTGGTATTGTTCAATGCCTCAAAAACTCAATTCCTCCATCTATCAACTCGACGCAACCTTCCAGACAACTATCCCCTCTTCTTCAATGACACTCAACTGTCCCCCTCTTCTACACTGAACATCCTCGGTCTGTCCTTTACTTATAATCTGAACTGGAAACTTCATATCTCATCTCTAGCTAAAACAGCTTCTATGAAGTTAAGATTTCTGAGACGTCTCCACCAGTTTTTCTGACCCCCCAGCTGCTAACTCTGTACAAGGGCCTTATCCGTCCATGTATGGAGTATGCTTCACATGTCTGGGAGGATCTCACTCATACCGCTCTTCTAGACAGGGTGGAATCAAAAGCTTTTCGTCTCATCAACTCCTCTCCTCTAACTGACTCAGGCTCTCTCTCATCGCTGCAATGTTGCATCTCTAGCTGTCTTCTACCGCTATTTTTATGCTAACTGCTCTTCTGATTTTGCTAACTGCATGCCTCCCCTCCTCTCGCGGCTTCGCTGCACAAGACTTTCTTCTTTCTCTCACCCCTATTCTGTCCACCTCTCTAATGCAAGAGTTAACCAGTATTCTCAATCATTCATCCCTTTCTCTGTGAACACCCTTCCTGCTTCTGTATTTCCACCTTTCTATGACTTGAATGCCTTCAAGAGGGCTGTCCCTTTTCTGGGACTGGCATCTTATTGTTTTTTTTTTTATTGGAATTTTGTTGCCCTTAGCCAGTGTCCCTCGTACATAAAATAAATAAATAGATAAATAAAAATAAACTCTCGGATATCTACAGGGACTTACAGAAACGGAGAGTACATTTAATGCCACAATAGTAGATGCAGCCCCAGCACCAAAAGATTTAGGCAGAATCGGGTGAGACACATATAAACGGGAACGTGAATCACAAGAGACGGCCACACAAGGAACAGCATCGGGAAGACGTTAAACACGATAACAGCACCTCAGTAATATAGACTAGCGACGCAAGTCTAGCGGAAGGACACCAGCATCCACCAGTAAACTAAGGATTGGGGATGGGCGGAATGCACAAGTTGACAAGCGACCACCGGTATGGTGCACCGAGTCCAACACAAGAAGCTGAGCCTCAGTAGCAGATGAAAAAACTTCACAACCATACTCCAACTTTGAAAGAATAAGAAATCGGTGCAAGAGAAAAAGGGTTTGTCTATCAGCTCCCCAAGAGGTATGAGCCAAGACCCTAAGGAGTGGCAGCGCCTTCATACATGCTTCCTTAACATAACGAAGGTGAGGTACCCGAGTCGGGCGTCTGTCAAATACAAGTCCCAGGAAACGAGTTTCCTTCAGGCAAGAGATTCTTCGATGATATAGATATAGATGATATAGATATAGATCTGGGTCAGGGTGAACACCACAAAGGCGCAAAAATGTATGGCCACAGTCTTTGAAGCCGAGAAACGAAATCCCCGAGTTGCCGCCTAATGAGAAATACCATTCATTGCTAACGGCAATTTCCTCTCAATCAAAGGCATCGGCGCCGCAGAAAAGGAGATCGACAAGTCATCGACATATAAGCTACTACGAACTCCTTCCGAAAGTACACCAATGACACTGCTTATAGCTACAGGCAAAAGTGTGAAACTAAGTATACTTCCTTGCGGAACGCCATCTTCAAGTGGGCGAACTCGTGACAAATCGCTACCAGCCCGTACCCGTAAAAGACGATGAGATAGAAACTGTTGTATAAAAAGTAGGGAGTCGGCCACGGAGACCAAACTCGAAAAGACTAAGTAAAATGCCATGACGCCAGGCTGTGTTGTAAGCTTTCTCTAAATCTAAAAAGACTGTGACATGGTGCTGCTTATTAGTAAATGCCTCACAAATGGAAGATTCCAGAGACAATAAAGCATCAGTCGTAGCTCGCATTTTCCTAAAACTGTACTGAACAGGAGACATAACCCTGATATTCGTCATCTTTTCCAGCAACTTACAAATGCATACAGTTAAAGAAATGGAACGATAATTGCTCGTTAGCTGATGATCTTTTCCTTTCTTTGGAATAGGAATAAATACAGCCACACCCCAAGAAGACAGAAAATCACCGGTATTCCAAATAAAGTTATAGAGGTCAAGTGAAAAGGTAAAAGTTTCATGAGACATGTGGCACAAAAAGGAATATGTGATGCCATCGGGACCTGGGATGAATCATGGCACTGGGACAAAGCCATGCGCAGCCCAGACCAAGAAAATGGGACATTATAAGACTCTCCACCAGGGGAGGCAAAACTGACGCCACCAGATTCCAGATGTCGACGATGAAGTGCCATGTGTGTAGTTGTATCCTTTCTAGACGAACTTGCAAAGTACTCAGCAAACAGGACGGCAACTATCTTTGGGGGGGATGGAGCAGAATACTTCCCATATATTTTGTGGACTTTGTTGAAGACCCCGGTGAGTGGTGTGCAAACTGTGATGGAAGAGACATAACTCTTCCAAGACTCCTGTTGAGCCCTCTTTAAGGTGCGGCGAGCACGGGAACGAGCTCATCGAAAAGCCTCCAGACAGTGGACGTCCCCACAATGCCGTCGAAGACGAGAGAAGGCAGCACGCTTTTCTTTAACAGCGGCTGTACTATCCGCATTCCACAATGGAACAGGACGTTTAGGAAACCGGCCAAAGGTCTTAGGGATGGACTGAATAGCACCAGAGCCAAGACATCAGTGAAGTATGCTGCAGCCTCATCAGAGAGAGAGAGAGAGAGAGAGAGAGAGAGAGAGAGAGAGAGAGAGAGAGAGAGAGAGAGATCTATTGTTGTAAAAGTACCGGTTTGACTGTGGAAATGGGTCACGTCTCCAAGAGTTTAAAGTCTTGAATCCTGAATCCTCGATAACAGAAGCATTTAAAAGACCACAAAGGTTGACAGCGTCATCATCTCACAAAGGATGGTGACCATTGAAATCTCCCAATAAAATAAAAGAAGGAAGAGCATTTAAAAGATTATCACGTTTATTTCTCTCGACAGGAACACTGGGAGGCAAATACAGATTACACAATGAATAAAAACGATTTATAAAAACCTTAATAGCAACAACCTGCAATGAATAGTAAATCTGCAGGTGGATAAAAGGAATATCATTGCGAATAAAGATGGCAGTCCCACTGTAGTGGCCCTGGCCACTACAGTGGCCAGGGCCACTGTATGGAGTGGAGAAGAAAGCACGATACCCACGAGGACCAAAGTTAGTTGATTCTCCGAGCATTGTCTCTTGCAAACAAATGTAAACAGGAGAAAACCTAGAGATCAACACCCGGGGTTCCTCCCAGGAGGCACGCAAACCGCGACGATTCCACTGCAGAATCTTTAATTTCATTATTTTGAGGGAGTTTTCAGGGAAGCCACAGTTAGAAGCTTCCCTTCGCCAACCTGACTTGTTACCTTACTCGGCCGGCAAGGCTTATTTGTAAGTACAGAAACCTGAGATTGTGTAAATGTACCCACACACGAGTTTCCCGAAACTCCTGAAGAGACCGGAGAAGGAGGATTCCTCGACAAAGACGTATCATTTTTGGAGGACTTATTTGGATGATGGGCAGAGAAACACTCTATATCCATATCAGAATTGGATGAATCACTTTGAATGATTAAATCTGGCTGAGGGACATCTGACGCTCCCACAGTGACTTTTTTAAGGAGGACGCCTGTTGAGTCTAGGGACTCAGCAGATCCCCGGGGACGTTTCTGGTAGGGCTGAGGAGGAAGCATGGGAAAATTGTTAGTATGTGGCTGTGGCGGCTTAAAAGTCTTGGAAGTCTTTCGTGGTTGGTAATCCATGGGAACGTGGACTTCAACAATATATATAGTTTTGTATGAGAAGTCTGTGATGTAGCTGGTGAAGATGCACTGGAGGGCTTTGCTGAAGATGTAGTGGACGGCTTTCCAAAACAGAAAATCTGTTGCAAACGGTAACTGAAGGAACGACATTATCACAGGAACGGGAAAAAATACAATTGATGGTTGAGAAGGGCGGGAAGGGAAGGTGTTGCAGCCGTATTACCTGTGGTAGAGGTAGTAGAGGTAAAAGAGCTAGAGTGGAGGGATGAGGCGTATGTATTTGCCCCGCCATCTTTCTGTCCTAAAAGAAGTACCTATTTGGCACTACCAAGACTAATGGATTGAGAATTAGCCAGTTGAAGGATGTCCTGCTCATGGCGGTACCTCTTACACTGTCGAGAGCATAGTGGATGAGCTTCCCTGCAGAAGAAGTAATAAGGGTCTGATTCGCATTAAGAAGTAGGATGGGATTCAAGACCAGAGCAAAGACCACACCGGGGAAGACTTGTGCAGTTGTTCCTACCATAAAAACACAAGAACATAAGAAATAAGGGAAGGTACAAGAAGCCACCAGGCTTACACGTGGCAGTCCCTATTTCCACCTATCATCCCTATCCATAAATCCGTCTAATCTTCTCTTAAAGCTCCCTTATGTCTTAGCACTAACAGCTTGATTACTGAGTCTGTTTCATTTATCTACCACTCTATTTGAGAACCAATTTCTTCCTATCTCTTTCTTAAACCTAAATTTTTCAAGCTTGAACCCGATATTTCTTGTTCTGATCCTAAGAGTTTCAATCTCGACTGATTCTGCATTCTTTGTTCTACATAAATGAAAAAGTTTGTCTTTATAAGCCTGGCCAGTGACCTTATTCTCGTAGCGGTGTTGTGTGTGTGTGTGTGTGTGTGTGTGTGTGTGTGTGTGTGTGTGTGTGTGTGTGTGTGTGTGTATGTGTGTGTGTGTGTAATAATAATAAGTAATAATAATAATAAACGGTTTATTATTCAGGCAGTTTACAAACTGAAAATGTACAGAGGGGATGGGGAAATACTTAACACTAATCCTAAAGCTAAGTCTAATTTAGAAGCGAAATACTATTGATTGATGGCTCGCACCATGGTGGGAATCGCGCTGAGTCTGTACCGGTCCGTGCGCGGCGCCTTTAGGGGCGTTATCTTGTTGTGGTATCTGGTGGCACGGACCGGGCGAGGCGCGTCAGGCGGTGTGTGTGTGTGTGTGTGTGTGCTAAGGAGTGGATGGACTTGCATACAGCCACATCAGGACAACAGCTAGAGCGCGCTCGTCACCTGTCGCTAACAATTCCCTCTGAGTGTATGCTTCCTGAGGAGTCTGAAGCGTCGGCCTTCAGGGCAAACATTCTCACGAAGCATAAACCAGTAACTTGTCTCTCCATTCTTCTCTTGAGGAGATAAATTCCGCGCCTCAATCGGCGTCAGTTCTCTGGATCAGGAGTGTCAGCAAGTGTCAGCGGGAATGATACACAGGTGACCCGCGTGTTCTCTGAGCTCTGCACGTCACCTGCCCCATTGAGCTGCTGTTTGCTGACGAAACAATGAATCAACGCGTGTCAGGCAGCGTCTCCTACAATGTACACGGCCGTGGGTGTCAGAAAGACCTCCTGTCAGTTCACCAGCGTCCTGACGCCCACGACACGGCGGTGACTTAAAGCTGAGCACTGGAAGTCACATCAGGGGGAGAGGAGGGACAAGGAAGTAAGACAATGCAAAGAGGCAATGCAGGAGCGTGGAGAAAGAGAAGCCTTTATGTGATCATCTTGGGGCTGAGTTATGAGATCAAGCCTTTCTGCTCCATTGATTTTGCTTGTGCTCTCTTTCCTCCAACGTTACTTTTTTTTTATCTTGTTCTATTATTTGCATCATTCAATTTCCCTCTGTGTCGCTGTGTACTTCTGATCCACCACTACCACTATCCCAACCACCATCACCAGCATCAGAACAACTACCATTATCACAGCCAGCACCTCATTACCACAACCACCACCACCACACCCATCATCCCCACAATCATCACCAACCACTTCCGTTCCCAACTCACTACAACCAACACCATCACCGTCACCACATTACCTAACATCATTACCTTTACCTCCACTGTAGTTACTTCTTCTTCCATTTCTTCCTCCCCTGGAAATAAAAAGGAAACCAGTATTGAGCAAAAGAAGAATAAAAATAAAAGCAGAAGAATAAAAAAGAAGAAAGCATGGGAAGAGATAAAAAAAAAAATGAGGCTGAGGGGTTACAGAGAAACAAAGCAGGGTTTCTTACGTAACACCAAAAACATCACACGTTCATTGCCTGTGGTGCAGTAATGCTTCACGTTTTGTCTTCACATGTACCCACTAGCCACATTATCGAGGCAAGGGTACGACATTACACACGTCTTGACACACAAGACTACATTCTGAAACACTTCTGCGCATCACCTCTACAACTTTCAAAAGGCTCCAGTTGGTCATATTGATTTTTAAAGGCGTTTTTATGGCTCTAGTGACTGATTAATATTTCTACGTTACTAATTAAGGAAAACATTCTTGAGAACTGGGTTAATCATCTCTGTGACCTTTCATAATAGTTATGGTGAGAATAAAGCGTTTCTACTTATGGGCCACACTGCTAAGAGGAAAAGTCATGCATGATATTCAAAGACAATCGTGAACATAAGAAAGCAATGGAAACTGAAAGAACCCCTCACATCTACTCGTGGTAGTCCCTGTATACAAGATATCTATCTATTTCTATCATCCCCATCCATAAATTTGTCTAATCTTCTTTTAAAGTTTACGGACTCAGTTCTAATCATCTATCACCTAATTTGAGACCTAGTTACTTCCTATCTCTTACTGCAACTTTGCTATTGGAAAAAAAAAAATTATTTCGAGTGAAGCGAAGTTTACTATGGAGGTTGTTTCATTTTGAGCGGCCCGGCCCGGTGTAGTAGGTTCAAGTGACCGTTAATTTCAAGTGACCAAGTGCACGCGCAGCCCTATTTTTACTGCCAGACGTACGACATATTCACTCTCAGCCGTTGCATCGCACATACCTTAGTTGACACATTCAAAGGCAGCAGTAGGAGGCATGCCATTTAGTTTAAGTTAGATATTGCTGCACTTCATTTAGGTTAGATTAGGTAATACTGGTTTAAATTAGTGTCCTTAAATAAGGTGTCCAGCAGGGGGAAAGGGCTCCATGTCTTTTAAGTTAGGTATTGCTGCACGTCATTTAGGTTAGGTAATGCTAGGTTCGATTAGTGTTCTTAATGGGGGTGTCCAGTAGGGGCGAAACGCTCCGGTTTGGTTAGGTAACGCTACAAGTCATTTAAGTTAGGTTAGCTAATGTTACGCTAGGTAGTAGATAATGCTACACGTCATTTAACTTAGGTAATGTTACGTTAGGTTAGGTAATATTAGGTTAGGTTAGGTAAGGTAATGTTTGGTTAGATAAGTGTCCTTAAGATGTGGTTCAAGGAATGTCTATGGTTTGCCTTGGATGGGAGTAAATGAGCCATACGTGTGGCAGTAAAAATAGGGCTGCGCGCGCACTTGGTCACTTAAAACTTTGATTACTAAAACCTACGACACCGGTCCGGCCCAACCCGACCATAACTCTATTCAAACGCTAATATCCGGAACTACGAGGCCAATCGTAACGAAATTAGCTCCATATGATAGCACAACTCTATCAATTTTATATGATATGGCTTTCATCTCTTCTATTGAGTGAAGTCAATAGGTAACTTGCAAAAAGTAAGAGTATCGAAAATAGGATTTCTCAAAGACTACTCAACAAATTTTAATGAAACTTAAGTGGTGTGATGATGTTATAATTTTAATAGCATTCCTTATGTCAACTTTAAAATAACCCTGCGCATGCGCAGTCAAAATTCCAACTTTTCAACTAATTCATCCATCAAGCTCAAATTTATTTATTTTTTTTATAAGAATAATTCAAGTTATAACGAAAAAAAAGTCAAATTTGTAACACCTACTGCGCATGCGCAAAATACAGCATTAAACTTTTTGTAGTGACCATCAGTTTTCAGCAATTTTCACCCAATTATTTTTGTCTGAACGAGAGCGGATACATACCACTGAGCACAGAATGAAATTTCCTATTCAACGGCATACAGCACAACCATCAGGTACACGCATAGTTTTGAGCTAGAGTGATTTGAATTTTAGGCAAGCGCGCGATGTGCGGAGTGCTTGAAATTGTCGCCAGCTTTTTCGACTAATGAACTGATAAGAGCTCTCTCTCTCTCTCTCTCTCTCTCTCTCTCTCTCTCTGTAATACTCAATCCACTTCGCTAGTCAATCGCCTTCCGAAGCGTTTACTGGTAATACTGACAGATCCAGTTCTCTCATATTGCCCTCACAGTCCACATCACTCATGACTTCCACCTTCTTTCCTTCATTTCCCTCTCACCTCACTTTCACTCTTCCTCACTAATACAAACATTTTTCATCAAGACTTCGACTCACGTTCCTTTTCCTTTCTCTTCCCTTCTCTTTCCTTTCCCTCCTCCCAACCTCCATTCCCTTCCACTCTTCTTGCGTCGGTCTTTCTTCAACATCTCTAATCCCTCTCACCACGGCAGAGAGTCTAATCCAAAAATATTTCATATGCAAATTCAGATTACAATGAAAGCGAAATTTTCTTCTATGCTCAGTTCTTGCAGAGTAAAACTTTAATACAACAAAAAACACAGGTGTAAATAATTCCCATCATAATTGGTATTATGGCGTACCATTACTTCCACGTGCAGAGGTACAGGAAGGTAATGTGTCCTCGTGTATCCATCCTATGTGTCCTGAGACTAGGCGTTTGGGAACACATGAAGCGAAAACTGTCCTGTGGAAGGCGTCGGACAACCAGAGGGCAGCCAGACAGCAACAACAAGAACTTTGAGATTGGTAATGGTGATAGTGGTGGTGGCGGTGGTGCTAGTGGTGGTGGTGGCGGTGCTAGTGGTGGTGGTGGCAGTGCTAGTGGTGGTGGTGGCGGTGGTAGTGGTGGTAGCAGAAACAACAGCAGCTGTAGTAGTAGTAGTAGCAGTAGTAATAGTAGTAGTAATAACAATGGTGGTGGTAATAGCAGCAGCAGCAGTAGCGGCAGCAGCAGCAGTAGCAGTATTAGTAGTAGTAGTAGTTAGTAATAGTAGTAGTTAGTAGTAGTAGTAGTAGTAGTAGTAGTAATAGTAGCAGCAGCAGCAGTAATAGTAGTAGTAGCAGCAGCAGCAGCAGCAGCAGCAGCAGCAGCAGCAGCAGCAGCAACAGCAGCAGCAGCAGCAGCAGCAGTAGTAGTAGTAGTAGTAGTAGTAGTAGTAGTAGTAGTAGTAGTAGTAGTAGTAGTAGTAGTAGTAGTAGTAGCAGCAGCAGGAGCAGTAGCAGCAGCAGCAGCAGCAGCAAGAACAACAACAACAACACCAACAACAATAACAGCAGCAGCAACAGCAACGACAACACCAGCAGCAGAAGCAGTAGCGGTAGTAGTAACAGTGTAGTAGTAGTTACATTATTACCACTGAGGTACCGTTACTGTCATCACTGACAACAGCAGCAGCGACATATCAATAACAGTAAATCATGTGGTTGTACCGTCAGACAAGCTAACAGACATACAAGTATAAAGATAGAGAGAACAAGCAAATATAAATTTCTCCATGCAGAAACCCAGCCCGCGGTTAAGTACCGCGGGCTGGGCTTGTTATGACCGCGTACCAGGGAAGAACAAAAGCTAGATACATGTAAGAGAGAGCGAAAGAAAAAAGAAAAATACGAAAAGCTGCCCAGAAAAAAAAAGAGAGGAGATGAATCAAGAAGAACAAGAGCCTGTGTGGCCAGAAAGATTTACCTCAACGTAAATCATTTTCTTGTAAAAGGAGAGAGAGAGAGAGAGAGAGAGAGAGAGAGAGAGAGAGAGAGAGAGAGAGAGAGAAATCTAAAAAAAGTCATGGAAAGATGAAAAAGATTGAAAGAATAAGATTTGATGTGAAAAAAAAAATATTAGGATTAACATAACGATATTAATATTTAAACTCAGGGAAAAGAGGGAAAGAAAGAAGGAAGGAAGGAAGGAGGGAAAGGAGGGAAAGAAAGGAAGGAAGAAGGGAAAGAAGGGGAGAAGGAGGGTAATGGAGAACTCCTTAACGAGGGAGAAGGACGCGTTGAAAATTCTTACACCATCACCATCAGAGCCACAAAGGAATAAAAAATAGCAAAAGCACACACACACACACACACACACACATGCATTATTCAGTGATAATGGCAGATAAGAATTTAAATAAATCATTCTAAGTTCGTATCGGTGGCCCCAGGAGTTCTGCATCTCAAGATTTTCAATGCTTTATATTTCTTGATATTCTAATTCATCAGCGTTCAGCTAAAAAATGTTAGGTATACGGCCGGCACAATATTTGCTGACACCAAAGCCACGAAGGGTGAATTTCTTGCATAATGCTCACATGTCAAATAGCATTTAGGAAAGACATTACAAGATCACGATTTATAAAAGTAAATGTTTTTGCATATAACTGAATTTTCGAGTGAAATTTCTAATGATTTATGACTAATCACTTCCAAAGCGAATTGAAGTTGAATGAATTTCACGTGAACGAGAAAACGTTGCGTGTCAGAATGTTTCGTCACTTCATAATGAAACACCATAAAATGATGGTTCGTTATCCACTGTGATTTGTTCAAAGCTAACTCTGAATATGATTTTGCATAGATAGTCACACTCGTGCAAAAAAATATGATAAAATTTCGATCAGACTCCTGGGACTGCATTAATTTCTTTAATTATCGAAGATGAACGTAAGGCGCGGCGTCAGTCTACCTCACTGCCTATCGAGGCTGTACACACACTCAGTCACGCTACACACACACACACACACACACACACACACACACACACACACACACGCAAAAGAAACTTTTCCTCGCTGTCATTCCCTTCGAACACCGACTTGTTTGTCCTCTTTTGAGGCTCACCGGAGTGGAAAACTGACACATCCCAGACAGCCGTAGCGAAGGAAGACCGTCTTGAATGTGCTGTATATTTCAAGTGTAGCTATGTGTGAATAAGTGCTCGTATTTTTTGTTAAGTTCACACGAATATTTAACATGGGTGCAATATTTTAAGCTCACTCATGGACCACCCTTCGTGTTATCACAGCAAATGCCAGTGATAAGAATATGTGCTAAAAATGCACGAAATGACAAATTCTATACAAATCTAATAATGTTTCCAGCTTTCATTTACTTAAGAAACAAGGCAATATATTTCTGTCATTTTAACAAGACGAAGAAAAGTTTGGCTGCGCGGATTCTTCCCTGCCGGTGATTCTTGTCATGCATTGTGTTCAGCGCTCCGTGTTTAGTGTACACGTAGAACTGTTACAGGTGAGAGGAAAGGTTTTAAAGTTGTTGTGTAATGAACCATCAAACGGACACACACACACACACACTAAAGGCAATTTCAATTCAATACAAACAGCAAAAGGAAGCGGCACACACTTATAATTGACACTCAAAATAACAGGAAAAAAAAAAAGAGGGAGAGAGGAAAAAAAAAAAAAAGCACCAGTGAGTGCAGTGACATTCCTGACGATCAAAACCGTGCCAACCATTCACAGTTTTACAACGAACAATTCTCCATTCACACAACTGTCAGTCTAAACAGGTGTTTTCCTTCATCCCCGTCTCGGTGACCAGCGTGACGCCAATACAGTTACATCCAAACACAACCACGTTCTCTCGCCTTGCTGCCTCTCATCTCATGCCCCTCAGCCTTCCAAGAGACCCAAGTCTTTCTTAACTTTACTTTCAAGTGGAAAAATGTCAGTGTCGCTCCTTTTGGTGATAAAAATTGCATTAAAAACGAAAATGACTGCAGTTCACCATAAACGATTAGCCATCCCCTTTTTATACTCGTAATTTTTGGAACAGACAACAAATAGCAATAAATGAACATGAATGAAAATTATGCGATTCCTTCGTTTTCGGTGTAATAATAGTCAAGTTTAGATAGATATGTAAATGGATAGAAGATATATAATGTTTAATGACAAGACATGGGGTAAAAATACATTATATTTTTGAGTTGACGTATCTTTAGCCACTGCATTGTACAGTCCTATCAACACACACACACACGCTTGGCAACAGGTTTGATGGAATGTTAACTCTGGAATATTAATCTCTCTCTCTCTCTCTCTCTCTCTCTCTCTCTCTCTCTCTCTCTCTCTCTCTCTCTCTCTCTCTCTCTCTCTCTCTCTCTCTCTTTACCACTGTCCTCACACGTTCTTAACCAAGTTTTTTTCTTCTTTTCAATACACACTAACAATTCATGCCATCGCTTTCACTCAACCTATCTCTTTTGACTCTTCTTTCTTGCAATTCTTCACTTTACTTTGATCATCACTCGTCCTTCTCTCCCTCGAATCCCATCTAAAAACCTTTCGCTCATCCAAAGTGTATTTCTAATCTGTAATCATTTACATTTCAAGAACAGGATTATCCTCTCCTCTGTCCTACTTTACACCCTTCTTTCTCGCTCTTCTCGTCCTCGTCTCCTTTATCCTCCTTTCCGCTTGTCAATTCTCTTTGAAAAATTCGTGAACGTTATCTGAAGACGGCGTGTCCTCTTCCCCGCATGGAGCTTTTCACCTTCTACCAGCGATACGCCTCAAGGCAAAGCAGAAAGATGGACTTTGAGCAGGAAATGTTTTAGTTTTCCTTTCACTGCGGCCTGCATGCATAACGTGGACTTTCCATGCACAATGCAGGCAGAAAGACCTGCCGGTACTCCATTCCAGTGAGTAGGAGAGTGTTTTTGTGTGCCAGGCATTGTTTATTAATGTCCGTCTGTCCGTCTGTCTGTGCTTCTTTGTATGCATATGTTTCATTTTCTTGCCTGCAGTAAAATCCCTAAAATGCATTCCGAGCTCAGACTACTCTGCTGAAGATGCAAAATGATTGGTGGATCAGTAAGGACAGATAGATCTAAGTATTTGTAAGTAATAATAATATCCACAACTTTCTTTTACAGGTCAATCACTTATTCTCGACAGCTCCAAGGGAAGTACCGGAAGCAGCGCAGTAATCTTTATATAACCCTTGCTGACTTAGCAAAGGGCTTCGAAACTGTTAAGAGACACCCCAGGAACACATTCAATTAACACTTATGTTGTCTCGAGACATCACCAGTAGTCTTGTCTTTATTCTCCTGAGTATTTGTGGACGTCGAACAAAGTTGTATTGTGTTCTGACTGCTTTACTTATCTTGGCAGCATTCTCTTCAGCTCAGAGATCCAGAATCTTTGCTTCTTAGGGAGACCGCAGGAAATTCTTCTTTGACTATCAATTATTTTTTCATGATCACGAAACCCAAAGTTTATACCGCAACCTGTGTGTCTGTCTTGCTTTATGGCTGTGAGGTGTAGGGTCTGCATGGGGTTGACATCCTCAGCCAGGATATCTTTATCTCTCACCGTGTACAAAGCATTCTCAGTTCTATTAAGACGAGCCGCGTGCAGCACACTGCCATCCTGCACACTGGTTGCTGCAGCACCATGGTTATCCTGGGTCACTGGGTTGGCCGTGTCATCAGATAATCAAGAAAATTATGCCCGAGAGAACTTATCTACGGCGAAAAAGCTGTTGTCCTGCGTGCAAGAAGATATATAAACCACAATACTCAAGCAAGACAGCATTATAACCACAGCACGTGAAGCATTCTCTGCATGGCGTGATGCATGTCGCCAAAGTCAAGAATTTTTAAGATTTCCCTCAATCGTACCCTCGAGTCAGCGCATTATCAAAGAATGGAGGATACATGGAGATGACTTCCCATGTACGGAGCGTGGCCGGCGATGTGGCTCTATAAATAATACCCACTCCGTAGTCACCTTGGGAGCCACGCGCCACGCAACGGCTCTGAACTCATAATGAAATAAATTTGTGAGATGCGGTAGTCATCTCGGCGAACTGCCATGTATAAGCAAAAAAGCGTTTTCACTTCAGTATGAAATTGTCTTAATTGAGTTTCGGTTCATTGTTTGCTTATTTCTCTTCTCTATCTGTTATATTTGTGTTCGTTTCTACAGTATAATTGCTGCCATTCGGTCTATACGTTTCTTTCTGTTAAATGGTCCAATGGTCGTTATTGTGTCTGTGTTTCTCTTCAAAATGCTGTCCAGTATTGTTTGTGTTTGTTTAACTATTACTGTATTTTTATGGCTATTCAGCTACTGTTACGGATACATTCTTTTGTATGTCTGTCTGTGAAATGGTTCCTGTCTATCTGTCTGTGTGTCTATTTGTCTGCCTATCGTTCTGTCTATATGTTCGTTTGCCTAGCTGAGTGCAAAGTGTCTAGAGGCACACGTGGGACAACACACGCGGCACAGAGCACTGCCTTACTTGTAGGCTGAGTCCAGGGGTGGGGGGACTACCAATCGGCATACGTGCAAGGAAATTTGTTGAGAGAGAGAGAGAGAGAGAGAGAGAGAGAGAGAGAGAGAGAGAGAGAAAGGGAGAGAGAGACTGTGTGCCTGCGTGCGTGCGCGCGCAAGTGAACGAAAACTGTATGGAGAGAAGGAGAGTAGACTGTGCTCTCTACGAGTATTTACTTACCTTAGGAATTTAATGTTTTACTTTTGATTCTGATGTGATTTTTTTTTCTTTTCTTGGTTCCTTTCGCCTTCTATAGATGAATGTTTCTATGTTTTCACAACCACGTTTTTCTGTACTATACTTCCCACTTTCCATGCATTCCGTTCTGTTTCTCTTTCTCTTTCGTTTTATCTCCAAACATTTCAACCTCATGTTTTCTTTCCTTAACAACCCTAGAATCTCTATTTCTCCTTCCTCTCTGCACATTTCTTCTCTCCCATCGCCTAATGTAGCCGCTCACTCTCTCCCACCATGCTACTGCACCACAGCTGCTCATACGTTCAGACTGTGTACAAAACCAAGAGGAATAAATTTCTCCTCTAGACAAGAAAATAAACGCGACCATGGCAGTGAATGTTGGTCCTAATCACAACGTGCCCTCACACATGGCGGAGGAGGAGGAGGAGGAGGAGGAGTACGTTTAAAATTTCACTCCATATGCCTTCTCTACAGTGTACATGGATAAGAGGAGGAGGAGGAAGAGAAGAAGGAGAAGGAGGAGGAAGAGGAGGAGTACGTTTAAAATTTCACTCCATATGCCTTCTCTCCAGTGTGCATGGATAAGAAGAGGAGGAGGAGGAGGAGGAGGAGGTTTTAAAATTCCACTGCACCTTCCTTCTCTCCAGTGCGCACATCGCAGAAAGAAAATATGCTGGAGTATGGAGAGGTATCGTTCGTGTTTGTGCGGGGCTGTAGGAAAGGGAGAGAAAGAAAGGAAGATGGGGAAGATGAGAGGACTGGGAGTGGTAGAGCCGATGCAAGGTAGTTATGAGTCTCCCAGCGATACGTTCCTTTCCCTCCTCCAACTGGCGTATTTTTATCTCTCACACCTAACAGACTGTATTGGAAGTTACCTTAGTGTTTTTCCGAGTTGTCTTCATAATTCTAATGGTAATTTAGGGTTGTCTTCCTGGCAGTTTTATGCTGTCTTCATGGTTTAAGTGGTATTTCAAAGTTGTCCTCATGGTTGTAGTGGTAGTTTAACAAAGATCCTACAGCATCAATAGAAAAAAAAAACACTTATTAGAACACAAGTCATCATCTGTGGTCTTGATAAGCAATACAGATGACAGAGTAGAACGTTTAAGAAAATGAGCCTAACTAGAAGAACAAAAGGACACATTCTCGTCAGTGTCATCTTGAATAAGGAACGCTACCATGACC
>NC_087180.1:2240000-2287500 GCF_035594125.1 Scylla paramamosain
AGTGTAAGTGATCAGTGTGGCGTGAGACTACTACCACTGTGGGGTCCCTGCTGGTGGAGGGAACAGCCTTCCTACCTTCCCTCCATCGCTCGACGGCAGGCTTTCTCCCTCACTCTCACCCTCCACGCAGAAGTTTTCTCTCTCCTTACTTCTGCATACAAATATTCTGAGAATTATGATTAAGTACTTCTTTTTTTTCACTGTGCCTTATATCTATCAAAACACTTCAATACAGACAGTACCTATTCATCCTGAATTTGACAAAAAAATTTCTCTGTTTTGTCATGTACTGTAGTTAACCAGCAATACTCATGTCATCCGCCAGTAATGATGATATGCAGGCGAGACTATCGTCATTGACCACTGAGCTGCGGGGACGTAAGTATAACTGTGAATGGCAATAGACAAAAATAATTTCTTAAAATACTAAACAGCTGAAATCACTATAGAGCCAGGAAGCGACGTAATTACCCCCCCCCCTCTCTCTCTCTCTCTCTCTCTCTCTCTCTCTCTCTCTCTCTCTCTCTCTCTCTCTCTCTCTCTCTCTCTTACACATTCAAACACCAACTTTTCCAAACTTAAGCTTATGTGAGGCTGCAGAGAGGTCACAGAGTAAGTAAAGACAATTATTGTACACAAGAGCTGCACGGAGGCTTGTCAAGAAGACCATTCTCTCCATAAGATGCAAATTACCTCGCAGTAGCTTGAGTGACGTGGGAGCAAATGGTCATGGTGAAGAGGAGGAAAATGTAGTGAAGAGGAAAGTATTGAGGAAGTATTTAAAAGATGGCAGCTTTCTCCGCTTGCTATGGTTTAAACATTTATGGATTAAAAATATTTGTCTGCGGAAGTGTATGTTTTGATATTTACTTTAGTGACATTTGTCATGGCCTTCCCCTACTCATATATATATATATATATATATATATATATATATATATATATATATATATATATATATATATATATATATATATATATATATATATATATATATATAAATAAATAAATAAATAAATAAATAAATATATATATATATATATATATATATATATATATATATATATATATATATATATATATATATATATATATATATATATATTTAAACATTTAAACATTTATTAATATCCAATAAAGTCAGTACATAATATGTTTTATGTATACATTAATATTAGGCCAGCCTTTTTATAAGCATAAGGTTTTCAGGCACAAAATAATAAAAAAATCTATTATTATTATTGTTTGTTATTATTAAGATTTTTTTATTATTTTGTGCCTGAAAACCTTATACTTAGAAAAAGGCTGGCCTAATATTAATGTATACATAAAACATATTATGTACTGACTTTATTGGATATTAATAAATGTTTAAATGTTTAAATGTTTATATATATATATATATATATATATATATATATATATATATATATATATATATATATATATATATATATATATATATATATATATATATATATATATATATATATATATATATATATATATATATTTATTTATATATTTATTTATTTATTTATTTATTTATTTATTTATTTTTATTTTTTTTTTTTTTTGTCTCCATTATTGTGTATTGATTTTGCTTTGTTTCTTTTAGTTTATATTCTACTTTCTTTATAAATTCTAGTTGTGTTCAGTAATCTGTAATTTGTATGTTTAATATTTCATTGATTTTTCTCAACTATTATTACTTCTATTATTATTATTGTTTGTTATTATTAAGAAGTAATAATAGTTCAGAAAAATCAATGAAATATTAAACATACAAATTACAGATTACTGAACACAACTAGAATTTATAAAGAAAGTAGAATATAAACTAAAAGAAACAAAGCAAAATCAATACACAATAATGGAGACAAAAAAATAAAAAATAAATAAATAAATAAATAAATATATATATATATATATATATATATATATATATATATATATATATATATATATATATATATATATATATATATATATATATATATATATATATATATAAACAGGAACAGAAAGAGGGAAGATGATGTTAGGTCTAACTGAAGGAAAAAAAAAAGGCAATCTGTCATATAAGAAATCTAACAGATGACACTTAAGTTTGTTTTTTAAAGTGTAGAGAGAGGGAGCATTCTTCATATCCTGAGAAAGAGAATTCCAGATTAAAGGTCATAAGTACATGGTGGAGTGTCGGAAGAGTGTATGGCACATATGTGATTTTTGTACATACTCGTATAGTTTGCAATTGAAAGTTTAGTTATATCTTGAAGTTTAAGAATTTTTGTGTTTTTAAATAAAAGAGTGGTGTGTGCTCGAGGTAAGAACTTTTTTGTGATAATTCTGATAATTTTCTTATGTAGTCTGTCCATTCATGTCAGATGGGTGGCATAAGTGGTACTCCAAATAGGATTACAGTAAAAAAGGTGTGGATATATATGTGTATAACACAAGGTTTTGAGTATTTCACAGGGCATAAAATCTCTCAGTCTATACAGCATTGCAGTGCTTCTTGAAAGTTTCATAGATACATGATTTATAAGGGATTTATAGTTAAGGTTTTCGCCAAACATGACTCCTAAAAACTTAAAACCTATAATGTTATTATTGATTGTTAGTTCAGGCAAGAGGGCACTTATTTTATTGGAAAATAACATGTAGTAAGTTTTATTGGTATTGATAGTAAGTTTATTACTTAGGCACTAATTATGTAATTTGTTAAGATCTTGATTAGCTTGTAGAAGTAATGTTTCATTATTTGAGTTTGTGAAATACAAGGTCATGTCATCAGCAAAGAGGATGGTATTAGCAAAGGTGAAAATATTAGTAATATCATTGATATACAGAGTGAACAGAATAGGTCCTAAAACACTCCCTTGTGGGACACCAGTATAAATATTTCGTGTGGAAGACTTATGACCATCATATATTGTACAATGAGATCTGTTTGTTAGATAGTCTTGGAACTAGGAGTGTAGCGGTCCACGTATACCATAAAAATATAATTTGTCAAGTAAAATCATGTGGTTAACAGTGTCGAAGCCTTTGGAAAAATCGACAAAGATGGATAAGACTGTTAGTCTACTGTTAAGAGATGAGTAGAGGTGAGAGGAAAAATAGTTAATTAAGGGCATCAAAAGTGCTAGAACCAGACCTAAATCCATATTGACATTCTCAAAATTTTCTAACTTTCAATATAGGCTACTAATTTATTCTTCATTAGTAATTCAAATATTTTGGAGAATAGAGACAGGGTAGAAATGGAACGATAATTGTTAGGCTCATCTTTAGGGCCAGACTTATGCTCGGGTGTAATATTTGCAGTCTTTAAATAAGAGGGAAATATACCTGTGGATATTGATTGATTGAAAAGTATTGCAATAAGGTAAGCAATTTCCTCGGTGTTACGTTTAAGTTTGTTGACGGAGATTTCATTAACATTTGACTTTTTATTTTTGATAATCTTGATAACATTCATCGCGTCAATAGAATTGACTGGAGTGAAAATCAAAGAGTTTTGATAACTTCCATGAAGATATTTAGTGGCATTTCTGATACCAGGGGGTAGTGCATCATTAAATTTAGTTGCAATTTCACTTAAATGTTCATTAAGAGCTTCTGCTACTATTTCAGCTTTGTTAAGTGAGGCATCTTTATGCAATAAAGTGGGTATCATTGTTTTGGTTGATGACGACCTGCTAATTCATTAATCATTTGCCATATTTTCTTAGTATTGTTTTTTAAAGTTACTGAAAATATTAATATAGTAATTATTCTTTGCAGTTCTAATTAACTGCGTAAGATAGTTGCGGTATAGCTTATAAGTGTAGTAATTGACAGTTCCTGATTTGTACATCTCGAATAACTTACTTTTGTACTTAACTGACTTTAGTATTCCTGATGTTAACCATGGATTAGAAAGTCGTTTGGCAGTCATAAATTTGTTACTTTAGGGAAATGTTTGTCGTAAAGCTTATTCAGTGTTTCCATAAAATTATTAAAGAGTAAATTTATGTCATCAGAGTTAAATATATCATTCCAGTTAATCAGAGATAAATTAGTGGTAAATAAGTTATGTTGAAATCTGTTAAAGGTTCTGTAGACTATATTATGCTTAGTGCAAGGATCAGACATCAATGCAATATGTAGGAAAGTGGGTAGGTGGTCAGATAATTGGTAGTGAATGATTCCAGATGTAGATGGTGGAGTGAAGTTTCTCCAAATGTGGTCAAGGAGTGAAGGTTGACCTAAATTAGGATTATCAGGAAATCTAGTAGGTCGAGATATGTGCAGGAAGTAACTTAATGACAGTTTGAACTGCCAACAAGGCAGTTCAAAAGGAAACAGTAAGCAATATAGCAGTGCATGTAAGGAAGCAATTACCTGATAAATAGTAGAATTTGTACAAGTAGAGAAACTGTAATAATAAAAAAAAATATATTGCAAAACATTATCACAGGGACACCACAGTAGTAGTAGTAGTAGTAGTAGTACTAGTAGTAGTAGTAGAAGTAGTAGTAGTAGTAGTAGTAGTTGTAGTAGTAGTAGTAGTTGCAGTAGCAGCAGCAGTGGTGGTGGTGGTGGTTGTGATGGTGGTAGAAGAAGTAGTAGTAGTAGTATTGCTATTAGTAGTAGTAGTAGTAGTAGTAGTAGTAATTGTAGTGATGGTGACAAGAGTAGTTGCAAAAGTAAGGTACATAATTGAAAAAAATTAAGAGATCATAGGTTTGTACAGAAATATGGGTGACTGTACAGCATGTTGTAGGGATATAATTGTTGATGAGAGTTTGATGAAAAGAAAGAGTATTGAAACTCACTGGAAAATAACAAACATTTAAAAGGGAAGGCAAAGTAGCAGTAAAAATGTCCTGCAACAGAATCCCGACATATACATATTATTGAGTAGTGACACATTAAAGGGAAGTAAATAAATAGTACTCATTCAAACCTAGTGAAACACTTTAGAGAGCTACAAATGTATTGCTATAAAGGAGTGGTTTAAGTTAATTCTCTAGGCCTAAGCGTTATCTCTGACTGCAGGGAATTTGTCTAAGAAGGTACGAAGGGATTTGTCACTTGTTATAATATGTTTAGGGTTAGAGCATCTTACTTTGACATATATTTTGCCATCTCTTGTGTAGCATTGTGCATCTTTCTAATGTTCCAGAAAGTCGTTTAGGGGTTAGACTTTCATTACTAAATACGTTGGGTCTCATTTTGATGCAGGCACTCATGATCTCATCTTTTATTTGGCGGCTGTGGAGTTTAACTATCATTAGTTTATTTGCACTCTGTTTTGCTTTATTGCCAAGTCTGTGAGCTACATTGATGTCATTGCGGGATATATTTATTTTCAGTGTTTCCTTAATAGTATTCACCACCATTTCAGCTGCACTCTCACTGTTAGTTTCCTGAGGAAGGGAGGGACCACTAATTATTATAGTGTCCCTCCTTTCATACTGACTCACATCATCTATTTGGTTTTCTAATTGAGATAATCTGTTTTCAAGGACAACTATTTTTGTTTTCAGCTGGTCAATGTGTTCATCTCTCTTATCCATAATAAGTTGTACAGCTTTGATGATAATATTCACCATCACTTTCCTTTCCTCTGAAAGTGCACTGATGTCGTCTTGGATGATGTTACTAATGGTGAGGGGAAGTATGAGTCCAACGTCTCCCGTGGCCAAAGTGGACGACATGGCTGATACCTGGGAATTTCCTTCCCCCCTCGTCCCTGAATCAGGATTTTTCCTTGTGTTGACCATCGCTGACTCTGTAGGCAAAGTACTGGACGGCAGAAATTTTGCCAGGAATAGCTAGTAAAGAGTACAAGGAAACTGGTCCAGTATAGCGGGGTTGGGCTGTTTGTTTTGGTTAGCCACGGAGATTGTTGGAACGTCAGGTAGGCAGAGCTAAATGTTGTTATTCATGGAAGTCCATGGTGTTTGCTTGCACTGTAGCACTTTGTAATTTGAGAATCATACCTGTGGAGCCAGTGTATAGGCTGGGAAGTATGGTAGGCATGTGAGTAAATATATGCTGATAATTCAGGAGCACGGACACCTTCACCTTTCCTCCCACCGACGAGAAATATATATATATATATATATATATATATATATATATATATATATATATATATATATATATATATATATATATATATATATATATATATATATATATATATATATATATATATATATATATATATATATATATTGAAAGTATATACGGGCAAGATTCTCTCTTATACATGTTTCATTAAATGTGATCCCTAGGTCAGCATTTATTATTTTCTTAAAGATATTTTCTTTATATTTTATAAGAGTTTTATTCTCTCTTTGAAATTTGGTTGATGACTGCCATTGCTAGTCATGTTTACTATATCGCGTTTTCGGGTCCCTTAACCCTTCCTCAGTGGCTGTGGAATGACTGGACATTGAGGAGGAGGAAGCAGGTGTTATAAAGGAGCGGTGGAAAAAAAAGTGTGTGAAATAAAAAAAAAAAAAAAAAAAACTGGGCATGCTGGGGAGGCTGGTATTTATGCCGTGAGTCGAGGTGTGGTATGTGCCGTAAGAGGTGCTGACTGGCTGGTACAGCGCGACTGGTGGGCTCGTTATGTGGATGCGGTGGGAGGCACTGATTGGTTGGCTTCGGTTGGCTGGTTGGCTTACTATGTGGCGGCAGTGCTTGATCCCTTCTCATGCTCGGCAGGGCCTGTACATCCACGGCATGTACATTAAGCCTGGGGTTGAATTCTTTTATGTACAGTGCTTCAAGTATTGCAAGGCGTCTCGCATCTGTACACATATCTAAAATTTCAGTGTTTTCTTCCAGGACTTTTCTTGTGATCATGCCGTGCTGCGGTTGTAAGTGTATTCTCTCCAAGCCAAACAAGTTCCATAAGCGAGCAGAATGTGAGACGCTCATCAACTACATCGAAATATTATCCAAAAAAGGCGAAGTTATCATCGACCCTTCGTTCAAGCAAGCAGTCATAGCAGAAGCATCCAAAACAAGAGGCGTCACAGGAGCAGTGTACTTGACAAAAAAAAAAAAAAAAAAAAAAAAAAAAAATCGAAGCAGCAAAAGCAACAAATCCGACCCTGATATTACAATCAGAAGTGCAGATAAGATGGAAGCTTACGTCATCATGGACACTTCCGAGTATCTTAAGAAGATGGACGACCTTCTGGGCGACATGAGAGAATTTGACAAGATCACCAAAGACCCTATAGACGCGCTAAAGACCAAACACCAAATGCAACGGTAGCAGTAACAAGTTCAAGTCTAACAAGCTCGGGGGCGAGTACAGCATGGGTTACTGTTACGGTAACGTTAAAACACAACCCAGGAAATAAGCTGTGCCCAGTAATTTCTCAATTACCTACACCGACGTACCACATCGCTAAAAAGCTGTGTACCATGCTGGTACCTTATGTTCTCACCAGCTACAGCCTGCAATCTACATCGCCCCACTTGACGTGGAATCACTTTTTACCGATGTTCACCGATGTTCCAGTCAAACGTACCATCGACTACATCACTGATGGAGTGAATCATAACTACTCTGCACTCCCACTGGACATTCCTGAAATTGTACTATGCTGACTCCTCGAATGCTATACAATAGCAGCCCCTTTTACCTTCTCTTGAGGAAACAAGTATCGACAAATTGATGATGTAGCCGTGGGTTCTCCCTTGGGTGTGCTCACGGCTAAGTTCTTTATGGGCTGCGTGGAGGAAGAAGTCTTCAAAAAGACTGAGAAGCCTGATATATAGTCGTATTGCTGCTATATTGACGACATATTCATCAAGACTACAAGCAACGTCGGTGGTGACCAGCTCAAGTGTTGCCTCAAAGAAATTTCTGGTCTCAACTTCATCGTAGAACACATTGTAAGCAGTACCATGCCCCTCCTCGACGTCCTTGTGAAGCAACAGCAAGTAAAGTCCATATACGTATAGCAGTGTATATTAAGCCAAGTAACCCTGGGCACTGCCTTAAAGGAAGGAGCGAATTACCTGACCGATCTACAATCTACTACCACTACTACTATCGGTGCTTTCATCCGAAGAGCACTCACACACTGCAGTACTTGGCAGCAAGTGCATGAAGAAATCAAAGGGGCAACACAGGTATTAATGAATAAAGGATTCAGTGAAAAGAACATCGTCCACCAAAACAAGATCATCATCGATAAGTGGCATAACTCCAGCTCCTCTGAAAACTCAAGAGAGCCTGACATTGCCATATACTTCCCTGTCTTTTCCTCTACAGCGTACAAAGATGAAAGAATCATTACACAAAAAGAGAAATGTTAAGCCCACAAACCCAGAAAGGAAGATAATGCTACAAATATACCATAGTAACAAGAAAACCAACCACCTCCTACTCAGAAAAAGTCCCCATATATATATATATATATATATATATATATATATATATATATATATATATATATATATATATATATATATATATATATATATATATATATATATAATTTTTGTAGTATGGAAACCGGCCAAAGGCAACAAAAATCCAATAAAAAAAATAAAAAAGCCCACTGAGATGCCAGTACCAGAATAGGGTCCAAAACGGTAGTCAAAAATTGAGGGGTAAGTGTCTTGAAACCTCCCTCTTGAAGGAATTCAAGTCATAGGAAGGTGGAAATACAGAAGCAGGCAGGGAGTTCCAGTTTACCAGAGAAATGGATGAATGACTGAGAATACTGGTTAATTCTTGCATTAGAGAGGTGGACAGCATAGGGATGAGAAAAAGAAAGTTTTATGCACCGAGTCCGCGGGAGAAGAGGCATGTAGTTAGCAAGATCAGAAGAGCAGTTACCATGAAAATAGCGGTAGGAGATACCTAGAGATGCAACATTGCGGCGATAAGAAAGAGGCTAGAGACAGTTAGTTAGAGGAGAGGAGTTGATGAGACGAAAAGCTTTTGATTCCACACTGTCTAAAAGAACGGTATGAGTGGAACCCCCCAGACATGTGAAGCATATTCCATACATGGACGGCTAAGGCACTTGTACAGAGTTATGTAGAAAGGACACTGGCCAAGGGCAACAAAAATCCAACAAAAAAATTACCACTGAAATGGCTGTCCCATAAAACGGTCAAAGCAGTGGTCAAAAATTGAAGAATAAGTGTCTTGAAACCGCTCTCTTGAAGGAATTAAAGTCATAGGAAGGTGGAAATACAGAAGCAGGCAGGGAGTTCCACAGTTTACCAGAGAAAAGGATGAATGATTGAGAATACTGGTTAACTCTTGTGTTAGAGAGGTGGACAGAATAGGGGTGAGAGAAAGAAGGAAGTCTTGTGCAGCGAGGCCACGGGAGGAGGGGAGGCATGCAGTTAGCAAGATCAGAAGAGCAGTTAGCATGAAAATAGCGGTAAAAGATAGCTAGAGATGCAACATTGCGGCGGTGAGAGAGAGGCTGAAGACAGTCAGTTAGAGGAGAGGAGTTGATGAGACGAAAAGCTTTTGATTCCACCCTGTCTAGAACAGGGTTCTTCAAAGTACTGGGTCGCAAACTCATATTCAGTGGGTCGCCACATGATAATAATAATAATAATAATAATAAAAATAATAATAATCCAATTTTTTCATAAATAAGAGAGAGAGAGAGAGAGAGAGAGAGAGAGAGAGAGAGAGAGATTGTGGTGAGGGAAGGGACACGCGCGTTTGATTCCTGTCCGAGACAGGACTAATACGCGTTCAGAATCTTCACTCGTCAGTCTCGAAATTTTCATCAGTTACGTTTGTACCGCGGGAGCGTGAAGATAGACACAGAGAACTCCTCAGTGACACATACAGTTATACCGAACGCTTAAACAAAATGGATCGTTTTGTTATAAAACGCGTCTCTGTTCAGTCGTCAAGTACGTGTGCACCTGATAAAAACACACAGGCCAACGAGCCTGGCTCGATCATAAGAGAGGCCGCATCTACATCAGCTTCTGAGCCGCCTCCCAAGAAGAAAGTCAAGTCATGGACAAGGCAGTACAGTGACGAGTTTCTGAAGTATGGCTTCGTCAAGTGTGAACAGGAAAAGGGAGAACCAAGGCCTCAGTGTGTGATTTGCAGTGAAGTTCTCGCAAATGAGAGTTTGAAGCCATCAAAATTAAAGAGACATCTCGAAACCAAGCATCCTAGTCTGGCTGCAAAACCAGTTGGCTATTTCCAGAGAAGAAAGGAACAAATGAAGATGTCAGTGAAAGTTCTAAATACAGCAACCACTCTTAATGACAAAGCACAATTAGCATCATATTTAGTTTCATATCGCATTGCAAAAGAGAAAGTACCATACACATGTAGTGAGAAACTTATTCTCCCATCTTGCGTGGATATAGTGAGCACGATGCTCGATGGAAAGTCGGCAGACAAGATCAAATGTGTCCCAATCAGTGATACAACAGTGTCACGGCGGATAAGTGATATCGCAGAAAATTTGGAACTTCAGCTGGTGTCACACCTACAGACTGCTGGAGAATTTGCTATTCAGCTGGACGAAAGTACTGATATATCTAACTGTGCAGTGCTACTGGTGTACGTCAGATACGTACATGAAGATGACTTTTTGGAAGATATGCTTTGCTGCTTAACCTTACCTACTCATTCATCAGGATCTGAGATATACAGAGTGCTGAATGACTGCATAGTTGGAAAATACAAGCTGAACTGGGCCAATTGCAAAGGAATTACAACCGATGAAACAGCAAATAAGACTGGGAAAAAGAGCGGTGTTGTGACAAAAATATCAGAAGCAGCCGGTAATGATGTAACTTGGAGACATTGTTTCATCCACCGTGAAGCGCTGGCTGCCAAAGGTATCCCAGACAATCTCAGAGGTGTTTTGAATGACGTTGTGAAAGTTATCAACACAATCAAAGGAAGTGCACTTAACAGTCGGTTGTCTGAACTCTTGTGCCTGGAGATGGGAGCTGATCATTCACACCTTTTGTACCATACGGAAGTTCGATGGCTCTCCCGCGGGAGAATTCTAACAAGGGTTTATGAGCTAAGAATGGAAATTCATATTTTTCTTCTCGAGAAAAAATCCAGTATGGCAAGCTTGTTTTGCAATGATGAGTGGATTCTAAAACTTTCATATTTATCAGACATTTTCTCAAAGCTAAATGAGCTTAATCTAAAACTGCAAGGGAAAGAATCTGATGTATTCCGACACTGTGAGGAAGTAGAAGCATTTAAGAAGTCAATAATGCTGTGGCAAGCAAGGCTTGCAGTTGATCAACCTCTTTACTATATGTTCCCAACACTTTTGCAGCATATTGAAGAACATAATAACACCAGTGAAGAAACCATGAAGAAATTGAAATGTGATATACAGCTGCACCTCCATTCTTTGTCAAGCAGTTTTGAACAGTATTTTCCTGAAGAAAACCTTAAGAATATAAGAGACAACCATTGGGTGAAGGACCCTTTTGCATTTGAAAAACCAGAAGCTGTTATAGGGCTAAACCTTACACCTGATGAAGAAAATGAACTTCTTCATCTGACAAGTGATACATCATTAAGAATCAGGATGCGGTCATCACCTCTGTCATCATTCTGGATAATTGTTTCCAAGGAATTTCCACATCTAAGTAAGAAAAGTATTTTACTTTTGATCCCCTTTACAACTACATACTTGTGTGAAGCTGGGTTCTCAACCTTGACAAAACTAAAAAGCAAAGAAAGAAATCGACTCAATCCTACAGCCGACATGCGTGTGGCGTTATCCTCCTGCAAGCCAGACTGGAATAAGATAACGAAAGACAAGCAGGCACACCAGTCACACTGAACACGTAAGTGCAGACTATTTTTCCTTGCTTTCTTGCAGCAGTGTACTCAACTTTACTCCGATTTCGTATTTTTTATAACTTTTTAGGTAAACTTAACATGTTTTCAATACAGCCAGTTTTATATAGATGTGTGTGTGTGTGTGTAATATAACTGATATCAAGTTTATGAAGAGAAAGGTACGATAGAATGGACATACTGGGTCGTGAAGGTAACACAGAAAATAAAACTGGGTCGTGATGAAAAAAGTTTGAAGAACCCTGGTCTAGAAAAGCAGTATGAGTGGAACGCCCCCAGACATGTGAAGCATACCCCATACATGGACGGATAAGGCCCTTCTACAGAATTAACAGCTGGGGGAGTAAGAAAAACTGGCGGAGACGTCTCAGAACGCCTAACTTCATAGAAGCTGTTTTAGCTAGAGATGAGATGTGAAGTTTCCAGTTCAGATTATAAGTAAAGGACAGACCAAGGATGTTCAGTGTAGAAAAGGGGGACAGTTGAGTGTCATTGAAGAAGAGGGGATAGTTGTCTGGGAGGTAGAGTCGAGTTGATAGATGGAGGAATTGAGTTTTTGAGGCATTGAACAATACCAAGTTTGCTCTGCCCCAATCAGAAATTTTAGAAAGATCAGAAGTCAAGCGTTCTGTGGCTTCCCTGCGTGAAATGTTTACCTCCTGAAGGATTGGACGTCTATGAAAAGACGTGGAAAAGTGCAGGGTGGTATCATCAGGGTTGGAGTGGACAGAACAAGAAGTTTGGTTTAGAAGATCATTAATGAATAATAAGAAGAGAGTGGGTGACAGGACAGAACCCTGAGGAACACCACTGTTAATAGATTTAGAAGAAGAACAATGACCACAGCAGCAATAGAAGGGTCAAAAAGGAAACTTGAGATGAAATTACAGAGAGAGAGAAGGAGAGAAGCCGTAGGAGGTTAGTTTGGAAATCAAAGCTTTGTGCTAGACTCTATCAAAAGCTTTTAATATGTCCAAGGCAACAGCAAAACTTTCACCAAAATCTCTAAAAGAGGATAACCAAGACTCAGTAAGGAAAGCCAGAAGATCACCAGTAGAGCGGCCTTGACGGAACCCATACTGGCGATCAGATAGAAGGTTGTGAAGTGATAGATGTTTAAGAATCTTCCTGTTGAGGATAGATTAAAAAAAATTTAGATAAGCAGGAAATTAAAGCATTAGGACGGTAGTTTGAGGGATTAGAACGGTCATCCTTTTTAGGAACAGGCTGAATGTTGGCAAACTTCCAGCAAGAAGGAAATGTAGAAGTTGACAGACAGAGCTGAAAGAGTTTAAATAGGCATGATGCAAGTATGGAGGCGCAGTTTCGGAGAACAATAGAAGAGACCCCATCAGGTCCATAAGCCTTCCGAGGGTTTAGGCCAGCGAGGGCATGGAAAACTTCATTGCGAAGAATTTTAATAGGTGGCATGAAGTAGTCAGAGGGTGGAGGAGAAGGAGGAAGAAGTCCAGAATCGTCCAAGGTAGGGTTTTTAGTAAAGGTTTGAGCGAAGAGTTCAGCTTTAGAAATAGATGTGATAGCAGTGGTGCCATCTGGTTGAAACAGAGGAAGGAAAGAAGAAGAAGAAGCAAAGTTATTGGAGATATTTTTGGCTAGATGCCAGAAGTCACGAGGGGAGTTAGATCTTGAAAGGTTTTGACACTTTCTGTTAGTGAAGGAGTTTTTGGCTAGTTAGAGAACAGACTTGGCATGGTTCCGGGCAGATATATAAAGTGCATGAGATTCTGGTGATGGAAGGCTTTTGTTGGCCACCTTCTATCATGTATAGCACGAGAACAAGCTGTGTGAAACCAAGGTTTAGAAGGTTTAGGACGAGAAAATGAATGAGGAATGTACACCTCTATGCCAGACACTATCACCTCTGTTATGCGCTCAGCACACAAAGACGGGTCTCTGACACGGAAGCAGTAGTCATTCCAAGGAAAATCAGCAAAATACCTCTTCAGGTCCCCCCAAATAGCAGAGGCATAACGCCAGAGGCACCTTCGCTTAAAGGATCCTGAGGAGGGATTGGAGTGACAGGACAAGATACAGATATGAGATTGTGATCGGAGGAGAAGAAAGGGTGATAGCATAAACAGAAGGATTAGAGGTCAGGAAAAGGTCAAGAATGTTGGGCGTATCTCCAAGACGGTCAGGAATACGAGTAGGGTGTTGCACCAATTGCTCTAGGTCGTGGAGGATAGCAAAGTTGTAGGCTAGTTCACCAGGATGGTCAGTGAAGGGAGAGGAAAGCCAAAGCTGGTGGTGAACATTGAAGTCTCCAAGAATGGAGATCTCTGCAAAAGGGAAGAGGGTCAGAATGTGCTCCACTTTGGAAGTTAAGTAGTCAAAGAATTTCTTATAGTCAGAGGAGTTAGGTGAGAGGTATACAGCACAGACAAATTTAGTATGAGAGTGACTCTGTAGTCGTAGCCAGATGGTGGAAAACTCGGAAGATTCAAGAACGTGGGCACGAGAACAGGTTAAGTCATTGCGCACATAAACGCAGCATCCACCTTTGGATCGAAAGTGAGGATAGAGAAAGTAGGAGGGAACAGAAAAGGGGCTACTGTCAGTTGCCTCAGACACCTGAGTTTCAGTGAGGAAAAGAAGATGAGGTTTAGAAGAGGAGTGGTGGTGTTCTACAGATTGAAAATTAGATCTTAGACCGCGAATGTTACAGAAGTTAATGAGGAAAAAATTGAGGGGGGTGTCAAGCCACTTAGGGTCGTCGACAGAAAGGCAGTCCGACCTGGGGACATTTATGGTCCCCTCCCCAGATGGGGACTCCGAGGCTGGTGTAGGAGTCGCCATTATGATTTTAAATTTTTTTGAGTTAAGGGTGTGTGTGTTATTAGGTGCTTGTAGTTTTGTGTGGAGGAAGAGAGTTGTCTTTAGAGGGCAGGCTGTGACTGCCCCCTTGTGTTGTGAGACACAAAGGGAAACGTTCAGTGAGGTCACAGCTGGGTTTAATGATAAGTTCACAGCACCCTCTGAACAATGCTTTAGACCTCACTGGGAGTAATTATCGTTTCGGCAGGTGTCTACTGCCTCCTCCTCCCTGGGGGGGGATGAGAAAAACTGGCGGAGACGTCTCAGAACGCTTAACTTCACAGTTGTTGTTTTAGCTAGAGATGAGATGTGAAGCTTCCAGTTTAGATTATATAAAAAGGACAGACCGAGGATGTTCAGTGTAGAAGACGGGGACAGTTGAGTGTCATTAAGAAGAGGAGATAGTTGGCTGGAAGGTTGTGTCGAGTTGATAGATGGAAGAATCGAGTTTTTGAGGCATTGAACAATACCAAGTTTGCTCTGCCCCAATCAGAAATTTTAGAGAGATCAGAAGTCAGGCATTCTGTGGCTTCCCTGCGTGAACTGTTTACTTCTTGAAGGGTTGGACGTCTATAAAAAGACGTGGAAAAGTGCAGGGTGGTATCATCAGCGTAGGAGTGGATAGAACAAGAAGTTTGGTTTAAAAGATCATTGATGAATAATAGGAAGAGAGTGGGTGACAGGACAGAACCCTGAGGAACACCACTGTTAATGAATTTAGGAGAACAGTGACCGTCTACCACAGCAGCACTAGAACGGACAGAAAGAAAATGAAAATGAAATGAAGTTACATAGATAAGGATAGAAGCCGTAGGAGGGTAATTCGAAAATCAAAGCTTTGAGCCAGACTCTATCAAAAGTTTTTAATATGTCTAAGGCAATAGAAAAAGTTTCACCAAAATCTCTAAAAGAGGATGACCAAGACTCAGTAAAGAAAGCCAAAAGATCACCAGCAGAGCGGCCTTGACGGAACCCATACTGGCGATCAGATAGAAGGTTGGGAAGTGTTTAAGAATCTTCCTGTTGAGATAAATTAAAAAGCTTTAGATAGGTAGGAAATTAAAGCAATAGGACGGTAGTTTGAATGATTAGAAACGGTCACCCTTTTTAAGAACAGGCTGTATGGAGGCAAACCTCCAGCAAGAAGGAAAGGTAGGTGTTGACAGAGTTGAAAGCGTTTGACTAGGCAAGATGTAAGCACGGGGGCGCAGTTTCGGAGGACAATAAGAGAGACCCCATCAGGTCCATAAGAGTTCCGAGGGTTTAGGCCAGCGAGGGCATGGAAAACATTATTGCGAAGAATTTTAATAGGTGGCATGAAGTCGTCAGAGGATGGAGGAGAGGGTGGAACAAGCCCTGATTTGTCCAAGGTAGAGTTTTTAGCAAAGGTTCACACAAATCCTAAGATAGTCATGTTGACTAACTTACCTTTGCAAAGCCATGGTGCCTAGAATTAGTTGCAAAATTAGTCAGTTTGAGTAATATACTCAGTCAAATTATGACTAATCAATTAGTAAAGTTGAGAATGGCATTAGTAGAAAAATCTGACTAACTAGTTCATAATGTTCACTGTTTTGTCTAACCGCATTGGTCAAGCTGAGTATGGCCTTCGTCAATAGTATGACTAATTAGTTCATAATTTTCACATGATTTGACTAACCAAACTGATCAAGCCGAGTATGGCCTTCGTCAAAACAATTTGACTAAATAGTTCATAATGTTCACTATTTTGACTGACCACATCGTCCACAATGAGTATGGCCTTCATCAAACCAATATGACTGACTAGTTGCAATTAATGTGAATATTGTTGATATGCAGAAAGATCACCTCTGAGGAATACCTGAATGTCTGGTAAAATACAGTACATGGTTCACTAATGCCTGAAAAGAGACAATGTACCTATGCTAGTCGTGAGTTATGGCATACTATGGCCTTTAGGGTTACGAAAATAATGTGATAAAATATCTGATATATTAAAATGTTAAATTAAATGGTACATCAGTTTTTGTACATTCAGAAATGAACATAAATATACAAATTTTCTAAAATAATAATTCATATATATGAAAAGTAAGATTAGTAAATTTAGGTAAATAAATTAAATCAGTATTAATTTCATAACAATGTAAATAAACTGAATCCACATACTACCTCTTCATTATTCCATTACACTTCATAGATCTGAAAAAAAAGATCTGAAAAAAAAAAAGATACACTAGAAAATATATTTGGCCATACTATATGTATGTGCACAAGTACTGACTCAGGTTTGTATACACATCTTAACAGAAACTCCTACAGTCTGTTCTATAATTATTGAGCTAAGGAGATATATGCCTATCAAATTAATTGACAGTTAGTAATGCATGACTCCTCATCAAAACTAGAAAAAATACCCATACAATTTATTATTTATAATACATAGTTTTACCTGAATAATACATATTTGTTCATACCCTTTAAAACTATAGAAAGTAAAGAAAATAGTTCATGTAGGATTCATTAAATATATTATGCAAAATATGCTGAAAACAATGAAAACAAAACTCTTCTGATGCATCTGTATAAAATATTTACTTCTACAGTAAAATCCCTCTTATCCGGCATCAACGGGACCGCCGACATGCCGGATACTTGAATATTGCCGGATACTTGAATAGAAGTGAAATTATGTCCACAATCACCACCCTGCACTCACGCATCTTACCATAACAAAGATCAGCTGATCTTAATCAGCAGCTGATCTGATCAGCTGCTTAAGTGTAAGCACAACACGCTTCCTTCCTGATGAAGGCATCAGGAGATAAACAGTGCACACACGGGACAGTCACTGAGTAAACACAGTGCAGTGGGCCGCGGGTGGCGCGAAGCAGTGCGCTCTGGTGCCGAGGGGACAAAGTATGCCTCGCGCGGGAATTTTAATCGATTTTATGAGTACACATTGATTTTTTATTGATTTTAAGGCTCAGGGAAAAATGTCCCGGATACTTGAAGGGGCCGGATACTCGAATGCCGGATGAGAGGGATTTCACTGTACATATGGCTCAGATGTGTGCATGTGTAATTTACCATACAACCTGCTGCCTGTCTCCATGGAGACAGGCAGCAGGGTGTGTGTGTGTGTGTGTGTGTGTGTGTGTGTGTGTGTGTGTGTGTCACCAAATTCATCCATTCTTGTAGCTCTTTACCATCTTTATTTCATTTAGTTTAACCATTAAAGATTTTGATTTCTGAGTTTCCCCTTTTTCATACTTAATATTTAAGATATGGTGATATATAAAATTGGGAAAGTGTTTTACAGGCTTTGGGATTTTCAATGTTGAATACATACAATCCTGCTACTAATCCAGCTACAGCCATAGCAATGTATGTCGTTTCAGCTACAGGCATACTGTAAAGTAAAACACAATATTTGCTAGATGCACTGATGTCACCAACATGTTGAATGATGATGCAATGCTGCCCTGCTTGTAGACCTCCTTCTGTTACCAAAAGAAAGAAACAGCATGAGTTAAGGATATTTTAAGATTTATTAAGCCCTGCAGCACTGATGTCACATTATATTTGTTCCTGCACATCCCTATAATTCAGAAATGTACAGACAATGCGAAGGCGTTATTAGAATCAAATATCAAGCTCTAAAATGGTTTTTCATGTAAGATTATGTTTTGCAAAATCACGTAGATTAAATTAGTTAGGTGGATAGGTTAGCTTTGATATAAAAACACTGATTTCCGCGCATGCCCAGTAACCAATATATATAACGGAGGAACTAATATAACATTACACTAAACACTGATTTTCGCGCATGCGCAGGAACAAATATATTGGCGGAACTAATATAACATGACACCAGGAGGGGCGTTAATCTCGATATCGCTGGGACTGGTGCTTCAACACTAAACACTAAATATGGTTTGTATTTGTTAGACCTACCGTATGGTATTACCTCATAAAATGATTATAGCAGTTCCCACTCCTTTAAGGTTATAGGGTTAGTAATCTACAATACTATACATTATGACAATGTAAAAAAAAAAATCAATATATTTATCCACAGAACTAAAAGTATTAAAATTTAACCTGAGTAAAGACAGAATCTTTCCTTTCATCAAGCAGGTGAAGTATTCCCAACAGGACTAAGTAAGTATCTGGTGACGGAGAGGTAAATACGGTGCATAATAATAACCAAACCCATTATTTGAAAAAAAATAAAATAAAATAAGGAAAATAAGATATTAACAACACAAGTATATTCATGTAGCCCATCCACTATAAATATCAATATACAATTTGGAATTACCCGACTCTTCCAATATATTTTTTTTTTCCATACACATTTTACACTTTCTTCCCATAAAATCAATAGTGAGATGGACTACACGAATATGAAATTAACTTGCAGTGGGAGTGCAGGTACAAGGTATGAAACATGCAACCCGCAAAACAACAATAACCCTAATAATCGGTAACTTTTTCACTGGAGACCATATTGGTTTTCATTTAACTGGGAAAAAAAAAAAATCAAGCTTAGCAGAGCTTTTATAGTATGCAATGACGTTTTATAGTTTTCTTGCCTGCACGATTTATTTCAAGCATGGAAAATTTACATGTGGGAAATATAAAGTAAGACTCAAGTGGGGCATGCAGGATAAAGGACATTTGTTCTTAGCTATGCTCTGTGAGAGATTATGAAGGATTTCACTTACCTCTTAAGAACAAATAAAAAAATAAAAAAAGTAAATATGCTTTAGCTGAGTTCTGTACTTTAGTGGTAAAATTCCTAGAGTCATGGAAAATGCTCCCACTTTGTATTTTCTTACTTTAGAGCCTAAAGGATTAACCACAAAAAAATTCATCATAATAGAATATCAGTTGCAGAGCTGTGGGATCTGCACCAAAAAGAAAATTATCTTAAATCATTATTCCATCACACAGATCTCTTAGAACATGGTCTTAACTTCTACGACCATTAACCATTTCATTATAAACATCTTCATATTGAAGGAGATTCACATTGTAGACTAGTGTCTCTTACTAATATTCCCTGTCCCAGCTTGTCTTCCATATTGTAATTCTAAAATATGTTGGGTTACATGAGAACATTATTAGCTTCATTAGCTTCATTGTAAAAAAAAAAAAGTGGAACAGAGGCTGGCGTTAGAGAAAATTTTTGCTCTTGAGTTTACTTAGACTTAATGTAGTTTTTATTAGCAGAGGTTTAAGAGCGGGAGCACATGACAAGGTGCCCTCCACCTGGATCCGCTGCTGAAATAAGCTAATCCTTATCACCCCTATCCAATTATCTGTTTTTTTTTTTTTTTTCTCAGTAAATAATATGACTTTTTTTTTTTTAGTTACTACTCAAGAAACTCAACACATTCTCTTGCTTACATATCCTCTTAGGAAAGTAATACTAACAAGTACCACCTAACCTAATCTACGTAACCTAACCTATAACACCATATCTAGCAGTGTGGTGATGCAATTCGACTGTGACAAACTGACACAAATGTCTGAAAAATTCAATAATGGCTTTACTATTCCCAGTGAAACTCACTACACACCAGAATTTTATAACCCCACCACTATCATCGTCAATATTGCAGTTCCCACAGTTGTGTTAGGCAAAACCTGCATATAACTGTAATAAGTGCAAAAATTTAAAGTTGCCCCTCCTTTCCTTGCTGGGCTCACCCACTGCTGCCACTACAAGGACTTATTGCTTAGCTTAAGCCTCCTGCTCAGGGTCACAGAAACCAGAGCCAGAAATTAATCCTTTAATAATTGAAAACTGATGACAAAACTAAACAAAATTATTCAGCGCACCACGTGCAAAACCCACATGTATCCACTACAAACTGCACAAGTACTCCACAACACACCACAGGGTCCGCCCGGCTTTGCACTCAAACACACCCTACACATTACACCACATGACACCAGTCCACATGCCGGAGGAATAAGCGTGTTTTTTCAAGCACACGGGTTATCTGCATATGTAACTCTCGTTCTATCTCTTCATTATCCAGGCGGATATACATATCTATTACCGATATCACCCTATTCGAAGATGGGAATGAGTGGGGGGAGGAAACAGTGAGGAAAGCCAAAGAGGTGGTTAGTAAGAGAGGAAAGAGGTTAGCGAGGAGGATGAGGGGACGGGAGCAAGGTAAAGGTGACTTGGGTCTTGAGCAAAGGTGGTGAGGAGACTGTACTTGTGTTAGTCTGTTTCAACAGTTATCACATGACATGAACCGGATTTTGAAAATATATACGTATACAGTATGCAGTATACAGTATGGTTACGAGCAGGTTACTATTATGTGCCTATTATCAGAGGTGTCATGCAGGGTGACCCACTGTCACCACTGCTCTTTAATGTGACCCTCGACTGGGCCCTGTCTTCTGCCTCTGAGGAAGTCGGCGTTGACCTAGGCGGGAATCGTTATTTAGCCTTCGCCGACGATGTGGTGCTGTTGTCGTCCAGCCCAGTTGGGTTGAGGAAGAGTGTTGAGGCAGTAGCCTTTATGGCACAATCCCTCGGCCTGGAGGTAGGACACAGCAAATACGCCACCTTCGGGATCGCAATAGACGGAAAGGGGAAGAAATGCGTCAAGTCGAACATAGAGCTCCATATTACTGGACAGCCTATTCGAGCCTTTGCCCCGGGGAAGTTTTACCGCTACCTCGGGGTTCAGGTGGGGTCAACTCACTGGGCGGAGGGGCCCTCACTCCTGTTGGCAAGATTGGTCACATGGTTAGGGTGCCTGCAAAGATGCCCAGCCAAGCCCCAGCAAAAGATGTGGATGCTTGTCAATGTGTTGCTTCCGCAGATGCTTTATCCTACGGTTCACTTTGAAGTGAAAAATCCACCCTGCAAAGGATGGATCGGGAGACACGGAAGTTCGCCACATCGGCCCTCCATCTCCCCGCTGATACGCTCGTTGGGTATTTTCATGCGGGGGTCAAAGATGGTGGTCTGGGTGTAACTTCTTTTCTTACGCGGATCCCGCGCCTCAGGCACGTCTTATTGTCGAGACTGGCTGATGCTGGAGACCAGTCAGTTAGAAATGTCGCTAGGGAGCACTGCTCCGAATCCCCCAAGTCTTCCCCCTCATCCCGGAGGAAGGAGGAAAGCGCACATTGGCGAAACCGACTATGGTCGTCCCACGACAGCAAGGGACTGGACGGCTGCACGCAGACCCAAATCTCGTTGTCGTGAGTAGGGGATGGTACAGCTCTCATGCTTGGAGGGACCTACGTGCAGGCAATCAAGTTGCCTGGTAACTTGTTGCCGACGTAGGTCCGAAGTGCAAGAGGGCGCCAAGGGGACGCGGTCAACTGCGACCCATGCTACGGCAACAGGCCGGAAAGCCTGGGATACATCCTCCAGCAGTGCCCAGCCACCGCAGGGGCGCGGTTGGCAAAACATAACGGCCTTTTGGTCAAGAATATCTTCCTCCATCAGGCTGAGTAGTGGACCCGTCGCGAGTCGGCAGTTCCGACTGTCGCTGGTGTCAGGTACCCCGACATTACCTGCTGGAAGGGGAATGTAGCGCATGTGATCGACGTCCAGGTTGTGGCAGATGTGGCGGCTGGCAGCCTGGACGTGGCGTATGCCAGGAAGATGGCATACTACAACTCGCCATGTATTCAAGCCTTTGTGGAGGCTCTCACTGGTAGTCCTCCTATCTTCTCATCGTTCACGATGAGTTGGAAGGGGTCCTCGCCCGCACTTCCATAAACACCTGGACCACCCTAGGAGTGCCTAAATCAGCTCTCAAGCAGATGGCGGTCCACAGGCTGGAGGGAGGGATGAGGATATACCAATGTCAACGCCAGACATCAGGGGCGAGAGTATGGCGAGCATGATGGGCGCTCGCCCGGCTGAAGGTTAGAGGGCTGCAAAAGCAAAGAAGACACACCTGTACCAGACAGTCTTCTTCCCGGCCTGTTGCGGAAGTGGAACAGAGCCATGACGATCACCACCCTGTCTCTGCTGGGTTTATATAACATATACGATCACCACCCAAATTTCTGTATATATTCTGCTGACATGGTATGTACCTGCGTGTACATAAAGCGTTGTATGCATCCACCTTGCAACTCTCTAATTAGATGTCAACTTTTAGCTATGTATATGTTTTTACGATCATCGCAATAAAGGTTATGCTACTTAAGCTTCTTGGTTGGGTAAGGAAGACTAGCGCCTTGTAGGGTCTGTACAGGAACCGGGGTGTGAATTTTTTTCCTCCTTGGCCTATACGGGGGCACGGGGCTGACGGGAGGTCTTAAAGTAGCCAAATGCTTCGTCATCTAATTAGTGACACGCGCGTGAATGGATTAACGAGATTCCCGCTGTCCCTGTCTTCTATCTAGCGAACCCACTGTTAAGCGGGCTTGTGTTTAACAGCGGGGAAAGAAGACTCTGTTGAGCTTGACTATAGTCTGATTTTGTAAAGAGATGTCACAGTTGTAGCATAAGTGGGAGGTCGTCACATTAGGTTCACTTGTGGCCCGTGCGGCCGTCAATGAAATACCACTACTCTGATCGTTTCTTTACTTACTCGGTGAGACGGAATCTGCGCTTCCTCCTGTTTCTAGCATAAAGCGGCGGAAGGGAGGGCCGGCGGTCTCACGGCCGTTGGCTCGACCGGGCGTTCACGCCCGCCGCGATCCGCTCCGAGGACATTAACAGGTGGGGAGTTTGACTAGGTACATCTGTCAAACGATAACGCAGGTGTCCTAAAGTCAGCTCAACATGGACAGAAACATCGAATAGAACAAAAGGGGAAATGCTGGCTCGATCCTGATTTTCAGTACGAATACGGACTGCGAAAGCAGGGCCTATCGATCCTTTTGACTTCATGAGTTTTAAGCATGAGGTCTTGCTCGAAGGATCAGGTGATGAGAAGAGCATGGGGCGTCATTACACATTCCTTGCTATATATATATATATATATATATATATATATATATATATATATATATATATATATATATATATATATATATATATATATATATATATATATATATATATATATATATATATATATATATACTGAAGCGGGTTATAAAGGCAGTGCGGTGCCTCAGTGAAGACCTCCAGCACGTCCTCCCTCAAAGCCTTGGCTAATTGTCACAGAAATTGCCTCGCATGATGCATAAAAACCCGGTCACACAGTCGAATTAGCACAGACTGCGCACCGAAGTCTTTGGCGCAGGTTCGGGTTCCACTGGCCCGATTTTTTATTACTCGGGCAACATTCAGAGAATGCCCCGAACGACCGACTGCACCCCGAATCCCAAAATTGAAAAATTAACGGTCATTTTGGTCATCGTAACCTCCGCGAATGCAAACTGAATGCAGAATGAATACAAAAGAAATGCATATCGAATACATATCGAATGCATACCGAATACATCCCGAGTGTATACCGAATGCATTAATTTTTTTTAATGAGCACACCTAGCGGTATATATACACGTGATCAGGTGTTGCCTCTCATTCTACCCCAAGAGCTGAGCATTATGGACCTCACGGCCGTTATTTCGATTGACATTAACAAGCAGGCCCTTGTGTTGTGGCACAAACTGCAAACTGAGACCCTGCTTTTACAATGTTTTGCTTTTCTTTATGAACAAGAGGAGAAAGAATAAAAACAAGTTTGGAAGCAAAGGAAGACCCACAAGAATGAACAAAAAAATAAATAAATAAATAAATAAATAATAGGTGGGGCCAGTGGGCCAGTGGGAGAACCTTCTGAATGAGCTGATACTGGAGGACAAGACATCCTACAGCAATTTCTTGCGCATGAATGAGAATATCTTTAAGGGATTGCTAGAGTGTATCCGTTCTCGCATCCAGAAGCACCATACGTTCTGGAGGGAATTCTTGGACCCAGACTTTAGGCTTTCAATCACCTATAGGTACTTGGCCACTGGATACTGACAGATAAATCGGAATCGGAAAGAGAAAGAGTGGGTGAAGTTGAGGAGAGGAGATAGAAAGAGGAAAAGATGGGGTAAAAAGAATGGGGTGAAGGATAGTAAGAGAAATTGTGTGGGCTTTACCACAATGCTAATTTTTGTTCGTCTGCCAGTCTTGTAGTCTATTACAAGTCTATTACAGTGTAGTCTATTACAAGTTTCTATACTAGTTTTTTTTTTTTTTTTTTTTTAAGACTAAGGGTGGGTGAAGTAGAGGAGATGAGATGGAAAGAGGGAGAGCTAGGGTGAAAAGAATGGAGTGAAGGACAGTAGGAGGTGAGTGGGCTTTACCGCACTGCTAATTTTGAGCTTAGTCTGAGTCTAGTCTCAGTCTCACAAATTGTCCGTCTCCTGTACTACAGTTTATTTTATTTTATTTTATTTTATTTTATTATTATTATTATTTTTTTTTACTACAGGTCATTACCCCCGGCTCGTATTTATATCCCGAGTCATAGCAGTGTTGCCAATCGGTGCGAATTCAATTTGGATTCAATCCGTATTGGGTATGTATTTGGTAGAAATTCGTTATAGATTCGGTTTACATTCGATATGCACTTGGTATGTAATCGGAAATGCTGTCGAAATTCGGTTTGTAATCAGTCAATATTCAGTGCATACATGCCGAATGTATACCGAATTTATACCGGATACATACCATACTACTGAATTTTGATGTTTTTAACAGTCAAATTTATTTTTTTTTGACGCAGAATCCATGCCGATGTCATAATGAATATACCGAATACATACCGAACATATATCGAAGGCGTAACGAACGCATACCGAATGCGGCCCGATATTTTCCGTTTACGATACCAGACCGAAAATTTGTTTCATGAAATTTTCCATAAACTCGCTGAGGCGTTACCGAAGTGCTCCTGAAGTTCCCGAATGTTTACCGAGCATCCCAAACTGGACGCCTAATGTTGACCGAAGCCTATTCAGTGAGCATTCGGGCTCCAATTTAGGTGCGCAAGTCCGGGATTTAATAGTAAACCTGGAATATTAAGGTCATAAGAAATGTAAATAAAAGAAGCTACAAGAAGTCATGAGGATTACATGTGGCAGTCCCTGCATGAAACATCTATCTATTTCCCATAGTAGTCTTGAAGCGTTAAGGGAGGAACGAAGGGAAAGAAAGGAAAAAGAGAACTGTAGCGCTGGAGGAAAGAGAAAGACGACATGAGGAAAGTCGCTCATTCAAGCATCTTAGTAAGCTTCGTCCCTGAGTTCATCAATGAAAGGGAAAACAAAACTTAGAACTGGAGCGAAAAATACAAATAGACACTAAACAATAATCTCAAGAATGCCGTGCCAGTAAATTGCATTCCTCTTTTCCACTTTTCCATCTTCACTTCCATCTCGCCTTCATTGACATTGTTCCTGTGTTCTACATTTCCAAATAGTTTGCTTCTGCAGATGTGTCGCGCGCGCGTTAGTATGTTTTATGTAGGTATGGTAAAAAAATAAAATAAATAAATAAATAAAATAAAATAATAATAAAATAAATAAATAGATAAATAAATAAATAAATAAAAATATAAACAATAATATAAAAATTAATCAGCTGTCCATCAAAGACACGGAACCCTGCGCTGGACAACATCAATAAACGCTGTGCTAAACGTGCCTTGTCTTCCCGACGCCTGATTGGGTACACGTTAAGCATCAAGCTCCTCCTCCACCCGACGCCCTCCTCCCTTCCTCAAGCAGATATCTCACGCACGCCTAGCGTAGGGCACCTATTCTCTCTCTCTCTCTCTCTCTCTCTCTCTCTCTCTCTCTCTCTCTCTCTCTCTCTCTCTCTCTTTCGCACAACGGATAGCTGGGTGGTCTCATGCATAAACAATCCATGCTCATCGCCCGCCGCTAAATATTCCCAAGGTGTCAGGTGTCAGCATCGGCCGTCAGTAATGTGAGGCAACAGGCAGCAGGCGCCGAGTCTCTTCATTTTGGTCTCGTGGTGTCAGGACCACAAGCGTCTGCAGGTGTCGGCGGAAATTATATATTCAAATAAGTATTCATTGAGTTCCCGCAGCGGCTGTACGGGGGACCTGCCGCCGCTCATCTCTTAAAAAGAAAAAAAAAAAAGGTAATAAGGGAAGCTGCAAGAAACCATAAGGCCTACACTTGACAGTCCCTGTATAAAACATACCTATACTTATTTCCGCCTTTCATCATCCATAAAAGTAAGATGTTTAATCTTTTAGAGCTTTCCAATGACAAACTAAATTGTTAGTGAGTGCATTCCATTCATCTATCACTGTTTGAGAACCTGTTCCTTCCTATTTTTATTTATTTATTTACTTATTTATTTTATTATTATTATTATTTTTTTTCTAACAAAGCTGGTGTTCGATGATTAAACACATCATCGTCCGTCTCGCGGCATCACCAACAGCGTACACAGCGGCAGGTGACAGCAGGACCTCCCGTCAGCTCGCCAGCCTCCTGACGGCCACGACACCATGGTGGCTTAAAGCTGAGCACTGGAGTTCAAGTCGAGGAGGAGAAGGAAAGATATGGAAAGAACACAGAAGTGTGCTGAGAAAAGCCTTTGCTATGCTCATCTTCAGCCTGAGTTTTGGCAGCATCCTCTCGCGTGCAGGATAATTGTCCTCCGGTCACTCCATCTTCCTTTTCAGGGTAATTATCCTATTATTTGTTTAGTACAAGTACTGTAACTTTTTCACTGCCATATGTAACAATTCACAACACTAAAAGCAATGTATGACATTTTTATAAATATCTACAAGAAAGGATAGGATAAACAGGAATATATTTTGCAATTTCTAGCCAATGTAATGTTTGGATAACGAGAAGAAATGCCCCACAGTGGCTCCTGACTAAGGAATACCTTTGAATAGGTTAAATGATTATTCCTTTTCCTTCCTGAAATGTTCCCAAACATTACTCTAAAATGTACCCAAACATTAGCCTACAATCTAACCAAACATTAGCCTACAAATTAAGAGACTAACTACCATAAGAAAAGATCCATCAAATCAACGTATCAAAGGCAAATATTCCAATAAAAGAAACAATTCCTGTAAACATATCGCAGTACCTCTCACTTTCCCCAGTATTACATAAAAAGGGACCGCTACTGAAAAAAAAAAAAAAAACATTCCACCGAAAGTACCAAAAATACGTAAGCGGAACATAATGAATTTACAAGAACCAAGGAATGCAATAAAATGGAAAAGCAGCTGTGTAGAAACCAGTGATAAGGAGTGGGGCAGAGAAATGGAGAGGGTGAGAGGGAATAAAGACAAGAGGGAAGAGAGACAAGGGAGACGAGGAACAAGAAAGTTGCTGATAAATAATAGACGTATGAAAACAATTTAGATAAAGACAACGCGAGAAATTCAAGTTGAACCACGCTAATGTTTATTTTCTGTTCAGAATGATACATGATTATGATATAAAATAAAGGATTGCATTAGTGTGTGTGTGTGTGTGTGTGTGTGTGTGTGTGTGTGTGTAGCATAACAGTAACAACTCAATCTGTCATCCATCACGGGCATCAACTCTTTCGCTGGAAATCTTTAATAATTGATGAAACAGTTTGTTAAGGTTAGTTGTTTTTATTATTATTATTATTATTATTATTATTATTATTATTATTATTATCATTATTATTATTATTATTATTATTATTGTTGTTGTATTTAATTTTCCTACTCTTTTTCCTCCTCTCTGCCTAGCTTTTGCATGGTGATGCTAGCCGAGTGTGGATATTTTAAGTAGGTTTATTTGATATTTATATTTAGTGGGTATAGAGATGGAATAAATAAATAAACAAATAAATAAATAAATAAATAATATATATATATATATATATATATATATATATATATATATATATATATATATATATATATATATATATATATATATATATATATATATATATATATATATATATATATATATATATATATATATATATATATATTATATATATATATATATATATATATATATATATATATATATATATATATATATATATATATATATATATATATATATATATATATATATATATATATATATATATATATATATATATATATATATATATATATATATATACATTATTTATTTATTTGTTTATATATATATATATATATATATATATATATATATATATATATATATATATATATATATATATATATATATATATATATATATATATATATATATATATATATATATGCGAAATTGTACATATTTTTTCATTATTATTATAATTAATTAATTAATTTATTTATTTATTTATTTATTTATTTATTTTTTTTTTTTGCAAGGGGGATAAACAAAATTTTGAATGTAAACATATTAGGGGAATTGTTCTATGATAAGGTTGGAATCAAACACTTTGTAATTGTAACCTTTCTTTTAAAGTAATAAACTTATTATTTGGTATCTCAACTTCTGCCGCCCGCGGTGCCGGCAGCAGTGGGGGATGACAAGTGTGGCTCGTTCGGTAGGCAGTCTTGTAAATACACATAAACTCTAATGACCCAGTGTTTCCTTATCCCCATTAATTCCTACTAAACTAAACATCACTAAACAGAACCACACGGAAAAAAAGAGTACAGCAGTGACAACCGCGGCTGAGTCAACCTCACCGATTTCACCATAACAAATTGGTGGCAGCGGTGGCAGTTACGCCAGAGAGATTTGAACTTACTTGGAGTAAATGGCTGAGCCTTAAACATCATACGGATGGTTACTATACCTGTTCAAATGAAAAGCGGGATTCTAGTCAAGCAAGTGGATTTCTATGTTGCCTCCAACTTTCAACTTCCTGCTGACGGGCTACGGCTAACGGACATGAAATACAACCACTTTGGCGTAATTCTCAATAACAATTCAGTCATAATTCAAGGGTAGACACTTCACGCGATGAACAAACCTATCCCTTTATCTACCAGAAATGATAATTCACTCTGGCACAGAGACAAAAGTGATTGTAGGGGAGCGCAATGAGAGTAGTACCACACGTGTGCTCTCCTGCTTCTTTATCTCCAACTACTTCCAGTTCACATAAAAAAAAAAAAATGAAATATATTAAAGCCACGGTTGAGGGTAACCATGAAATTCCGGATCTCATAGCAATACACATTCCCATTACGGCCCCTGGTGCGCCAATCAATACTGACATTTATTTCCCAGGTCTCACTAAACTCCAGCATCTTGCGACAGAGTAAACTCTTTCTACTATATTTCAAGGTCATGTGACTTCTGTATCAGCAGTAGACACCACGGGAGGAGAAGTACTTGTGAAACATTGAGTTTACCTTGGGGCTGAGTTGGTAGATGTTGCTAACGCCCTTAAAGTTTCCTACAGCTTGTATCACTGCGGTGCGGTCCTCTGCTGACAAAGCTGTGGCCGGGCCCAATCCTAAGTTCGCTTGTCAACGTTGCGGACTACACGCAGCTGAAGCATTCGCTACTGGATCTCGTTGAGAAATACTGTGACTTGTTTGCGTTGCCTGATGAACACAATATTTCGCTAAAACCAAACACAAAACCAGTTTACATATCAGCCTAAAGATTATCCCATAGCCAGAGGAAAATAATTGCCGAACAAGTCAAAGAGATGCTACATCAAGAAGTAATCGAACACTCCCATTCCTCATGGAATATTCCACTCTTCCTTGTACCAATGAAGGAGAGTAAATATCGCCTAGTCACTGATTAACGGAGGATGATCGTTATCCCCTATCTATCTTGAGTGACTTGTTAATGTCCTTTGCCGGTGGTAATACCATTTTCAGTAGTTTGGACTTGCTTTCTGGATACTGGAAGGTACCCACAGCAAAGGAATCCAGAAAAGTTACTGCGTTTCCCACGCCAGCATGGCAGTATCAGTGACTGTACATACCATTAGGTGTAAAATCTGCGCATCTTAACTTTATAACGAAAGGTCAATGTGTTGTTTATAGGTATGACAGAGGACTCTGTCTATGTCCACCTGGATAACGTAATCCTTCCAGTAATTGCCAGTATCCTTCCTACATAAAAAAAAAAAAAAAATCATTGCAAGCAAAACGGTTGAATCACACTTTCAGAGTTCACGTTCACATTTTTACAGCGACTGCAGTAAGCTTGTCTTCAAATAAAACTGTCAAAATACGAATTCTTTAAAAACCATATCATCTTTCTAGTACACGTTCTCGATGATGAAGAGATTCAGACAATGGGCGGTCTCAAAAAAAAAAAAAAAAAAAATAGAAATAAGATGATATTTCATACTACCGACCATTTATTAACGATTTTGCTAAACTTGCATCTTCACTCAATCGTCTGCTCAAAAATGACGTTTCTATTGGAGTGCTGCGCCAGAGACAAGCTTACATGATTTAAAAGGTGCTCCCATACAGGCTCCAGTTTGGGCATTTCCTGATTTTTCTCTTCACTTTGAACTCTACACAGATGCTTCTTCTCAGGGATATGAACAGTGTTGATGCAAAAGAACGATAAGGGTAAGATCCGTGTGACTGCATATGCAAGTAAGGGTTCTCAACCCAGCGGAAGCGAATTACTCTGTCATGCATCATGAAGCCATAGTCGTTGTCTGGGCCCTTTCTCACTTCCGATATGTAATACTGGGATATGCGATCACAGTCTTCGCCGACCAAATAGCCATCACGAACTTTTGAAGGGAAGAAACCTCAATGGCTCGTTGGTATTCGATTATCCAAGAATTTTCCCAGCAATTTAGGTATCTTCTAGGACGTGCGGGTGCCCTATCACGAAATGTTCATGTGGGCGCTGCCTTCCAAAGAGTACCAGTGAAGAATTTTTCCTTTTAGAACTAGATATTGAGCAGCACAAACATCAGACATTGAGGAAAGTAATTCATGCCCTGGAATCATGCGATCTCCACATTGCATTCCTTACACATAACTTTCTATTTATTTTTTTTTTCAACAGACAATGCATTATGCAGACGAGGGAATCAACGGGATGGTTCCAACGATCTTTTTGGTTCTTTTGGAGGTTTTTATCCCTGTAACTCTACAGTTTGTGCTTGATCAACCTACAGCTGGACATCCAAGTCGCGACAAGACTCTGGCTGGCGTCTGTCATGCGTATTATTGGCCTCGAATGAGAGTTGACATGTTGGATTATGTTCCCCGTTGCATCAGCTACATAAAGGGGTAACTTTAGCCATGGTGCCTATGCGAGGATATCATCACCCGAAAAACCATGGGATGTAGTTGCGAATGACCATCTACTGCCTCCGAAGAATCATCAGGGATCCGGATATCTCTTGTGTGTGTAGACGACTTCTCCTGTTTTGTAGGTTTGGCACCTGTCAGAACTAAGGTAGCGGGTGCGATTGCTCATGCACTAGTCACTCAACTTTTCCGTCCTTTTTTTTTTCTTTACCACGTTTATCCCTCACTGATAATGGCACAGAATTTCTAAATAAATGCTAACAGAGATCTTTTCAAAGTATAATATCAAACAGGCATTCACCAAAGTTTACCTCTGGGGCCATATTCTACATAGTTGTTGTTTTTTTTTTATGTAGGAGGGACACTGGTCAAGGGCAACAAAAATCCAATAAAAAAATGCCCACTGAGATGCCAGTCCCATAAAAGGGTCAAAGCAGTAGTCAAAAATTGATGAATAACCGTCTTGAAAGCTCCCTCTTGAAGGAATTCAAGTCATAGGAAGGTGGAAATACAGAAGTAGGCAGGGAGTTCCAGAGTTTACCAGAGAAAGGGATGAATGATTGAGAATACTGGTTAACTCTTGCGCTAGAGAGGTGGACAGAATAGGGGTGAGAGAAAGAAGAAAGTCTTGTGCAGTAAGGCCGTGGGAGGTGGGGAGGCATGCAGTTAGCAAGATCAGAAGAGCAGTTAGCATGAAAATAGCGGTAGAAGACGGCTAGAGATGCAACATTGCGGCGGTGAGAGAGAGGCTGAAGACAGTCAGTTACAGGAGAAGAGTTGATGAGACGAAAAGCTTTTGATTCCACCCTGTCTAGAAGAGCAGTATGAGTGGAAACCCCCCAGACATGTGAAGCATACTCCATACATGGACGTATAAGGACCTTGTACAGAGTTAGCAGCTGGGGGGGGTTAGAAAAACTGGCGGAGACGTCTCAGAACACCTAACTTCATAGAAGCTGTTTTAGCTAGAGATGAGATGTGAAGTTTCCAGTTCAGATTATAAGTAAAGGACAGACCGAGGATGTTCACTGTAGAAGAGGGGGACAGTTGAGTGTCATTAAAGAAGAGGGGATAGTTGTTTGGAAGGTTGTGTCGAGTTGATAAATGGAGGAATTGAGTTTTTGAGGCACTGAACAATACCAAGTTTGTTCTGCCCCAATCAAAAATTTTAGAAAGATCAGAAGTCAAGCGTTCTGTGGCTTCCCTTCGTGAAATGTTTACCTCCTGAAGTGTTGGACGTCTATGAAAATACGTGGAAAAGTGCAGGGTGGTATCATCAGCGTAGGAATGGATAGGACAAGAAGTTTGGATAAGAAGATAATTAATGAATAATAAGAAGAGAGTGGGTGACAGGACAGAACCCTGAGGAACACCACTTAATAGATTTAGGAGAAGAACAGTGACCGTCTACCACAGCACCAAGAGAACCGTCAGAAAGGAAACTTGAGAAACAGAGAGAAGGATAGAAGCCATAGGAGGGTAGTTTGGAAACCAAAGCTTTGTGCCAGACTCTACCAAAAGCTTTTCATATGTCCAAGGCAACAGCAAAAGTTTCACCAAAAATCTCTAAAAGAGGATGACCAAGACTCAGTAAGGAAAGCCAGAAGATCACCAGTAAAGCGGCCTAGACGGAACTCATACTGGCGATCAGTTAGAAGGTTGTGATGTGATAGATGTTTAAGAATCTTCCTGTTGAGGATAGATTCAAAAACTTTAGATAGGCAGGAAATTAAAGTAATAGGACGGTAGTTTGAGGGATTAGAACGATCACCCTTTTTAAGAGTAGGCTGAATGTAAGGAAAACTTCCAGCAAGAAAGAAAGGTAGATGTTGACAGACAGAACTGAAAGAATTTGACTAGGCAAGGTGCAAGCACAGAGGCACAGTTTCGGAGAACAATAGGAGAGCCCCCATCTGGTCCATAAGCCTTCTGAGGGTTTAGGCCAGCAAGGGCATGGAAAACATCATTGCGAAGAATTTTAATAGGTAGCATGAAGTAGTCAGAGGGTGGAGGAGAGGCAGGAACAAGCCCAGAATCGTCCAAGGTAGTGTTTTTAGCAAAGGTTTGAGCGAAGAGTTCAACTTTAAAAATAGATGTCATAGCAGTGGTGCCATCTGGTTGAAATAAAGGAGGGAAAGAAGAAGCAGCAAAGTTATTGGAGATATTTTTGGCTAGATGCCAGAACTCACGAGGGGAGTTGGATCTTGAAAGGTTTTGACACTTTCTGTTAATGAAGGAGTTTTTGGCTAGTTGGAGAACAGACTTGGCATGGTTCCGGGCAGAAATATAAAGTGCATGAGATTCTGGTGATGGAAGGCTTAAGTACCTTTTGTGGGTCACCTCTCTATCATGTATAGCACGAAAACAAGCTGTGTTAAACCAAGGTTTAGACGAGTCTCTGACACGGAAGCAGTAGTTATTCCAAGGAGAATCAACAAAATACCTCCTCAGGTCCCCCTCCCCAACTAGCAGAGGCAAAACGCCTGAGGCACCTTCGCTTAGGGTGATCCTAAGGAGGGATTGGAGCGATAGGACAAGATACAAATATGAGATTGTGATCGGAGAAGAAACGGTGACAGCATAAGCAGAAAGATTAGAGGTCAGGAAAAGGTCAAGAATGTTGGGCGTATCTCCAAGACGGTCAGGAATACGGGTAGGGGTGTTGCACCAATTGCTCTAGGTCGTGGAGAATAGCAAAGTTGAAGGTCAGTGAAGGGAGAGGAGAGCCAAAGCTGGTGGTGAACATCGTAGCCTCCAAGAATGGAGATCTCTGCAAAAGGGAAGAGGGTCAGAATGTGCTCCACTTTGGAAATTAAGTAGTCAAAGGATTTCTTATAGTCAGAGGAGTTAGGTGAAAGGTATACAGCACAGATAAATTTAGTTTGAGAGTGACTCTGTAGTCGTAGCCAGATGGTGGAAAACTCGGAAAATTCAAGAGCGTGGTCACGAGAGCAGGTTAAGTCATTGCGCACATAAACACAACGTCCAGCTTCGGATCGAAAATGAGGATAGAGAAAGTAGGAGGGAACAGAAAAGGGGCTACTGTCAGTTGCCTCAGACACCTGAGTTTCAGTGAGGAAAAGAAGATGAGGTTTAGAAGAGAAGAGGTGGTGTTCTACAGATTGAAAATTAGATCATAGCTAACTGTCATAGCTAACTAACTTAGCTAACTGTCATAACTAGAATTTATGAGTAGTCAGTCTTATGACAGTCAGAAGTCGTCTGCCGCTAGAACGCACGCTCAGAAATTGTCAACAAAACTTATGGAATGAAATAGATTTTTGGCATTATTTTCTTTGATCTAAATAAATTTTAATTCATATTATGACTTTTGGAGAAGTTAGGCTTGGTAAAACAGGATTTAGTTTTGAGAAAATGAGCTGAAACATGTTCCCGTTGAAAAGTGTGTAAACGAATCATCGCAGCGGTCAAAAGGAAGGATCATCGCAGCCCCACAACATCAAGACCATCAAGAAGACATGGAACCCCAAGCAAAGAGAGCAAGAAAACCTGACTGGTGAGAGACTGAATCTCTCCATTTAGTCATATTGTAAGGGACGAAGTCCACATATTACGGAAGTTTTAAGTGTTGGTGTTTCCAACCAGAAGAAATACGATGTATGGGAAAAGATCACCGACGACCTTAATCTACGGTTCAACAATGAGAGGACAGCCTTAGAAGTGAAGAAGCGGTGGTTCACCATCTGCTCCAAATCAAGGACTAAGGTACAACAATTCCGGGAGTAACGCTATTAAACTGATAAATAATAAGTATCAACTTTCACCAGTTTCACGCACCACCACCTATAATGTATCCAATCGAAGCTTACTTGACATAACCTAACTTGAAACAAATAAAATAACCTAACCAAGCCAACGTATTTTAACAAAATTAAATTAATCTGGTATATTTCCAGTTACTACCCTAAAATCCAAACCCTACCAAACCTAACGTAACCAAACCAAAGTTCTAGAAGTGATTAAGAGATGCTTCTAAGTTAAAGTTTAAAAGAGGACGAATTGCTCCTATATTTCTAATAAACACAATCTTGAATATAGTGGTGGGAGTGCAGCAATGTTGTGTTGCAAGTTTTATCATGTCACAGTGAAGTGCCCACTTTTCTGAATCCACAGTTGCATTACATTGTGGCAAGACACTAATGTAGTCTCGCCAAATATAATAAAAATGTGAAACAAACAAAATTGTGTGTTTTTTTTTTTTTTCTAGGTGGTTATCCTGCACCCACCCCCCTTGACCCACTGATGGGATTGTGGAAGAGGTTTCGGGGACAAATAACAGCTGCATGGGCACAGGAAGTAGCTGCCAAAGAATCGGGAGCACAAATACTATTCAAGATACAAACTGATAACGCAAGAAAAACAAGTAATGTAATAAAGGTGGAATAGGATGCACATAGTTCTTTGACTGTGAAACCTTACTTGTAATCTAATTATGAATGTGTTTAAATGCAAAAGGATATTTGTTATTATACATGAATATGGTAGAATGTTCAAATATGATTGTGTGACTTCAAGAACAGCCTTTGTAAAGTTAAGTTTACATGGTATACAGTTAGGTATGAGGGGGGCATAAGGACCATGCGACGCTATGCAGGAGTGAGACATATAAGGAGAAAGTAATTTGAAAGTGTGGGCCTGAGAGAGGTATAGGAGGGAATGGGTCCAGAACAGATGTAGAATGAGTTTAAGTTGTGATAGTGAATGCAAGTAAATACTTACTCGAACGTGTAATAAGTAAGCAAGGGACTTGACTAGTGATTAAGTAAGTAAGCAAGGGGTTGACTAGTGATGTTGCATATGCTGTTCAGAGAAAGATAAAAGCTTATTGGGAAGTGATCCGGTGTACAAATGCACAATAAAGTTATATTAATATGGAAGTGTATAAAAGAGGTGCAAAAGATGCTGACAGGATAGTAATAAAGAATAAAAACGCTGTGAATCAAAAGCTAGTTAAGAAAATGAGAGTACTTTCAGAGTAATGGGAAGAATTTCTGAAAGGAAGTGAAGGAGAGCTAGAGGGGAGAGTGGGAAGGTGCGTTTGAATGTGAAAAAATGTGAACGGTAAGGAATTCTAAGTCAGGAAGGTATGAGAAGTTGACTGACTGATTACTTTGTAAATGCAAGTGGAACAAAACCTTGACATGTACTTGACCAACTGTGCACAGGAACAGGCTTCAGACGGCACTGCTGGAAAGAAAAAAAAAAAATAAATAAAAAATAAAATATATATATATATATATATATATATATATATATATATATATATATATATATATATATATATATATATATATATATATATATATATATATATATATATATATATATATATATATATGTGTGTGTGTGTGTTAGTAAGTAATTTCACAATAATAATGATAGAGAATACTGCAGGTTCTTGAGAAATGCATGTATTCCAGATTCGATTACAAAATTGTATATGAACAAATCATCCTACGTACTTGTGTGCAAGTTGCAGAATTCATCTAGATACAGGCGACCTTGATTCTGGTGACCAGCTGAAGTGGTAGCACTATTTGTACATCTTCAGGCTATCCTATGGCCAGATCACCTTCGTCATCTGCAGGAAGAGCACCACTAAAAGGAACGCGAATATTCCTGTCCTTGCAAATGTTGTGCAGCATGCCGCATACTTGTATCATTTTGCACACCTTAACATGAGGACTGAGTCGAACCTCGCAGTATAGGATATGGAAGCGCATTTTGAGCTATCCTATTCCCCGTTCCATGACACTTCGCGTCTGTTTGTGAGCCCTGAAAGAAAATACGAATAATGCAATTACCACAATCTTGGTGAAGCCAAATTAGATTATTTTTATTTATTTATTTATTTTTTTTTTATGATATTATCTAGTAGTAAGAAATGAACCTACATTACTATTATTTTACGAAAGCAAACGAAAGTTAACACACCATATTAAATTTTTTGGGTTAGTATAAAGTAAACCCAACTTCCTTTGGGTAACTAAATTTATGTTTGGGTTTTACTATTGCAAAGGAAATATTCATTACTATGGACGACAATAGGAAATTGGGTGAGGTTGAGTTATTTATTAATGTTTCTGGTTTCTTTGGCTATGATGGTTTGTAGAATACGGGCCCTGCTTCCCTTGTGTACTAATTTTGTAATAGCTACCTGGATATCTCCTCCTGTAATCTGTTGTTATTCTTCGGCTCTGTTAGTCTTGTGAGGACTCACCGCTGCTGCTTGTTCTCCTCGGTGGTCACGTCTCGTCTCTCATTTAGCAAGGTGGTGATAGCTTCTCGTAATCTTGGTATCTACTTTCGTGTTTATCCGCTTCCCTCATTTGTTTTTCAACTTTGACTTCCTTCTTCACTTATTCATTCTTGTCTCTTCCTTCCTTCTTTTGCGTTTTTCTTAATTCCTAAGTTGCAACAAAAGTGATGGTTAACTCTTGCATTAGAGAGGGGAGAAATTGTGATGAAAGACTGAGAATACTGGTCAACTCTTGCATTAGAGAGGTGGACAGAATAGTGATGAAAGATAGTGAATACTGGTTAACTCTTGCATTCGAGATGTGGACATAGGAAGGGGGAAATACGAAATTAGGCATGAAGTTCAGGAGTTCACCAGAAAAAAAAAAAAAAGGATGAATGATAAAACAAAAAAATCGGGAAGCTGCAGGAAGACATCGGTCCTACATGTTACAGTTTCTGTATGAAACGCGCCTGTCTATTTCCACCTTTCATTTCAAACTTTAAACTTGTCTGTCCTCCTTGAAAGCTCTTGCATTAGACAAGTGGACACAGGAAAGAAGCAGGCAAGGAGTTTAGGAGTTTGCCAGTTCAGGAGTTTGCCAAAAAATGGGATGAATGATTGAGAACACTGGTTAACTCTCGCATTAGCGAGGTGGACAGAATGAGATTTGGGAGGGAATCCCAAATCTAACCTAATCTAATAATATGAACACAATAACAAAACACATGCATGCATAGAATATTTAATGAATAAACTACACAAGTATCACACTTCTATATTTGGTACCGACACTAACAAATATCAAAGCATGGTTTTCTAAGCGTATAAAATAATCTAAACATTTGGCCGCTGCCGCCACGCGCGTTTGGTTATGTAAAGTAAGATTAGGTTAAAAAAGGTTAGGTTAAGGGAGGTTAGGTTAAAGTAGAATAGGATCTAAGTTAAAGTTATGTTTGTTTAAAGAAAACGTGCTTGGAATCCACAGTACTAGTGCAAGAGAAGATGGATAAATAGAGGAAGAATAACAGGTGACCACGACTGGGTAAACATAGATGAAAGAAGAAACAATGGATGTAAGGATTATACATTACTGACGGAAACAAACGTTTAGGAACTAACACGCAAACACAAGCACATTCACACAAACACACAATCACACACCACGCGTAATAAACCTAACGCAAGCCCATAACAAATACGTCAAAACACTCAACTTCACTGCACCACCACGACCACAGCCACCTCACAGCAACCTGACAGAACAGCAGAACACCACAGACACCACCACCTCGCCACCATGTCCTGCCTCGTCGCTAGCTCTCTTGAAACTGGTGTAGCAAGGTGTAGGAGGAAAGTGGCTCGTTGGTTCACTCAGCGCTTCATGAAACAATGGCTCATATTCAGAGCCAGAGTATTCTCTCACCACGACCATTTTTTCCAAGACCACAGAGATATTTAGTCAATTTCTAAAATGTGTTTCTCCTGATAATTATGAAGGAATGTTGTGAACCTGCTACTAGAACCATAAAAACATTGAAAAACCCGTATGACTTCAAGTAGAGCCTTTTGAAAGTAGTGGACGTGGAGGCAAAAGCGTTTCAGAATACGGTCTAATGGCGTGGACTCCAAACAGTGGAGTGTTAGTTTGGTAGTTAGATAAATTAATAGATAAGCAGATAGTGATATGAACAGTGATGAATATAGGCTAGGAAAATACGAAGGTAGTGATAGAAAGTGACAAATAGTTAAACAAATAAATAAGTAAATAAATAAATAAATAAATAAATAAATAAATATATATATATATATATATATATATATATATATATATATATATATATATATATATATATATATATATATATATATATATATATATATATATATATATATATATATATATATATATATATATATATATATATATATATATGTATAATGTGTGTGTGTGTGTGTGTGTGTGTGTGTGTGTGTGTGTGTGTGTGTAAAAACAGGTATAGCTATGAAATATTGGGAGAGAAACATATACGTAGGTAGATGTCGTGATAGCAATAACGATAGAGGCTAGGCATATATATATATATATATATATATATATATATATATATATATATATATATATATATATATATATATATATATATATATATATATATATATATATATATATATATATATATATATATATATATATATATATATATATATATATATATATAGTAATACAAATAAAGAAATATATTGGAAGGTAGATAACAGATGTAGTGATACAAACAAAGATATTGGTTAAATCTTACATTATAGAGGTGGGCAGAATAAGGATGAGAGAAAGAAGAGAGTCTTGTGCAGCGAGGCCGCGGGAGAAGGGGAGGCATGCAGTTAGCAAGATCAGAAGAGCAGTTAGCATGAAAATAGCGGTAGAAGACAGCTAGAGATGCAACTTTGCGGCAATGAGAGAGAGACTGAAGACAGTCAGTTAGAGGAGAGGTGTTGATGAGACGAAAAGCTTTTGATTCCGCCATGTCTAAAAGAATGGTATGAGTGGAACCACCACATGTGAAGCACACTCCATACATGGACAGATAACACCCATGTACAGAGTTAGCAGCGGGGGCGGGGGTGGTTGGGGTGAGAAAAATTGGCGAAGATGACTCAAAACTGTTTTAGAGCTGTTTTAGAGCTGTTTTAGCCAAAGATGAAATGTGAAGTTTCCGGTTTAGATGTAAGTAAAGGACAGACCAAGGACGTTCAGTGTAGAACAGGGGGACAGTTGAGTGTGGAAGGTTGTGTTGAGTTGGCAGATGTAGGAATTGAGTTTTTGAGACACTGAACAATACTAAGTTTGCTCTACCCCAATCAGAAATTTTAGAGATATCAGAAGACAGGCATTCTGTGGCTTCCCTGCGTGAACTTTTTACTTCCTGAAGGGTTGGACGTCTACGAAAAGACGTGGAAAAGTGAAAGGTAGTATCTTCAGCATAAAAGTTGGTTTAGAAGATCATTGATGAATAATAGGAAGAGAGTGGGTGACAGGACTGAACCATGAGTAACACCACTGTTAATAGATTTAGAAGAACAATGATCGTCTATCATAGTAGCAATAGGAAAGAAAACTAGTGATGAAGTTACAGAGAGAAGGATAGAAGCCGTAGGAGGGTAGTTTGGAAATCAAAGCTTTGTGCCAGACTCTATCAAAAGCTTTTGATATGTCCAAGGCAACAGCAAAAATTTCTCCAAAAATCTCTAAAAGGGGATGACCAAGACTCAGTAAGGAAAGCCAAAAGTTCACCAGTAGAGCGGCCTTGACGGAACCCATACTGGCGATCAGATGGAAGGTTGTGAAGTGATAGATGTTTAAGAATCTTCCTGTTGAAGATAGATTCGAAAACTTTAGATAGGCAGGAAATTAAAGCAATAGGACGGTAGTTTGAGGGATTAGAACGGTCACCCTTTATAGGAACAGGTTGAATGTAGGCAAACTTCCAGCAAGAAGGAAAGGTAGATGTTGACAGACAGAGCTGAAAGAGTTTGACTAGGCAAGGTGCAAGCACGGAGGCACAGTTTCGGAGAACAATAGGAGGGACCCCATCAGGTCCATAGGCCTTCCGAGGGTTTAGGAGAGCGAGGGCATGGAAAACACCATTGCGAAGAATTTTAATACGTGGCATGAAGTAGTCAGCAACAATTACCACTACCACTACTACTACTACTACTACTACTACTACTACTACTACCACCATAACTACTATTACTATTGCAATAATTATCAAACTATTAATACAAGTATTCACATGGTATAATGATTATTGTAGTAGTAGTAGTAGTAATAGTAGTAGTTAATAAGTTATAAAACTACTATTACTACCATTACTATTATTACAACAACTAGTCATCTAATAATACATATTTTTCAACTAATAGTAGCAGTATTTTAAGTAGTAGCCACTACTACTACTACTACTTCTACTGCAACTAATACTACTACTACTACTACTACTACTACTACTACTGCGCGATGACAATACTAACCCATCCCAACTATTTGTAATTCTTGGTATATTGTTACAACCACAATTTCCTGTAGTAGTAGTAGTAGTAGTAGTAATAGTTGTTGTTGTTGTTGTTGTTGTTGTCGCAAATAGCACTACTATTACTACCACAATTATCATTACCACCACCACCACCACTACTACTACTACTACTACTACTACTACTACTACTACTACTATTATTACTACTACTACTACTACTACTACTACTACTACTACTATTATTATTATTACTACTACCACTAGTACTACTACTACCCCGCGTTGATAGTACTAACTTAACTAATTGTAATTCTTGGTATATTGTTACAACCACAATTTCCTGCCCTTTTCCCAACTGCCACAGAGTGGGCTAGGTTTTCCAGGTCACCACCTATGAGACTTGGGCAGAGCTTAGTTACGGTTGTACAGAGTCCCTTCTGACTCATGCACCCTTTAAACGACCGGTAGTAACTCCAGATTACACTAATGAGGTCGCCAGCTTGTTTTTACCCACCCACAGGCAAAGGAATATAAGACAATAACTGCAGACTTCAACAGTTGCGCATGAATCACCAGCCATGTTCTAGGGAGACAACACAACGAACAACAAACACATATAAGGTCGTGGTATAATATCCGACGGAAAAACCGCCCTCGTAACGGATCGCCCACTTCCGACAAGGTATTATAGTCGTCTCTGCCAGGCACTATAATATCCCCCTTCCTAAAAGTAAGAAAGATAAATTACTGCCAGGCAACGTAAAGTAACCCTCTGCATCAAAAAGTTCGTTGGAGATGCCCTTCCCCTCCCTCCAGTTATAGTAGCATTTAACACGACAACACGAATACAGACGAGTGCCCACACACGAACAGGAGGGTAATTCACCTCCCACTGTAACAGAGTTCAGTCCACACACACAAGCAGCCAAGGAGTTATGTCCTTAGATATGGAATGCCTTATAATTAACTACACACCCTGGCAGACTACTATGGAGACTCCTATGCTGCTTAGATAGGCTGGGGGGTGTATGGCCGGTAATTACTCAATTATCCCCTTAAAGCAACTTACCTGGCTAACTGAAAAAATACCCCCATCACTACATGGTCATACATAAACTACATGGTCTATCTTCGTACGTCTATTTCGAGTGGTAGGTGGACTGTGACTAACTATAGGAATGTGGGGCAACGCTCTCCCACCCTTCTACTACGTTAGGGGGTATGTATGTATGGCGACATACATACATATATACATACACCCGTCCATTTGCAACACCCCGCGCTGGTTTATATGAACAAAACACATTACATGTCTGAAAATTCTGGTGACTAAACTGCAGGGACTGGGTGAATACTGATTACTTTATTGGCAAGGGCAACTTTTCTACTAAATACTGGGTGGGTTTAAAATTTAATGAACAACAGGAAGTAAGGAAGATTAGGTGGTGGATATAAGAGACATTGGCACAGGTAAATGTTATACTAAGAGCTACATGTTGAGCTACACATCAGAGGTGCGTACAGTTCTTGTCTTCAGCCTGTCTCTGTCTGATCTCTTTCTCTCTCCTTCGTCTTCTTTGCCTTGCACTCTCACTTCTTCTTTCATTAGTTCTTACTTCTATTCTTCGTTTTACATCACCGCTCGCAACACGCACTATCATTAACAAAAAAAACAAACAAACAAACAAACAAAAAAAAATATATATATATATATATATATATATATATATATATATATATATATATATATATATATATATATATATATATATATATATATATATATATATATATATATATATATATATATATATATATATATATATATATATATATATATATATATATATATATATATATATATATATATATATATATATAATTTGTTTTCTCCTAAAATTTTCGTAAGTTTTGTATATCTTCCTATTATATATATATATATATATATATATATATATATATATATATATATATATATATATATATATATATATATATATATATATATATATATATATATATAATAGGAAGATATACAAAACTTACGAAAATTTTAGGAGAAAACAAATTCAAACCCAAAACAACTACTCGTGGCAAATTACATGAAATTCAACACAGGGCATATACTCATCACAAAATATCAAAGACTACTGCAGCACTGACTAAATTATATAACTACTATAACAACTGAAATAACAGGGGCTCTAACTTGGCCCTCCAAACTCATACTGCCACTTCTTCTTTCTCCTCCCCCTACTCCTCTGAGATCCGTCTCTGACTAAATGCCAGGACCTATGGTCTTCACAGCTACGTTGGTGTGCAATTCTCCTGCAAGATATCATATTTAGCTCTAGTGTCCAGCAATCACAACTGCGCCAACTTCTTTGCCTCTGGTCCTTTCTCCTCCGTCTCTGTCGTCTTCTCTTGATCCTTTGCCGTCTTTACTTTTCCACTCCCTCTCACCTCTCTTCCTCTCTTCACTACACACTACTCCTTCTGTATCTTCTCCAGACATCAGGGTCACCATACAATTACATCCCTGCATCATTGCAACACACAATGAGCCCAACAGGGACCATAGTCTCCTGGTGCAACATCACGGCAAGGCCAGGCAAAATACGTCCTCGCCAAACAATACTCTCCCTTGGACCTGCACTGCCCACAACGTTAATATAGCTTACCCACTCATGGTTCTGTGGAGCATCCATGCCACACCTACAAAACTGATAAAACAAAAATACCACTTCTTTGGCAATAATAAGTGGCGCCATCTGGCCGCTCTCAACTAAACAACATACTCTTTCCCGGGTGTGATACAACCGGGCATGCTTTCCACAGCCAGGCGCAATACTGCTATCACTCGCCAGTCCTCCTGCCGGCCCCTTGATAACAAAGATATTTCCACAGTGAGCTGACGGCTGCTCCTGTCCAGGACACAGCACACCCATCCTCGCACACGGAGCCAAACTCCCACACATAACCATCACAAAGCAACAAACTCTGCCTCCAGTATGAGCATGGCCACGTGCCTCTGGACCAGCCCCACTGGTCTCAGCAACTGCTCCCGTGCGCACTCGCTTCTCAACATATCTGATACTTTGTCACTTCGAGGAAGCCGACATCCATCAACACAATACTATACTGCGCCGTAACGTTCGCGTCAACGACACCATCACAGCTTGCACGGAAAGAAGAATCAGACGAGCAACATCACAAATAACCTCCACGCTAGGAGAAACAACACCAGCCATAACACAGGGGAGAGAAGCCCCAGACAAGAGGTCATCAGGGTTGCCACCCTAACCCACGCAGTTATGCCCAACAAACGTGGCCACTTCCGATCATCAAAACCGCGCCAAACGTTCCCGAGTCATCCTGACTCCAAAACGACCAAGTATCTGGCCGCTACGTGGTTCTAGCAACTTAGCATTCGTGCCTCCTTAAATGCCGATGGCACATCAAAATGGAGCTACAAACCTCTGTCCTTCTGTCTCCGCCAGCTATTCGCAATATTGTTATCACTTGCTGCTAACTCTGCTCCGATCCTTAACTTCCTTACCATCCACTCATGTCTTAGCAAGCAGTGGGGCAACACATACGCGAGAGGCAGGACCCTTCGTAGGTACAGTGACACCGCCAAACACAGCCCAGATTTCGCTCTGCTGATCCCGGCCACCGACTTCTGGGGGGGTCTTGGAAGCTGTGACGACACTAATTTAGGGCAATTGTACTTAAAGTACCCAATATTTTTGCAACAATGAAACATGGGCTACATACTTAATGAGGAGTGCTGTGTTGCATGTTCCCAGACCGTCTGTCGTGGGCTGCCTGGAGACATTTACCACAGGGCTTACTTGCCCAGACTTATTGCTAAAACCACTACTATACCGTGGGCCTCCAGACAAAGTTGCGCCGGCCGCGGCACCCAACGAAACATGATCGGCCCCACAAGATGTACCACCAATCCAATGTGGGACAGGCCTTCTTTAGACTTTACGAACTCCTTCTCGGCCACATTGACAGATTGCTCCAGTACTATGAACTCCTTTAACTTACGGAACTTACGGATTGCTCGCTAGCAATCCACTTCTCGAACGTCTCGTCGAAATAGCAAGCACATTCTTTCCTCTTCTTTCCTCCATGAACCTGTAGCATGTAAGCCTCCGGCCGCAGCTCATATGTTCTCTGGGTATCAGCCCTAAACTCCTCACAATCCTCCATATCCTCAGCTGACATCCTATCATAGATTTCCAATGCCTTGCCCTTCAATATTAGCAACAAGGGCAACCCATCGCTCTTGAGGCCAATCAAATTCAGCTGCCTTTTTCTCAAACCTTCTTAACCACTTTGTCACCTTCTCATCAAACTCTGGTATCGCTTTCAAACTTCTCACCATCTGGCTTTCTATTGTATTCTCCTTCACTCCTTCGGCTTTTCTCAAGACATGAAGTGAATTAACATCTATTCGAGTCTTCTCCAACTCAAACATCCTGTTCTTCTCAGCCTCTTCCTTATACATTCTTGCCTTCTCCTCGACCTCAAGTAACTTTGTCTTTTCCTCGGCTTCAAGTAACTTCAGCGCTTTCTCATGTTAAAGTAATCTCGCATTCTCCTCAGCCTCAAGCCTTCTGACTTCTCTAACCTCCTCAGTCTTAAATCTCCTCTCCTTGGCTTCCTATTCAAGCTTATTTAATTCTCTCTCCAATTCTCTCTCCCTCTCAGCCTCCAACTCCATTCTCCTCATTTTTCAGCTTAAATCTCATCTGTTCGGTCTGGGAGAAGCCACCAACGCGGCAGACATGACTAACGCGTCCATGGACACTATGGGTGGGACTATATGTGCTCACACCGAACTGAGTTAAATCTACGTTGCCATTTCCATGATATTCATGGGACTCAGTTTGCGAGTTACCCCTGCTACCAGCCTGTCCACCCATGGCTCAAACTGAATGTGGGCACATACAGGACAATGAAACAAAGAAACAACTGTCTCCCCTACGTGGCGACAAAATTTCCAGCCATCCTGGCGAAGTCATCAGTTTCTGTTATGACCACAATTTCCTGCCCTTCTCCCAACTGCTACAGACTGGTCTAGTTTCCCCAAGTTACCACCTAAGTGCCTTGGTGCAGGGCTTAATTATGGGTGTATAGGGTCCCTTCTAACTCCTGCACTCTTTACACGACCGATCGTAATGCCAGGTCACACTAATGAGGTCGTCAGCTTGTTTTTTACCCACCCACAGGCAAAGAAATATAATACAACAACTGCAAATTCCAACAGCTGGGCAAGAATCGCCAGCCACGTCCTAGGGAAACAGCACAA
>NC_087180.1:2292500-2297500 GCF_035594125.1 Scylla paramamosain
TCTGGGCTTGTTCCTCCCTCTCCTCCACCCTCTGACTACTTTATGCCACGTATTAAAATTTTTCGCAATGATGTTTTCCATGCCCTCGCTGGCCTAAACCCTCGGAAGGCTTATGGACCTGATGGGGTTCCTCCTATTGTTCTCCGAAACTGTGCCTCCGTGCTTGCACCTTGCCTAGTCAAACTCTTTCATCTCTGTCTGTCAACATCTACCTTTCCTTCTTGCTGGAAGTTTGCCTACATTCAACCTACTCCTAAAAAGGGTGACCGTTCTAATCCCTCAAACTACCGTCCTATTGCTTTAATTTCCTGCCTATCTAAAGTTTTTGAATCTATCCTCAACAGGAAGATTCTTAAACATCTATCACTTCACAATCTTCTATCTGATCGCCAGTATGGGTTCCGTCAAGGCCGCTCTACTGGTGATCTTCTGGCTTTCCTTACTGAGTCTTGGTCATCCTCTTTTAGAAATTTTGGTGAAACTTTTGCTGTTGCCTTGGACATATCAAAAGCTTTTGATAGCGTCTGGCCCAAAGCTTTGATTTCCAAACTACCCTCCTCCGGTTTCTATCCTTCTCTCTGTAACTTCATCTCAAGTTTCCTTTCTGACCGTTCTTTTGCTGCTGTGGTAGACGGCCACTGTTCTTCTCCTAAATATATTAACAGTGGTGATCCTCAGGGTTCTGTCCTGTCACCCACTCTCTTCTTATTATTCATTAATGATCTTCTAAACCAAACTTCTTGTCCTATCCACTCCTACGCTGATGATACCACCCTGCACTTTTCCACGTCTTTTCATAGACGTCCAACTCTTCAGGAGGTAAACATATCACGCAGGGAAGCCACAGAACGCTTGACTTCTGATCTTTCTAAAATTTCTGATTGGGGCAGAGCAAACCTGGTATTATTCAATGCCTCAAAAACTCAATTCTTCCATCTATCAACTCGACACAATCTTCCAAACAACTATCCCCTCTTCTTCAATGACACTCAACTGTCCCCCTCTTCTACACTGAACATCCTCGGTCTGTCCTTTACTTATAATCTGAACTGGAAACTTCACATCTCATCTGTAGCTAAAACAGCTTCTATAAAGTTAGGCGTTCTGAGACGTCTACGCCAGTTTTCTCACCCCCCCCAGCTGCTAACTCTGTACAAGGGCCTTATCCGTCCATGTATGGAGTATGCTTCACATGTCTGGGGGAGTTCCACTCATACTGCTCTTCTAGACAGGGTGGAATCAAAAGCTTTTCGTCTCATCAACTCCTCTCCTCTAACGGACTGTCTTCAGCCTCTCTCTCACCGCCGCAATGTTGCATATCCAGCTGTCTTCTACCGCTATTTTCATGCTAACTGCTCTTCTGATCTTGCTAACTACATGCCTCCCCTCCCTCCGCGGCCTCGCTGCACAAGACTTTCTCTCACCCCTATTCTGTCCACCTCTCTAGCGCAAGAGTTTACCAGTATTCTCAATCATTCATCCCTTTCTCTGTTAAACTCTGGAACTCCCTGCCTGCTTCTGTATTTCCACCTTCCTATGACTTGAATTCCTTCAAGAGTGAGGTTTCATGATACTTATTCATCAATTTTTGACCACTGCTTTGACCCTTTTGTGGGACTAGCATTTCAGTGGGCATTTTTTTTATTGGATTTTTGTTGCCCTTGGCCAGTGTCCTTCCTACATAAAAAAAAAAAATATATATATATATATATATATATATATATATATATATATATATATATATATATATATATATATATATATATATATATATATATATATATATATATATATATATATATATATATATATATATATATATATATATATATTTATATATAAGCTGCAAGAAGCCAGTAGGATTACACGTGGCAGTCCTTATATAAAAATTACCTACTTGTACCCACTCATCCTCCTTATTCGTAAATTTTTCATGTATACTTACCAACAACCTCTTTACCGGAGACAGTTACTAAATAGGCAGCTAGGATAGGGTGTGGGTGATACGGAAGGTAGGAGGAAGGAGGACGAGGAAGTGTGTTTGGAGAAGGAAGGAAGGAGAGGGTCTATGAGAGAGGACCAAGTACTGAATAGGTAGCTACTAGCTAGGAGGAATGGGCACGAGGTGTGCTAAGGGAAGGATAAAGAGTGGGACTGAGGGGGAGGGAAGATGTAGTTAGGAGAGTCAGAAGTGGCACAAGAGCCGCCCCCGCAAGGCCTGCATTACCCACTCCCCGAATGGCCTCCCGCCGCAAGTGTCCGACGCTACACTGCAACACACACTGCCTGAGGGCCGCAGAGGAAAGACACTGTAATGTATGCTGGGAATTGGGAGCTGCAGGTTAGGGGGAGAGGAGAGAGCAGGCGCTCGTGCAAAACCACTCTCGTGAATTGCTCTATTATTATATTTCACTTGTGTGTGTGTGTGTGTATGTGTGTGTGTGTGTGTGTGTGTGTGTGTGTGTGTGTGTGTGTGTGTGTGTGTGTGTGTGTGTGTGTGTGTGTGTCTATCTTTTTGTGTCTGTTTGTCTCTCCCTTTTGTATGTCTATCTGTCTGTCTGCATTCCTGCCTATATATTAAAATGAAAGCACTGGTACAAGTCAGCGAGTCAAAAACATACATCAATGTCGTACCGCGTGGACGCTGCTGCTGGATGCATGGCCATAACCAGCGTCGCGTGACAGGCGGCCACGAACATGGAAACACAGATGAATTAAACGAAGGACCCATAGGTACATAGTTATTGCTCTGAGTTATTGCTCAGAGCATCTCCGTTTTTCAAACTCGGAGGCGAAACCAAGTCTATAAAGTTTGTGTTAATTGGTATGGGACAATTAGATAGTTTTCTATTCTTCATTAGGTTTATATATTTATACTGAAATATGACACACGAAGCACTGTCCGATTGCTGCTTAGTACTCATTTTCCGTCCACTCGATTCCTCACACTGTCAGGATATTTGTATGGATTATCTTATTCACAGTATATTATAATAAGATGGATTAATATAAAGAAAACTCACATGGAATATTCGCATGTCAACAGAAAACGTAAATGATAAAACCATCAGAATCTCTTACATAATACAACCACCACCTCTCTAAAACCGCGTTGGGCAGCAGACGTATTATGTATGTTAATATCATATCCTATTAACGCCCCAAATATGAGTCCATTACGTACGTGTGCATGCTGCTGCCGGTTGTGAAATAAATGGAAATCATCGAGCGAAAGAGGAGGATGGAAAGAAGAAATATGTTTGTAATTCTCTTAAATCTTAATTTAATCGTAGATGAAATTAAATTTTTTTTTTTTATGATAAAAATCAGTAAAAATAAGCGGCGGATTGAGTTTTAAAAACACGACAATCCTCATAATCTAAATCAAAATATTTCTCTCACACACACACACACACACACACACACACACACACGCACACACGCACACACACACACACACACACACACACACACACACACACACACACACACTACACTGCTTTCTGTCCCTGTTTGCCTTGGCATCCGCACAGACTTGTTTCCATCCATTCAGTATGTGTTTCAGGCCATTACTCAAGGCGGTGGGAGATTCCGCGGGCCGCTCTCAGGATGGATGATTTCACGTCCGCATCCCAGGGCGCGGGTGTGTGTCGTGGTACTTGAGTGGACGTGGAGGGGAAGGTGTGCAGGGGAGGAGGGTGCTAAAAGTTGAGAAAGGGAGCGAGAGACGAATGGGCAGTAAAGTTATGAGGAGATTACGGAGAGAAAGTACTCGATAAAGACGAAAAATGGTTTGTGTGTGTTAGCTTGTGCCTCTTTGTTTGTCTTTGTTGACGAGAGAGAGAGAGAGAGAGAGAGAGAGAGAGAGAGAGAGAGAGAGAGAGAGAGAGAGAGAGAGAGAGAGAGAGAGAGAGAGAGAGAGAGTTTATGTAAGAGATGAGAGAAATAGAATAAAAATATACGAGACAGAGAGAGAGAGAGAGAGAGAGAGAGAGAGAGAGAGAGAGAGAGAGAGAGAGAGAGAGAGTGAGAGAGAGAGAGAGAGTAAATTTACCGCAGAGGAGGGAAATAAAATAAAAACATACAAGAGTTATAGGCATAGGAGGGAAAATACAGCGTTTATATAAAAGTTTAGATAAACGCTTAGATGAGAAAAGGCACAAGAAGAAGCAACAGATGTGGGGGAAGCAAAGAAGACAACACTTCTTTGCCTTCTGAGACTCACAGCACCATAGCAAGAGGCAAAAATATGCAACAAGAAGAGATTGGAGTAAGAGGGGGAGATCAATTAGAATTAGTACACAGAAGGGATACGCTGGAAATTTAAGACCATGAGGAGGATGTGGTCACGTGAAATACAAAAAGGAATATTAATTAAAGAAGAGGCAGTTCGTATGATAGAAGTGAAGGGTGAAGCGTTCATGAGAAGGAGGAGGAAGAAATGGAGAATGAAGAAGATGAGGAGAAAGAGGGAGAAAGGGAAATGGGGAGAATGATGAAATGAGAAGATGGAAAGAATGAAAAGGGGAGGAGGAGGAGGAAGAAGAAGAGGAAGAGGAGGAGCAGGAGGAGGAGGAGGAGGAGGAGGAGGAGGAGGAGGAGGAGGAGGAATACAAAGGAAAGCCAAACAGCAACAGACTTTTTGGTCCTTGCAAGGCTATTTGGTAACTACTTCTAACTAACTACCAGGAAGAGAGACAGGACAGCATAGCAGAAGGCTCCTCACCACCCACCACTCCCTCCAGCTTGTGCTGGCATGGAAAAAGTACCATGCAGTATGGGAAAACTGACGTGGAATTTTCATAGGAAAGGTTGAAATGAAGTTCTACTATTCACCCTATATACGCCTATCTGAAAGTTAATACAATTTATAATAAAATTGGCGTCTGCAAAATAAAGTTTAGTAGTGAATTCAGTAATTATTCGCACAAGAAGAGAGCTTGTTGGGGACTTGCTTTTAAATATTTGTCTATTTTATTTTTGATTGATTCAATAGAATT
>NC_087180.1:2300000-2462500 GCF_035594125.1 Scylla paramamosain
TAAATAAACAAACGGTTAATATAAATGCAGTTCACCCGAAAAAAAATAAATAAATAAAGATAAATTTGGTCGTAAATAAAAAAAAAATGTTTTTTTTTAAATTACATCCATCCTGAATAAATATAACAAAGACAAAATGAGATGTAAATGGAAAGGATTTATAAAAAAAGCCTCACCATGAATAAAAAAAAAAAGATAAGATAAAAAGGAAAGTAATTAAAACTGACACAAATAAATTTCCCACAAAGTTGACGTAAATAAAAAAAAAATGAAAAGACGAAATTCACCCTGAAAAAAAAATAAATAAAGATGCAAACAGACATAAATAAAAACTGGTTGATTAAAAAAAAAATCAGACACACCCTGAATTATATAAAAATAGATATATAAATAAAATAGACAACCACCAGAAAATTAAGATGGCTTCTTTCACACCCACCACAACATTCACACATTGCTGCACGCAACTCAAGTTTTTATATCTTCTTACGAGGTAATGTGTCCACGCCATAAACAACTGCCGCTCAAACACAACTCCTAAACTGACCGCCACTCTTATCACACAAGATTCTCTGTCTCCCTTCCTGCAGTCATTGCTCGTTGTTTGAGTTATACTGTTTGTTTCCTTTTCCCCACCCATAAATGCTCCTAGATTCTTAACGTTTTCATTACTGCACATTATTTTATTATAATCATTACAATGATTTTAGACACATATAAATGCTACCTTTTCTCAAATACGTAGTTCTGTAGCTTGGAAAGCACAATATTAACTTTCTCTTCTGTCTTTGTTTTCTTTGTTCTACTGTAAATGTCCAAGAACGATGACCATAATAGTAAAAGGGATAAAACTTTATCCTCCTTTCCACAGATGTGAGTCTCCAATCTTCCAACTTAGTGCTAAAGTGTTTCTTTTTTTTTTTATTGCAGCTCACAAGATGATATCGTCAGCTTGCAACAAACACGAGGGGACTCTTCTATTACTTTTTACTAGTATTGTTTCTAGTTACTGTGTAGGTGGTGCCCAAGAGGTACAGGTAAATACGGTGTATAACTGCTGCCGTTTATTAATATAACATAACAAAAACTATATAAGAAAATAAAAGTGGGCTGCCGGGAGCCGCAGGTCCAATCCCAAGGTTGGCTGGACGAGGACTGGTCACTCGGGGGGAGACTCCCGCACCGCCGGCGGTTCAGGTCACGGCTGGGGCTCTTGACCTCACTGGAAGCCCACGCGGCCATGAAGTAGGTAGGAGCACAGCTGCAGACAAAGATGAGGTTTGACCTCACTCACACGTGATCTGGCCGGGGCCCCCAAGGGGGATGGGGATGAGGAAAACTGGCGGAGACGACTCAGAACACCTAACTTCATAGAAGCTGTTTTAACTAGAAACGAGATGTGAAGTTTCCAGTTTAGATTATGAGTAGAGGACAGACCGAGGGTGTTCATTGTATAAAAGGGGAACAGTTGACTGTCAATGAAGAAGAGGGGATAGTTGACTGGAAGGCTGTATCGATTTTTTTTGTTTTTTATGCAGGAAGGACACAGGCCAAGGGCAACAAAAATCCAATAAAAAAATGCCCACTGAGATGCCAGTCCCATAAAAGGGTCAAAGCAGTAGTGAAAAATTGATGAATAAGTGTCTTGAAACCTCCCTCTTGAAAGAATTCAAGTCATAGGAAGGTGGAAATATAGAAGCAGGTAGGGAGTTCCAGAGTTTACCATAGAAAGGTATGAATGACTGAGAATACTGGTTAACTCTTGCGTTAGAGAGATGGACAGAATAGGGGTGAGAGGAAGAAGTAAGTCTGGTGCAGCGAGGCCGCGGAAGGAGGGGAGGCATGCAGTTAGCAAGATCAAAAGAGCAGTTAGCATGAAAATAGCGGTAGAAGACAGCTAGAGATGCAGCATTGCGGCGGTGAGAGAGAGGCTGAAGACAGTCAGTTAGAGGAGAGGAGCTAATGAGACGAAAAGCTTTTGATTCCACCCTGTCTAGAGGAGCAGTATGAGTGGAATCCCCCCCCAGACATTTGAAGCTTACTCCATACATGGACGAATAAGGCCCTTGTACAGAGTTAGCAGCTGGGGGGGTGAGAAAAACTACCGGCGACGTCTCAGAACACCTAACTTCATAGAAGCTGTTTTAGCTAGAGATGAGATGTGAAGTTTCCAGTTCAGATTATAAGTAAAGGACAGACCGAGGATGTTCAGTGTAGAAGAGGGGGACAGTTGAGTGTCATTGAAAAAGAGGGGATACGTGTTTGGAAGGTTGTGTCGAGTTGATAGATGGAAGAATTGAGTTTTTGAGGCACTGAACAATACCAAGTTTGCTCTGCCCCAATCAGAAATTTTAGAAAGATCAGAAGTCAAGCGTTCTGTGGCTTCCCTGCGTGATATGTTTACCTCCTGAAGCGTTGGACGTCTATGGAAAGACGTGGAAAAGTGCAGGGTGGTATCCTTTGCGTAGGAGTGGATAGGACAAGTTTGGTTTAGAAGATCATTAATGAATAATAAGAAGAGAGTGGGTGACAGGACAGAACCCTGAGGAACACCACTGTTAATAGATTTAGGAGAAGAACAGTGACCGTCTACCACAGCAGCAATAGAACGGTGAAAAAGAAAACTTGAGATGAAGTTACAGAGAGGATAGAAACCGAAGGAGGGTAGTTTGGAAATCAAAGCTTTGTGCCAGACTCTATCAAAAGCTTTTGATATGTCCAAGACAACAGCAAAAGTTTCACCAAAATCTCTAAAAGAGGATGACCAAGACTCAGTAAGGAAAGCCAGAAGATCACCAGTAGAGCGGCCTTGACGGAACCCGTACTGGCGATCAGATAGAAGGTTGAGAAGTGATAAATGTTCAAGAATCTTCCTGTTGAGGATAGATTCAAAAACTTTAGATAGGCAGGAAATTAAACAATAGGACGGTAGTTTGAGGGATTAGAACGGTCACCCTTTTTAGGAACAAGTTGAATGTAGGCAAACTTCCAGCAAGAAGGAAAGGTAGATGTTGACAGAGCTGAAAGAGTTTGAGTAGGTAAGGTGCAAGCATGGAGGCACAGTTTCGGAAAATAATAGGAGGGACCCCATCAGGTTCATAGGCCTTCCGAGGGTTTAGGCCAGCAAGGGCATGGAAAACATCATTGCGAAGAATTTCAATAGGTGGCATGAAGTAGTCAGAGGGTGAAGGAGAGGGAGGAACAAATCCAGAATCGTCCAAGGTAGAGTTTTTAGCAAAGGTTTGAGCGAAGAGTTCAGCTTTAGAAATAGATGTGATAGCAGTGGTGCCATCTGGCTGAAATAAAGGAGGGAAAGAAGAAGAAGCAAAGTTATTGGAGATATTTTTGGACTAGATGCCAGAATTCACGAGGGGAGTTAGATCTTGAAAGGTTTTGACACTTTCTGTTAATGAAGGAGTTTTTGGCTAGTTGGAGAACAGACTTGGCATGGTTCCGGGCAGAAATATAAAGTGTATGAGATTCTGGTGATGGAAGGCTTAAATACCTTTTGTGGGCCACCTCTCTATCATGTATAGCACGAGAACAAGCTGTATTAAACCAAGGTTTAGAAGGTTTAGGAGGAGAAAAAGAGTGAGGAATGTACGCCTCCATGCCAGACACTATCACCTCTGTTATGTGCTCAGCACACAAAGACGGGTCTCTGACACCGAAGCAGTAATCATTCCAAGGAAAATCAGCAGAATACCTCCTCAGGTCCCCCCAACTAGCAGAAGCAAAACGCCAGAGGTACCTTCCCTTAGGGGGATTGGAGCGATAGGACAAGATACAGATATGAAATTGTGATCGGAGGAGCCCAACGGAGAAGAAAGTGTGACAGCATAAGCAGAAGGATTAGAGATCAGGAAAAGGTCAAGAATGTTGGGCGTATCTCCAAGACGGTCAGGAACACGAGTAGGGTGTTGCACCAATTGCTCTAGGTCGTGAAGGATAGCAAACTTGAAGGTTAGTTCACCAGGATGGTCATTAAAGGGAGAAAAGCCAAAGCTGGTGGTGAACATTGAAGTCTCCAAGAATGGAGATCTCTGCAAAAGGGAAGAGGGTCAGAATGTGCTCCACTTTGGAAGTTAAGTAGTCAAAGATAGATAGAGTAGTAGTCAAAGATAGTAGTCAAAGATAGATGGAGGAATTGAATTCGAATTCGAGCATCGTTATTGTGTGGTGATTGTGGTCATAACACGGTAGTGTTGAAGTTTTCAATTTTGAATTTTGAGTGAAAGATATTGTAAGTGCATGAAGTGTGTGAAGGAAGAGAGTTGCCTTTGTATAATGCTGTTAAACTTATACCTATACCTATTAATACTTGTGTGGCGATGAGAATGTAGTAATTGGAATGAGTTTTGAACGGAGGTGACCGCCAACACAGGTTGATCATGCAAAGTGGAGTATGTGCAGAGGTGGCCAAATAACTGAGTTTGCAGTTCTCTTACATGATAAAATGATTAACTAGATGGTATGGAGAACAGATACGCCTTTGAAACGACGTTCAGGAATTTCTCCGAAGTCTCTGTGCATGTTATTTATGACGAATCTGTGAAGACTGTTATTCCACCTCGCTCTCTTGCGTCCTAAACATTGGTCTAACATTTTTGACTACTCTTTAGACTTTAGAGACTGGCTCCTTCAGTTTTTTTTTTTTTTTTTTTATGTCTTTTTGTTGTCCTCGGCGAGAGTAAGAAAAAAAGAAGAAAAAAAAAAAAAGGGGTGTGCTGACAGTATCTGCAGTAACAATGATAGTGATGGTGGTGGAGCTGAAGGTGGTGCTGTGGCTGTTCTGTATATGGTAGTGTTCATTCATACTCTGGAGCAATGCTCGTGCTGGGATTCAGGATCCAGTGCGACGCGTTAACATAATTTACACCTCTAACAGGCGTAACTCGTGACTGGAGTCCCAGAGGTTACGGCAGTTACTCTCTGGGATAAAAAAGCGTCTCTCTGTGACCCTAACCCTTTTTGTTCCTGCGCCAAACTCACTCATCTTACCCGACATTAAAATGTATATCAATCAAGCTGAAGCAGGGAATTCCGATGCACGTGTCATAAACTCCTGACGTGCGTGACCGTCGGGGTCAAATTCCTTGAAGAAACCTCATTTTGTGCTAGAAAGAGGAAGGTGAGGAGGAAAGAGGAGACGATGTGAATGCCGGATAGAAGGTGCGTGTGGGGCACTGGTTTGGTGTCGCAAGGTTGTGTTTGAAAGGTTTGAAAAATGTATATAAATTTCCTATAATGAATTCCAACAACTCATACAAAGACAAAATAACTAATTCTAAGCCCGCTTGAAAGACTCCATAGTTTCTTTTATAAATTTTGCTAAACTGAAGAGCGTACGGACGTTATTTCCTTTAAATAAATCACCAATTTTCATGACATTCCTACTGTGTATTATAAAAAAAAAAAAAAGAGCATTTGAACATGTAATTTCGTCTCCTAAATCAACTGTATTACATAAAGGACCGTAGCTGTGAGAGTATTATGGCGTGGTAGTGTGGTAATCATTAAGACCAAGGGATACTGGTGACTGTAATGACACGAGGAAGAAGCGGCGTCAAGGGATGTTGGAGAGAGACGGGCGTCAAGAGCCTCTACAAGGGAGAGAAAGTAAGGAAGGAATGTAGTGCATGATAGGCTAGAGAAAACCAGGGAAACTAGAGTTGTTTGGGACGATCAGAAGGAAGATTTAGTATTCACTGTCCTTTATGAAAAAAGGAGGAATGAAAAAGAACTGGAGGATATGGAAGAGTAAAGACTATATATAGAAAGAGGAGGTATGGAAGAAAAGAATTAGGAGTTATGGAAAAGTAGATAGTATCAATGTTGTGCTTAAGTGAGAGAGTGTAAGACATGAAAATGACCTGGAGCGGGCTATGTAAGCAATGTGAAACCATGCAACAAAACCATAAAAGGAACAGTGTTACTGCGTACTCCAGTTCTGAGAAGACAAATAGCGTTTGGGGAACACACACCGGCAACATTAGTGCGTTCACTTTGGAGACACGTAAGTGGAGGACTAGGATTGTTCCTGGCTTGTTTTAGTGACTCGGATCACTACTCAGCTCCATGGCTCGCGTGCGGGTTTGTTTCTTAGGATGGCCTCACACAAACAGTTTTTGTCGGTGTGGTAGAATCACAGTAATGTAGATATCGTAATGAAAAATTAAAGCAATGAAAGTAGGACCAACAGTATTCTCTCCATGCCAAAGTGAACCATGTCTGTCTTAGGAAAAAAAAAAAAAAGCCGTCTGAAGTGCCCCATAGACTCCTGTATTCTAAAACGCTTGCTGCAAGGCGGTTAGCATGAGGCGGGAATCTGGCTGCGCGGTCACTGTGTGAACAGCCTCATTAGACTCTGTTAATTTTTAACCCATACACCTCTGCTGTACGCAGAAAGGAATAGGCAAATAAATAGTAAGGAAAATCAAGTAAACGCTCACGTGCAGCACGCCACACAGCCGCCCGCCCTCTCGGCAAAAGATTCTTGAGCGTAAAATCAATGAGGATTTCCTCCAGCGTCTAAATCTTTCCCATTAATTTTGCATGAATCTAGGAGGGAGGGAATGGTGGTGGTGGAGACTCGTCCTGCTCCATCTGTCTCCCTCACTGTTGGTGCGAGACAAAGAAGCTTCCCGGTGATGCATTTCCGCAGCCACCAAGACGGAAATAAAGGGAAACACTCCTTCCAGGCAATGTGGACGAAGGTTGTCTTTTATTGTGTTTTTAATCAGTTTAGACGACTGTTGTGAGGAACAAATTGTTGAAGTTGAATGACGGTCTCTATCACGAATACTGTAAGAATTAATCCTCTATGAAACCTCGGAAAACTAATATGGACAATAGGGACAGAGGAAGGAAAAAGAAGATGGAGAAAAGACTCTTCTTTTCAAACAGGCAGGAGAAAATACATGAACAGGAAAGAAATTCCAGAGTTTACCATTAAAATTAATGAGAAAGTGAAGATAATAGTTAATTCTTGCATTACTAAGGTGAGCAGAATGGGGGTGAGAAGGTAGAGTCTTGTGCAGTAACATCTCAGGAGAGTGTTGGTATGCAGTTGGCAATCTTTGAAAAACAGGAACCAGGGAAATAAGGGTAGAAGATAGTAAGAGGTGGAACATTGCGGCGGTGAGTGAGGGAATCGAGGCATTCTGCTGGAGAAGAAAAAAATCAGTGAGACGAAAACCTTTTAACTATTGCCTCTTTAGGAGGGATGAGTGAATTGAGTCTCCCGTACGTGGGAACAGTACTTCATATAACGTAGCCTGTCTGTATATAGAAATTTTCCATACTGCACTGGGATTTTCAATGAAGGAATGAATCCGATCTCTCTCTCTCTCTCTCTCTCTCTCTCTCTCTCTCTCTCTCTCTCTCTCTCTCTCTCTCTCTTATTAAGCCTTTATTCCTATCACGTATTTTTTCATCGTTATCATAAGTATTGCATGCATTTTGCAATATAAGCTTATGTTACAAGGCGTGAGTATTGGGCTGCACTACCCTCAGTGTTGCTGGCGCCGCCTTCTCGTATTCACACATTACCTGGACCCCCTCTCTCTCAGCCTCCTCTCTCTCACTCTCTCCCACACACACTTTTAATAACAGTTGATGATAGTTTTCCTGTTGTTTCCGTCGCGGTGGTGTTTGTTTTGTGCTAGCGCGAAAACTTCTTGCTCTCTGCGGCTCTGTAAATGTTTTTTTCTTTTTTTCCGAGTTTTATCGCACATCCTGTAGTGGTGAAACTGAACCTGAGAGAGAGAGAGAGAGAGAGAGAGAGAGAGAGAGAGAGAGAGAGAGAGAGAGAGAGAGAGAGAGAGAGTGAGTGTGTGTGTGTGTGTGTGTGTGTGTGTGTGTGTGTGTGTGTGTGTGTGTGTGTGTGTGTGTGTGTGTGTGTGTGTGTTACGCGTTACCTTCATTTCCTTTCCGTATCTTTCTCTACACAAGGCGGCCAGATGAGGCTGACAGAGACAGCCTGTATATATTTTCTTACGTGTGTATCATCAGCTATTGTTTGTCAAGCCGTAGCTTTAAAGGTTCTGAATTCTGTGTAGTCAGAAATCAACACATTTGACTGTGACGTTTAAATTCAAAGCACGCCACACCAAGGATAAGTCAGGGTGATAGAATTCTGTAACTTGAAGTATCTCCACCGTCACAGCTGGTTACAGGCCTGTCACACACCACCTGCCGTGGCTCGCCTCTGGCTTCCTCGTATACGAGTAGGTAGACTCCTACAACAATGCAAGCTGATCACGAGCCTGGTGTCGTGCTGCCTTAATTATCATTCTAACTTCCTTTCCCTGTAACGATTGTTAGCAATGACACTCGTTAGGATATAATTTCATTAAAAAAAAAAAAATCCTCCCGATGACTTGTGTCTGTTATAGTTTTTGTTCCTATAAAACAAAGCCTATATTTACATTTCACTCGGTGCTCATCATTTCCTAGAGGACGCTCCGGAAAACTCGTCCCTAATTGTTCCATCACTGTTGCGGTAATTAAGCGTAATTTTAACATGGCGGAAGGTATCATTGTCCGCAACATTTACCTAGGCCAGTTGTTTTCAATTAAGTTTACTGTGAGGTTATTATTTTTATTTATTTTTTCTCTCTCTATCATGCGCAATCATATTTCGATGAGCAGGTCTTGTAACCATGATTAGGTGGGAATCCGTAACCAGAGCAATGATGTGCTGACAATAGATAATGTCTGATGGAGTGTAATCATAGGACGGAGCAGTAATGGATAAAAATCTATCGCACCGTCCAATGATCAATCATATTGCATCAAACATTACAAGTACCTTTTGGCAACCCAATTCACGCACGCCAGTTGTTTTCAATTCACTTTACGAGTAGTATTGTTTTAGTAGAGCTATTCTATCATCATACAATTATATTTTAATGATCACGTCTCGCTGTCACGTGATTGCCTGGAGACAGCAATGACTCAAAGCTTTAGTGAATATGATATTGCTGTCATGTGTCTTTACGAACCAAACGTTACTTGGTGCCTTCATGAAAATATTACTGTGAAAAATTAAGGTATCGCCATTAGATATTTCTGTTCACTTGATCACATTCTTGTTTTACTCTGGAATAGTATTATCCTTAAACTTTTTATATTTACTTTAATTTTTACATATTTATTTTGTATTTTCTATTTATCTTATATATACTTATTTTGTTCATACATCGTCTTTGCTCTCTGCCATCTAGCCGAAATTTTCCACATTACGTTCACTAAGATGGCAAAGGAGGAGGGTTCATCGTTACAAGCATCACCTCGTCTTGACTTCGTGCCATTGTCCATGAAGGACAAATTTAGCTCCCCGGAGAACGTTCCGTCAGGCAGCTTTGATACCAGGAAGGCTGCAGATCACTAACTAGTCCAACAGAAACATAATGACAAATATTATTATCTTATTCTTTTTTTTTTTTAGCAGCATTGCGTATGTTTTTTTTTTTTTTTCGTTATTCAGTTTTATCCTTGAATGGTCTCCCTGATATGTAGAAAATAAATAAATTATTTCATTGAATAAATAATAACAAAAATAAATAAAAATGAATGGGATCATTCGCATTAGGGATATACATGCTACATAAATACCGCCAAAAATTTTCCTTCCTGACGTGTTGTCGTTGATTTCGCAGAAGGCTCACATTCGATAGTATTTATTATTATTTTTTTTCGTAAAAAAAAAAAAAAAAAAAAAAAAAAAAAAAATTATATATATATATATATATATATATATATATATATATATATATATATATATATATATATATATATATATATATATATATATATATATATATATATATATATATATATATATATATATATATATTTTTTTTTTTTTTTTGTAATTAATTTCCCATGTCCTACAATACGCTGACAAAATAGTTGTGAAATTGGTTTGTGGGATCTCTAATGATGGCAATATACGTAAAAAGGATGAATATCTATCAGGTTTTTGCATTTCTATATGTATTTCTTTATTTATACTTTTATTGAAATACTCCCAGTGTTCGCCAGTAAGGCTGCTAGCTGTGAGGTCTCTACAGAACCAAAACAAAATTCCTTTTTGGTTCATTCTTTACAGATTGAAACTGAACTCATCATCTGCTATTATTAGCATCTTTTATATTTGTTCTCGTTTCTCTAAAGTCTGACTTACAGTCAACCACAACACATATTACAGCAAGTCATGGCAAAGTATGTTTAAAAAGAGCTTGTATGCCTGGCAGCAGGGAGTTTCTGAGCCAAGACCAAGACTGCATCCTGTATCATTTAGTAACAAAAAGATTGGCTATTTTGACTTGACACGTACATTTACGACTTCATGAAGGTGTGAGTTCACTCATGGAAGGATACTAATGTAGCACCATAGTTGCAGTGATCGTTTTTTTTATCCTATATCTAACAAATTCAAATAAGGGTTATATTGGTTGATAATTGTGAAACATGAAAAGCATTACGTCTCTTATATCAAAATAATCGTACTATAGATATCCATTAGCTTATCAGATAATGAATACATCCTGTTTATGTGACTTAATTAAAACAGGAGGAGATGATAGAAGGACTTCTATTGTTTTTTGTTTTTTTTCACTTTCGATGCGTGAGGCTTTTAAAGTAAAGTGCGAAGCTCTTAAATGGCGAGCGAGACTATTAAACACAGGTTGAGGCTTTTAAACGGCGGGTGATGTTTTTAAACGACGGGGGAGGCTTTTAATAGGCGCGAGAGTCTTTTAAACCACGAGCGAGGCTTTTACACACCAGGCGACCTTTTAAACCACGCGCCCTTTAAACCTGGAGGTTCAGTGAATGAGGGAAGATGCTGGATTGTCTGGTCATGCTCACCTCCTTTACTCTGCATCACTTTTGATGTTTTTCCTTCGCAGAATGATGTAGGGAGAGAGAGAGAGAGAGAGAGAGAGAGAGAGAGAGAGAGAGAGAAAGAGAGAGAGAGAGAGAGGAGTATCGTTGAGCAGTAATGTGCGTTGTGATGAGGGCAGAGGACTAATGGCGGAGCAAAGCACGGAGTGAGTGACAGCGAAGAGTGAAGAGGTGGACCAGGTGGGGCAGACGCTGCTGCTGCTCATTAGTGGCGGGCCAGGCAGCGCTCACTGTGGTGTTGGGTGACACCTTCTGTCTCCCCCACACTCCTACGCTCCTACATTGCTAATTAATGCCGCTCTGAGATTCACGAGAAGCATAATAATACGACTTGAATCAACGCCTGCACAAGTAAAGTTTGTGAATAGCATCAAAACAGATTACTTTACAGACCATCGGCTAAACAGAGCAAGCGGACGCAACTATCTCAATTTTTCTTCTTAGCTTGTGTTTCGTTTCTATCCACGCTCGCTGTTTGGAATAAGACTTCTTCTAATGCTTCTCTTGTGCACTTCTGTTTTGTCTATCCCTCTGTCTTACATCTTTCAATCTCCCTCTCTTTCTTCCCCAATGTACTTCATTTCCATTGTCTTCTTTCCAGCGTTGTCGTAGCCGCCCCATCTCAAACTACCCTCTCCATCTCTCAATATATTTAGTAAAAGATTCTTGTCAAACGAATCCAAACATATTTTCGTTAACATATCTCCAGTTGTTGCCTTTCTGCTCTATCTTGTAACGCGTATTAATGTTCTGTGGTTTATAAATCATTGTGCCTGTAGAACTTAACAGCATTCAGAAGTAAAGCCTTGTGCTTTCAGTAAAGGGCAGTGATTAGGTACTGTGAAGTAATGGAACATAATTTTTTTTTTTTTTGTTTAGCCACGTCTGATTAATAGGAAAAGAAATGAGGAGAGAGTGGATAGGAGAGTGGTAAGGGACTAAGAGTAAATGGAAGAGGCCTTGAAGAAGGTGAAGAAGGAAGAGGAGGGAGAGGGATTGAAGAGAGCGAAGAAACAAAAAGACTGATGACGGTGAAGGAAGGGAAAAAAAGGAGAGGTTATAAAACATAAACAATAACCAAACAAAAACAGACCTTTAAGTCCTTGTAAGGATTTTTTGGTAAGTACCTCAAATTATGTAGTCGATAAGCATATAATTAATTAATGCAGAAGGCCTCTACCCGCCCATCACCCCTCCCTCCCTTGTAGTGTTTTATACCATGGGAAAGACTAGGAAAAGTACTAAGCTGTACGAAAAAAAAAAAAGGCAATTTCGATAGGAAAAGATGAAAGGAAGCTTAATCATTCATTCTACGTTGAATACTACTTGTTTGAATATCTGAAAATTAACAAGTTGGAAGTGGAAGATATAATGATAATTGAAGGAGGAGCAGGAGAAAGAGGAAGAACAGGAAGAAAAGCATGAGGAGAAGGAGGAGAAGGCGGAGGAGACGGGATTACGATTAAAAGAGGAAAGAAGTGGGGGTCCTTATGTAGGAGGAGGAAGAGATGGTTAGAAGACAAAATGCAGCAGCAGGAGCAACAGCAAGAAACACAAATGAGTAAAATTTTCTGTTAGCTCAAGATCCCGAAAAGCGCTTTGTTTTGTTGTTTTGTTGTTGCAGTTGGTGGCGGTAGTGGTGGTGGTGGCGGCGACTGGTGATGATGGTGGTGGTGGTGATGGTGGTGGTGGTGATAACAGTGGTGGTGGTTGTGTTGGAGGTAATTACAGTGTGGCTGATGGTGGTGATGATGGTGGTGATAACAGTGCTGGTGGTTGTGTTGGAGGTAATCACAGTGTGGCTGATGGTGGTGGTGGTGGTGGTGATGGTGGTGATAACAGTCCTGGTGGTTGTGTTGGAGGTAATCACAATGTGGCTGATGGTGGTGGTGGTGGTGATAACAGTGCTGGTGGTTGTGTTGGAGGTAATCACAGTGTGGCTGATGGTGGTGGTGGTGGTGACGACTTATAATGTCCTCCAAGGCTTTGTCTGCGTCAATTTTATCGAGGTTTCTCTCCCTCCTGTTTTTATTCTTTTTTTTACTATCTTTGTATTTTAATCTTGTTTTGTTTTTGTTTTTTACATTCCTGGAAGAATATGCTTCATATATATATATATATATATATATATATATATATATATATATATATATATATATATATATATATATATATATATATATATATATATATATATATATATATATATATATATATATATATATATATATATATATATATATATATATATCAACTCGGTTAGCTCGATCGAGACGTGAGGCGAGACGTTTCTAAAAGGTTCGTCTGTATGATACCGCCACGGTGTGGTCGAGACGGTATCCGAAGGCGATGGTTAGTTGGAGAGATTAGTGGTTGGCGAGCCGTGTACGAGGGGCGTAATACCTCCTCCCTTGAGGACGTCGACACCCGGTAACAAGAACCTTGGTGACGGTGGAGACGGGAGGAAAATTGGAGAAGCCCTCGTCAGCGTCAGAGGTGGATTCGCGAGAGAGCGTCGGCGATGATATTTTCAGAGCCTTTTATGTGTTGGATGGTCACGTCATAAGGCTGGAGGAGAAGTGACCACCGGAGAAGACGCTGGTTGATAAACTTGTTTTGCTGCAGGAATGTCAGAGGATTGTGGTCAGTGATTACCTGCAGGGGCTTGACGCTGGTGTGCAGGTAGATTTCAAACTTTTGAATTGCTGAGAGAATTGAGAGCAGTTCCTTCTCGATGGTGCTGTAATTCCTATGGTGGCTGTTGAACTTGGCTAAGTGATAGGCCACCGGATGACAGATTCCGTTCTTCTCTTGTAGGAGGACTGCTCCTGAGGCTGGTGTCGGTTTGCAGAGAGAGAATGGCCGGGGGAAGTCTGGTGATTGCAGTACCGGCTTATGATCTAGGAGATTCTTGAGTTGATCGAATGCCCGCTGACAGTCTGGTGTCCACTCGAATTTGGCAGTTCCACTGGTTAGTCCTGTTGGACGGGCGGCTATTTCCGCTAAGTTCGGGCAGAACCGGCGGAAAAATCCGTCACCCCGAGGAAGCGCCGTATGTCCCTCTTGGAGGATGGCACTAGGAACTCCAGTACGGCGGACACGGCGGCTTTGAGACGGACACAGCCATGCCCTACTTGGTGCCCCAAGTAGGTGACTTGCCCGGCCGAATGTGGTTTTGGTCAATTTTACCACCAGCCGTGCCTCCTGCAGTCTGTGGAACATTACAGCAAGTTGGTGAATATGCTGATCCCAATTACCTGAGAAGATAAGGAGATCGTCTAAGTACACCGACACCCCGACTAGGTCCTGGGCGAGGTGATTCATGGCCCTCTGGAAGGTGACTGGGTAATTTCTCATCCCAAATGGAGCCATCAAGTATTAAAAAAGGCCAAAGGTGGTAATGAAGGCTGAAATTTCCTGAGTTCTCTTAGTGAGTGGTACTTGATAGTAGCCTTTTAAGAGGTCAATCAGTTAGAAATATGGATTGTCCCACCTCAAGGAGATCATCTGTTCGTGATAAATGATAGGCAACTGGCATTGCGAAAGCGTTCACTCGTCTGTAGTCCGTGCAAAAAGCGTAGTTGACCTTCTTTGGGGAGAGTATACACAGTGAAGCCCAAGGTGAGTGATTAGGTGCAGCCAACCCCTGTGTGAGTAGATAATCAACCTCTTTCCTCATCAGCCCTCGTTTCTAAGGATGTAGACGGTAAGGTGCTTGGCGGATAGGTGAAGTGCCTGCTAAAAGTTGTATGTCAAGGAGCACTTTTGTGAGTGGTTTTGAAAAACTTCTTGATGTTGCTGCACAAGTGGAATTATGTCTTCTGCCTGTGAGGAAGATAGGTCACTGAGGTTATTGCGTAAATATTCAAGTATATATGCATTACTGAAAGTGTCTTGTATATCTGGAATTGTGTCTGAGTCTACTTGCTTAGTTTCTGCGATTATATTTGACGCACAAGGAACTCGTATCACTGCAGTTGGGGAGTCCGGTGCGGGCGTTCGGTGTTTGTATAATTTGAGCAAGTTAACTTGAATGAACTGTGAAGACTTATGACGTTCAGGAGTCCTAATTATATAATTTGTATCACTTACTTTCTTGATGTTATATGGACCGTGATACTTAACCTGTAAGGGGGAGCCAGAAATGGGTAAAAAGGCGAGGACTTGGTCACCCTCTTTGAAAGTTCTTACTTGAGTGGCTCTATCAAAATTAGCTTTCGTCCGACGTTGTGTTTGCTGGAGATGAGAGTGGGCAAATGAGCGGACATTATGAAGGGTGGATTTTAAGTTATCCAAATAGTGGGTGACCGTGACAAGCCTATGGACAGTGGAGTCAAGTAGCTTGTCCTTAACAAATAATAATTCAAAGGGAGAGACACCCAGGGTCTTGTTGGGTGTTTCTCTAATAGCGAACAACATGAAGGACAGTGCCTCGTCCCATTCCTGGTCCTGTTCGTAACAAAACTTTCGTAACATTGATTTTAGGGTTTGATAACACCTTTCTAGCGCACTCTGAGACTCCAGATGGTAAGCGCTCGCTAGAGTCTGCGTAATACCAAGTTCATTTAAGACAGCCCGGAAGAAATCACTCGTGAAGTTTGTTCCTCGGTCGCTCTGTATTTCCTGGGGAGTACCATAGGTGGTAGACATGCGGGTGAGTTTAGACACAATAGTTTTAGCATTGATATTCTCAATAGGGAAAGCCTCAAGATACGTAGTGGTTAGGTCAAGTACGAGTACAGTTAGGATGTATTGGTTACCCTTCTTGGTTTTTGTTAAGGGCCCTACAATATCAATGATTATTTTCTGAAAAGGTTCTGAAGGAACTTGTAAAGGTTGTAGGTGGTAAGAAGGAATGGTTTGGTTAGGTTTGCCTGCAACTTGACACGTATGACATGAATTCAGAAATGAGGCTACATCCTTCCGTAGAGCTGGCCAGTAAAAATGACAATATTTTATCACAGGTTTTCGTGATACCCAAGTGTCCAGCAACGTTTCCATGAGCGATCCGGAAACAAATTAGGTTGTTCCCGCTCAAGTTCCCGTGTAGGATTATATGGGAGTGGTGAATCTTTAATAACAAGGGGTGGAAAGACTGCACCACCGGCCAAGTCATTAGCCAGTAAAACTCAGCATTAGGTATGGGCAAAGATTGACCCCAACAATGACTTCTCCCTTCACTATAGGACTGTCAAGGTGTACTCTGGCTAACGGGAGTGAAAATGGATCCTGAAAATCCTTTAAATACACCTTTTCACTAGTGTAACTTTTTTCAGTCCCAGGGACTGCTAATTTTAGTACAAGTGACTGGCCTCCAGCAGTATTCCTTATGATATTTATTGAATATTTTAAGTTATCACCAAAAGAGACTGATCCTTTTGACATAAATAGGGAAAATAACTTGTTAGAGGGATCTGTTTTCGTGGTGTTAAATGAGGCCAATGGTTTGGTAAAAACATCTTTTTTTTTTTTTTTAATTAGAGCAATCTCTTATGAGGTGGCCAGGCTTTTTGCGAAATGAATACACTGGAGAGAACTTGTTACTACTAACGACCGACTTGCCATTGTTTACAGTACCTGCACCGAACTCAGCCTTCCTCTCTCCCACGGGACCTGGACGGTGAATCAGTGAAAACACGTCTGCAATTTCAGCAGCTTTAAGTAAGTCTGTCTTGTCTCTGCTGGTAATGTGCATTACAACTGAATGAGGCACCTTGCGTTTAAATTTCTCTAAGGCGATCAAAATTACTAGCTGGACATGTGGTGACTAAAGCCGACTTAAGCCACTTTTGCAGCGCTCTGTATTTATCTGATACGAACTCCAAGTATGTCTAGTGTTAGAGTTTGTTAAGTAAGATTCCTAATTTTTTGTCTGTAACCCTCTGTTGCAATGGAAAATGCCGCTAGAATACCTTTCTTAACTGAGGCATTATCAGTGTTATTTTCTAGGCCTCCCAAGATTGTTAAAGCTTTCTCACTGAGCTTGGGCTTTAGGAGCCATGTCCGATCCTAGAGCTTTCTCACTGAGCTTGGGCTTTAGGAGCCATGTCCAAACCTAAAGCTTTCTCACTGAGCTTGGGCTTTATAAGCCATGTCCAATCCTCCTGAAGCAATTCAAAGTATTCAGCAGAGGAATCGAACTCCCTGAAGAAACTTTCGGGATCTTGATCTGAGAATTGTAGTAAGAGGGACAAATATTTAGTGATCTTAGCCTTGTTTGGAGGTTGTTTTTGCAAAAGGAGTAACTGGTGAGCTTTCTTTCTTTGCTTGTTTCTCCTCATGTTCTCTGTCTAACCTCATGTTATCTTTGTCTCTCCTTCCCCTTCTCATATTCTATCTGCATTTGCAAGGCTTTCATTTTTACTTTTTTTTTCTATTTCTAAAAGGATATTAAGATCTTTAGTCTGACTATCTCGGATCCTTTACTAGGATTAAGTTCTTTTCCAAGATCAGTTAAAATGAGTGTCATACGTCATCTTTTCGAATGTCATAATGGAATAGAACCTCGAAACCACCAGCAATGTATTTTAGTTGATCCTTGGTTACTTTGGAGGCTTTAAGTTCTTCTACAGAAAGATTTCCTACAAATTCTCTATGGTCTGGGAATTTCACCATTTTGACGTACTCACTTAGGTAGAACATGAAAAGATTTGATGTCAAAACTCTACCACAAGTTAGGATTTCCTAAGATTTACTTGAGTTAAAGCCTTGACATAAGATTCGAAAAGGTTGTTAACCGCAAAGACGGGATTTGCACCCTTGGACACGAGTTAACAAACTTTAAGAGAGAGGGGCGCGACCCCTGGTGAGCCTTACCTTCACAGATATAACTAGCCGTAGGTCAGCGAATGATGTACCTCGCTTACAACAGACAAGAGCTGGCCTAAAGTACTCATTTGAGTTTAGACTGGTCTAGTTACTTACGAGGAAATTAAGAATTGATTTGGAGCTTCAATGGCCCCAAATGAGTGAGCATGAGTCTCGGAGCAGTATGTGAGGAAGTGGAACTACACTCCACGGAATAACCCCTACCTGAGACTGATACAACTATCGATGTGAATACGCAGTTAGCCCTTTACCTATTCACCAGGCCTATCGTGAAATATTTAGAGGCAAGGTCACTGTGCACCCACCAGCAGATACTCGTGAGATAAACGAAGAAGTGACGAAAACGACTGTGAATAATGTGGTTATGTATGTATGTCAGTGGGTATTGTATTATGATTTTCATCATAATAGCTGTTTTATTTATATATGATGTTCATCCTTATTTATTATATTTTGGCAACTTTGGAAGTGGAAAGTGGAGGCGTGCATCCCTGTGATTGGCTGAATTGACACACAGGTAAGGGTTGTGTTGTAGTGAAGGATTTGGTATTAAGATGGGTTTTAGGGGGATTATAGATTGTTGTGAAGTGGAAATTGTAATAAAATATTAAATTGATAATTTGTATATCTCGGATGTAGAATTTAAAAGGAGTATAGAGAAAATTACAATTTGGTATCCGTCGGATAACACGAATATATGCTGCGCATGAGGATAGGCCAGTGGCGGGAGAAGGCTTCAGTCAAGCAGTAGCTACAGTGATGGAAAGGAGAGAGAGAGAGAGAGAGAGAGAGAGAGAGAGAGAGAGAGAGAGAGAAAGTTTGTTGTTGTTTGATAAATTTATTGCGCACAAGGCAGGCGTCAGACTATACATACGATCAAAAACAGAAGTTTACAGAAGAACAATAGGAGTAGAACAATGAGAACAATAATAACTAACAATAACAAGAACAATAACAATAACCAAAACAAGAGTAGTTAGAACAGTAACAAAATAAATAAATAAGTAAAAAATAATAATAATAATAATAACTATGGAAAAATCAATAAAGAAAGAAGAAATTAGATAAAAAAATAAATATAATAAACAAGGAAATTAAACAAAGAAATAGATAAAGAAATAAAGAAAAAAAATAAATAAACAATAAAATAAAATAAGAATTAATAAAAATAAACAACAAAATAAAAGATTAGTACAACAGTGAAAGACTAGGAATGCTAAAGGCAAATGGTGACAGAAATATCTGAGGGCTGGTAAATTGAAAGACACCGATTGCTGGCAAACTGTGGGTGTTGGGCTAACATGAGGTCTAGATGGTCGCCTTGCAGCAGGTGTTGGCACACGGCGAGGAGAAGAATACTTGAAGCGATGGTGACGCAAGGCATCATAGTGCTGAATAGTAACGCTGGCCGCCCTTTGGTTGGCAGTCCTATCGGACGTAGAGAGTAGGGAGGCTGCATGGATCCTGGTCCTGAGGCACCGGAGGGAAGGGGCAGGGCCAGCGTCGCAGGCAAGCAGGCCACAAACAGCTTTAGCCAGGCGATCCACTGTGTCGTTGTAAGCTAGCGAGACATGGGAGGGGATCCAAAGAAACCTAATGACCAACAGTCGGTCATGAGCCAAGGCCAGGGCCGTCAGGATCCTGTTAACCAGATGACGACAGACTGGGTTTGGCGAAGAATGGGCATGAAGGGCTGCCTGGGAGTCGCATATGACGACACCGTTGGGGCGTCTTTCACAGAGGAGACTCACAGCATCTAGGATGCCGTGCAACTCACTGGACTGAGCCGGCAGCCGACGCCCAACCTCTGCTGGAGGTGCCGCGTCAGGAGAGAAGACTGCACACCCTGCTTTGCAGTCCGCCTGCACGGACCCATCCGTGTAGAGGTGGTGTGGCATGACGACGGTGGCCGAGACCGATGCTATGGCGTCCAGGGCTAGTTGTTTCTGCAGGACAGGAGGGTGAGCCTTGTAGGTGGGAGTGAAGTGGACCATCGGGAGTGGCAGCATCCAGGGTGGAGGTGGACGGAAAATGTCAGCCACAGGAACATTGATGTCCAAACGTTGCAGCTGAGAGCAGACAGTTTTGATGAGAGCACGGCCACCGGGCTGCAGCCGAGGCAGGCAGGGATGAGGCTGAAGGAAGATCCTGATGGCTTGCGAATAGTGACAGGAGAGATGGGGGAAATGGAGGCATTTGACGGTGAAATAGGTGACATTTGCATGGATCCTTTCAATTAGTGGCGAGAGGTCAAGCTCATGCAGCATGTTGACTATCCTGGTGGACATGGGACAGCGTAAGATGAGTCTCATGACTGTGTTCTGGAATTTTTCCAGAGGCTCCAGTGTAGATTTGGGCAGCTGCACAAGCGCAGGGGAGAGATAGTTAACGACTGATCGAATGTAGGCCGTGTAAATCGTCCTGGCCACGGAGATGGAGACACCATTAGCGTTATTAAGGAGCCACCGAAGAGGAGTCAGGCGTAACTGCAGCCAAGTCAGGAGATCACGAACCATAGGATGAACTCGCTGACGAGCAGGCGTGGATGAGAGAATTCTCACAGGCGCACCAGGGTAGACATACTGTGTGCACACAGGGATGACACTGTGCCCCACGGTAAAGGCTGGGAGGGATCTCGGGTTCCGAAGAGCACAAATACGGCTTTTTTTCAGGGGAAATGATGAGGCCACACAAAGAAAACGAGATTGAGAACGAGTGGAGGAAATGCTGTAAGACTGCTGGTGTATGCGCGTGGATGCAAATGTCATCTGCATAACAGGTGACTGTGATGCCAGGGACGTCAGGAAGTGAGGAAAGCATACGGTGCATCAAGATATTAAAAAGGAATGGCTAAGAGCGCCACCTTGAGGAGTACCAAGCTCAAACTTCTGAACTGTACTGCTCGCACCCTTGAACAAAACATGGGAGGTTCTGTTACGCAGGTATTCCCGCACCTACCCCAGGAGGTTGCCCATAACTCCGAAGTCCACGAGCTGGTCGAGAATGACTTCCCTGTTGGCGACATCGAAGGCGCTCTTCAGGTCTATGAAAGTGATAACACTAGTTGGGGTGAGGCGAGCGTACAACTCCACGAGGCAATGGTGCGTACTACGTTGGGGAAGGAAGCCGTAGAGTCTGAGAGATAACTTGCTCTCAAGCCGAAACATCCGTGCCGGGCTTTGGAATGATACTGTGCTATGATGATACTGGAGGTCCAGGCATGCGGCACACATCTCTGTCGATAACAGACTTTATACAGCCGGAGAAGAGGATTGCCAGAAACTTTCTGAAGGAGCCTGAGAACAGAGTAAGTGATGCCGTCTTCCACTGGAGCTGATGCCTTGTCCCGAGAGAGGGCACGACTAAGTTCACTTTCAGTGATGAGCCTGTCATCCTCTTCGTCTGGTTGCAGCAAAGCACCCATCAGACGAAGGGTGCGGAGAGTGTCATTAGAGGCGAGAGCATCACGAATGTGCTGGGGAAGGTTTTGTGTACGTGACTGCTCACACCAGCCATGAAGAAGACCTTGAGCGTACTGAGCTGGACTATGATGGAGAGCGCTGGGTTTCTTCCTCCTCACAACTGTATTAATGAGATGCCACATGGAGCTCACACTTGTCAGGTGGTTGATGCTGTTGGTAAACTGGTGCCAAGATTCGGTGAGGACACATTGCTTGAGGACCACTAGCTTGTTCCTGGACAACTGTTACCTCCGCAGATTCTACGGGGAGGGGTAAGTTTGGAAAGAAAGGCCATCCTCCCTCGCCTTTCTCTCTGCCATGGTAATACGGTGATCCAGTGTCCAGGCTGGAGCTCGCGTACGACGCTTGACGTGCAGCTTGCGAACATAGTGGTCATAAAAGGAGTGTGTGGAGGTGACAAGAGAGGAGTACAAGTCTTCAGGAGAGGTCAAAGGAAACGTAGGAAGGGCGGATGACATGTAGGAGACATACGTTGGGCAGTACTTAGGAGGAATGGTAATGCAGATGCGACGGTGGAGGTGGGGAGGGGCGGCTGGGGGAGAGTAATGGAGGGCGAGGGCAAGATGGTCAGAAAACAGTGTCGGCACAGAGGAGCACGTGACATTGGATGTCACCAGGCCCTGAGTCGAGATGTAGTCAAGAGTGCCTCCTCTTGAGTGCGTGGCACTGCCAGTATCCCATCGTGTTAGCCGGTAACGATGCAGCCATCCTCTAGGCGTGTGCCGTTGCGATTCGGTGTCGGAGAGATGTCACCCAGCGCAGGATGCCGGGCGTTAAAGTCATCCACGTAAATGGTGCCTTGAACACTTGGAGTGGGGAGAACAACAGTGTCTATCCGACCTGGAGCCACATAGACACTGCACAGCCAAATCGTACCAGCGCCCGCTGCCACCTCAAGCAGTTGGAAGGTCGTGTCATCATGTGTGGAGCACTGGAGTAGCCTGTGCCGTACAGTAGAGTGAACGTAAGTGATGAGACCGTTCCGAGCATGATGAACGTAGGAAATGTAAGCACGAAGCGATGGCGCGCACCCTTTTGTGCTACAGGATGGCCAACAAAAGAACTTGAATTAAAATAATATCAGGATGATGATGCTGCACGTAACTTTTGAGGGCAGACTGTTTAAGCCTTTAAGGCAATGAGTGAAGCCGCAGGCATTCCAGGAGAGGACGTGAAGCTGTGGCTGGCTATCTATTATTACTCTTTAGCTTGGCGCGACCAGAGGAAGACGAATGGGAGGCGTGGCCAACTGTCTGCGGCGCACTACAGGAGGACAAGGATGCTGGAGGCAGAGCAGTAACCTGCTCGAGGTGTGTGGCGAGGGAGTCAACCCTGCCAGCGAGGGCAGTGACGGTGACGTAAATGCTTGGAGCACGTCCATCATAGCAGAAACCTTGGTATTCATTTCAGCCCGCTGGCTGGCTGAAATTCCCTCCCTCCATTCTGCATTCAATGGCCTCGAAACGAGCAGCATACGAGGAGCATTGAGACGTCATCGACGCCACAGCAGCCTTAAGTTAGGCAACCTCAGGAGGCACCAAACCAGCGTCCGACACCGGCGGGGAGGAGACCTGGGGAGGAACGGACGCGCAAAGGCGGAGCCGAGGTGGAAGGCGCGGCGGAGGTGGCGGGCGCCTTAAACATCCATGCCAGACGTTGACGCCTAGCTGATGGCAGCGAGGGCACTTCCACTTCGAGGTATCTGCTGTAGGTGTGTCTGATCCCTGTACCGTCGACTCAGAGTCCTGTGAGACTGGTGCGGGGCCAATAGAGGGAGGCTGGGACCGGTGAAGGCAGGCGAGGGAGTGATGCTGGCCAAAGTACCAGGCGCACTTCTCAGGACGGGAACAATAGCGCGAAATGAGGCCGAGGCCCCATCACCTAAGGCACCAGGGCTGCTCATCCTTCATCTTGCGTACTTCGCATGGCGGGAGGCTGGGAAGAAAGTCAAAAGTAATAAAAGGCGGCGGGGGATCAGGAAGGCTCCAGGTGATGACAATGCGACTGACGGGTTCACCGTCCTGAATGAAACGCTTCGCTTTGTACACCCCAGACAAAGCCATGGCCAAGGAAGGCTCAACACAGACAGGATAACGAGTCAGTAGGTAGGTAGGGAATTTCCGAGACCTTTGAGGCGAGTTCTGCACATCAAGGAACAAGGACAGATATTCCCCTTTCGTCACACTGTCAATAATATCCGTGCGACTTCTGGAGATGTAGACGAACCGAGATGTTACAGCGGACATCTTGACTTCAGCAAGGCTCCGATCCAGACTGAAGCCCTTGTTGACTTCAGAGAGCCAACGTAGCTTGGTCTCCACCGATGGAGAGCCTCGGAAGAGGAGTTTCACGTAATCATCCCGCGGAGCAAAGGCTGGAGGAACTGGCGCGGGCTGTGCGGGCAGAGGCGAGATGCAGAGGAGGGAGAGGCGACCGACGAAGTGGCAGAAGGGACGTCACGGGGAACAGAAGCTATTCCCTGCTTAGCCGCCTTGGGAGCAGGCAGAGATGAGTCATCGTTGCTGTCAGACGAACTGGTGAGAAGACGTTTAGCCGATGAGGGTTGGTTGACAAGACTTGAAGCTTCGTCGTCGGGGAGGGCAACTCCAGCCTCACCCGTGGATGCTGCCGAGCTCTGCTGATCCTTTTGTGGCATTGAAGGCCATTCATCCTCATCACTAAGGTCGAGGTCATCCTCGAGGAGAGAGTGAGTGGCAGAGCCGTTGTACTCCATTGCTCACTCAAGCAAGAGGCACCACATGGCTCGGTGAACGCAGGACACAAGCAGTGACGCAGCACGATGTCATGACAACGTCACACTGGAAGCACTGCGCATGCCCAGACGAGGAGCTGCCCGTGCAGGGAACCCCCTGCCCGGCCGACGTGATTTAACATCTAATCTACAGCCAAAGTCAAAACACCAGAAGTCCCAACTGCCAAAAAATGCGATGACAGGGTCTGACTACAGGTCAGGTGTGATATGGTAGGCGCAGGCTCGCTGGATCCCTCGCAAAACTTCAAAGAAAATCAGGAAAACGCACACCGTGGCTTGTTTACAATGCCCTCTGAGAGAGGAGGAGGAGGAGGAGGAGGAGGAGGAGGAGAGAGAGAGAGAGAGAGAGAGAGAGAGAGAGAGAGAGAGAGAGAGAGAGAGAGAGAGAGAGAGAGAGAGTTATGAACCCAATAATTTGTGAGAGATAGAGGGCAAGACTGGGACGAGACCGGCTGCAGAGCTTTCCATGGCTGAAATTGGGCGGTCATATTGTGAGTTACTTGATCACTTAATTTATACATCAGTGATATATTGAAGATGAGATCATATGAGATTAATGATGTATGTGTACTGTACAATGATTGTTTCATGATGTACTTATGTATGGCATTGGTAGGGTGATTTGTGGGGAATTTGAAATTCTTCATTTGAATGAGTGTTCATAGTGTTACGATCTCTACTCACTTACGATCGTACGATTGCGGTTATCTTTTCAAGAAAGTGGACGTTAACTGATCCCGGAAAGTTTTAAAGGTCTGGATTTTTAAAGGCTTCGACCTATCCGAAATCGCTAGAATTACACCCACTCACTCTACCCTTACCTTGACACAGCACACCTGGAATCACCTCTAATACCATATCAATGTTGGGGATGTAGAAAACACGATTATTCTATGTTACAACCATATATATATTAATAATAATGATAATTCACAAACAACATGAGGTAGTACACGTTAATACATGACGTTCTCGTCACTTCACACAACACCAGAACCAGTCACTGAAATATTTCCCTCAACAGCAGGAATTTACTCAGACGCCATTACCGCGTCCCCAGACAACAATTCTCATATTTCACCTCCTCAAACCTCACAGGACATCACCATCATCGCCAAAGATTACCCATAACATCATAACATCATCCCTAAAATCACCAATACACCACAACACCAGCTTCCAAGGTCAACACCACAGCCTCAATTCACAAAATGGCTGCCAGTTTGACCTATGACCCCTTCGAACAGCGTCACCGGCATAACTCACCAACCGAATTTCAGCGGAGAAGAACTCTTGGTGCCACAAAAATTTCACTAGCTTGATCCTGGATATCAAGGTTATACCGCTACACCACTAATACCACCACACACTCACTCCATTCCAATCCACACCAAAATTCTTCCCTGAGAGACACGTCCCCTCCTTTTTACCTTACGACCCAAGGCGCTCTGCGTTCCCCCTCATGAAATGTGTTGTTGCCCACTCAAGCTCCCCTCGTTTCAACATATTTCCACCTCAATTATAGTTCCTCCCTTATACATACAAAGATAGAGAGAACTTAAATTACGAAGAGAACAATACCACATGATATGAAATGAGTAGATAAGCCTTACACTAACTTATAACCAATAATAAGGATTATGTCCGAAAGGCAGGTAACCGGAACACGGGGGACACTAAGAAAACGTGTTCCTTTTCAAGGTAAACTCGGCCAATAAGATGACATCCCTTTCCCAAAAGAGGCGTGAGGCACCTGATTAGGATGCCTCACGACTAGACAGGGTGCGAGACAAGGCATCGGCAATTATATTCTCACATGGTGAATCTCTAGGTCATAGTCCTGTAAGACCAGGCACCACCTCATCAGCCTCTGATAGGTGTTTTTCATTTTATGCAAGAAAATGAGTGGATTGTGGTCGGTGAAGACCTGCACAGGCTGTCCTGTCCCTTTGACGTACACTTCAAAATGACTCAAACTCAGCACTAGGCCCAAAGCCTCTTTCTCAATAGTGCTGTAAGCCTTTTGATATGGTAACAACGTTTTGGAATAATAGACTATGGGGTGCTCAACTCCCTCATGTTACTGCATTAACACACCACCCACACCATTCTGACTGGCATCCACATACTATACAAATGGTTTTTCGTAATCAGGCATGAGCAGCACTGGGGCACTGACTAACATTTTCTTAATCTCCACAAAAGCTTCCTCACAATGTTTATCCCAACAAAATTTTGACTTCTTACTCAACAACTTGGTCAGAGGCATGGCAACATCAGAGAAATTTTTTCAAAATCGCCTGTAATATGCACTGGCCCCTAAGAATCTCAGTATCTCCTTCCTATTGGTGGGTGGAGCGAGATTTACAACGTCTTTCACCTTGGCTTCCACAGTTCTTACTTCACCTCTCCCTACCTTGAAATCTAGGTACTCCATGTCAGCTTGCACGAAATTACTTTTTGCTAAGTTGACATTAAGGTTGTCATCATCCATCCTCCTGAACACTTCCTCCAGTAATTGCACGTGTTCTTCCCAACTCTCAGTGTACAACAATATGTCATATATGTACAGAGAACATCCGTTCAAGCCCTTCAGTACTCTGTTCATTAATCTCCGAAAAGAACTCCCACTGTTCTTCATCCCAGAAGAACTCTGTACTGGTACAATTCATCCATGGTGACAAAAGCTGATATGCTTTTGCCCTCTCAGTGAGTCCTACTTGCCAGTACCCTTTCAACAAGTCAATTTTTGTTATGAAGTTGGCACTTCCCACATGATCTATACAATCATCAACTCTAGGGATAGGGTAAGCATCAGGTTTTGTCACCATGTTAACCTTCCTATAGTTCGTACAAAAACAGAAACTCTCTTGACCAGGTTTGGGCACCAGTACACACGGTGAGCTCCATGGTCTCTCACTGGGCTCAATGAAGTCATGCTCCAGCATATACTCTACTTCCTTTCTTATGATCTCCCTTTTCTGTGGGTTAACTCAGTAGACCGTTGTTTGATGGGTTCAGCCTCCCCACCATGCGCCACCATATTTGTTTTCCTAGGCGCATCAGGGAACAAAGAACTGAATCTGTCAATAATCTGCCTAATCCTTTCCTTCTTTTCTAGTTCATGTGTCTCAGTTTATCATTTAAATTCCCCAACACAGCTAAGTTCTCTAGCACCATTCCCTCGCACCTGTTCAGTTTCACTTCAGACCATTCTTCTTCTGCCTCATTGGTTACATTTACAACATTCACGGTTCTTACTCCTACTACTTAACCTTCCTTTTCTCTGTTCCTTTCATGAAAAGGCTTCAACATATTTACATGATACAACTGGTTCTTTTTCTTCCTCCCTAGAGTTTTTACAATGTAATTAACATCGCTCACTTTCCTCTCCCAAGGTCCGCTGAACCTGGCTTTGAAAGGATCACCCTGCAATGGGAAAAGGACCAAGCCCTTCCTGTCATACCAGTCTTTCATCTCCCTCTAACAACTTTTCAAATTTTCCCGAGCAATTTCCTTGGCTCTCATCAATCTATCCTTGAAATCAGACACATACTTCACCACAGCAGGAGGCTCCTCTGCCCCTAACCACTTTCCTTTCCCCATCCTCAAAGGACCGTTCACCTCGTGCCCATACACTAATTCAAACGGGCTGAAACCAGTTGACTCTTGCATACTGTCTCTTAACGCTAACAAGGCTAGTGGTAACGCTTCATCCCACTCAACACTCAACTCCTCACAATACATCCTAAGAGTGTTTTTAGAGCTTGGTGAAATCTTTCTACACAACCCTGAGACTGAGGATGATAAGCACTCAACAGTCTCTGTTCAATCTTCAGACCCCTAGAATTTCCTTGATCGTGCGAGAAGTGAAATTACTTCCCTGGTCTGACTGCAACACCTTAGGAATTCCCACCCAGGAGAAAAATTTTACCAACTCCCTCACAATGTTCTTAAGAGTTTACATTCCTGAGGGGAATGGTCTCAGGGAACCTGGATGACATACACATAATTGTCAGCAAATACTGGTTTTCCCTCCGGGTCCTTGGTAAAGGACTTACACAGTCTATCACCACCTTACTGAAAGGCTCCTCAACCACAAGTATAGGATGAAATGGGGCAGGGCGAATCACCTGGTTCGGCTTGCTCACTTTCTGACACAAACCACAAGTTTTACTAAACTCTTTCACATCATCTCTCACTCTGGGCCAGTAAAAATAACACATAATTTTTCCTAGGGTTTTTCTGACTCCCAGGTGTCCTGCTAGATTACCTTCGTGTGCCATCTCCAAAATTTTCTTCCGATACACCCGTGGCACGACAATCCGCCTTTTCACAATCCAGTGATCAGAGGTTGAGGCTGTCAGGGACCTCCAACTTCTCATTAATACACTGTTATCCACATAGTAACCCACGTACTCATCATCAAGATCATCCAGCCTTTTAGCTTCATTCCAAATAGACTTCAAGCTTTCATCACTCTCCTGAGCATTTATCAGCTCGCTCTTTTTTTACCACAAAATCAAGGTTGGGCTCCATCTGGCCTACAACCAGTTCATCACTCGCACGCTCCGGGCTATTTCCTCTTTTATCAGGTTCCTCGAACAGGGCGCCCAGGCCTTCGTCCTCCTGCGTTGCTCCTGCGGTGTCCATGTGTCCCTTCCAGGCCATCGCTCGGGTCACTGCGCAGACTGGGAACAATTCAGGCACCTCTGCCTCCCCATTTGTTGAGCGAGGGACTGCTGCCGGAGTGTCGGTTTCTGTCAACCCTACCAGAGGCTTGTCTACCATCTGATGTTTAGGGACAACTCGGCCTCCAGCCAGGTCATTCCCAACCAGCATATCCACTCCACATATGGGCAGTGTCTCCTTCACTCCAACCATCACCTGTCCAGTGACGTATCCACAGTCCAGCCAAACTCTGTGCAGGGGAATACTGAACTTGCCTCCTGCACCCTTGCATGAGACCTCTCTGCAGTGCTGGTTTCCTCATTCCATGGGAGTACACTACTTAAGATCAGAGTCTGGTTAGCTCCCATATCCCGAAGGATTCTGATCACTTTCTCCCCTCTACTTTCACTGTGCCCTTACTGGTGAAATGCTCAAAGCCCTCATCCTTCTGCGGCTCCTCTTGTATCTCTACAGTCATATTCTCCACATACTTTATCAGGGAGCAACTGCTCCCACTGACTTTGGCTGTCCCTTCAGACACTGGTACTTTTTATGTTAACTATTTCCACATCCAAGGCACTTAACTACACCTTCATCACAACTATCCTTCTGGTAATAGGTAGTGCTCACTGGCGGGGGCATGTTGTAAGTGTGGGAAAAACTATAGTTTTTCTTCTTTTTTTTTATGTAGGAAGGACACTGGCAAAGGGCAACAAAAATCCAATAAAAAAATGCCCACTGAAATGCCAGTCCCATAAAATGGTCAAAACAGTAGTCAAAAATTGATGAATAAGTGTCTTGAAATCTCCCTCTTGAAGGAATTCAAGTCATAGGAAGGTGGAAATATAGAAGCAGGCAGGGAGTTCCAGAGGTTACCAGAGAAAGGGATGAATGATTGAGAATACTGGTTAACTCTTGCGTTAGAGAGGTGGACAGAATAGGAGTGAGAGAAAGAAGAAAGACTTGTGCAGCGAGGCCGCGGGAGGATGGGAGGCATGCAGTTAGCAAGATCAGAAGAGCAGTTAGCATGAAAATAGCGGTAGAAGACAGCTAGAGATACAACATTGCGGCGATGAGAGAGAGGCTGAAGACAGTCAGTTAGAGGAGAGGAGTTGATGAGACGAAAAGCTTTTGATTCCACCGTCTAGAAGAGCAGTATGAGTGGAATGCCCCCCCCCCCCGGACATGTGAAGCATACTCCATACATGGACGGATAAGGCCCTTGTACAGAGTTAGCAGCTGGTGTGGGTGAGAAAAACTGGCGGAGACGTCTCAGAACACCTAACTTCATAGAAGCTGTTTTAGCTAGAGATGAGATGTGACGTTTCCAGTTCAGATTATAAGTAAAGAACAGACGAGGATATTCAGTGTAGAAGAGGGGGACAGTTGAGTGTCATTGAAGAAGAGGGGATAGTTGTGTGGAAAGTTGTGTCAAGTTGATAGATGGAGGAATTGAGTTTTTGAGGCACTGAACAATACCAATCAGAAATTTTAGAAAGATCAGAAGTCAAGCGTTCTGTGCCTTCCATGCGTGAGATGTTTACCTCCTGAAGGGTTGGACGTCTATGAAAAGACGTGGAAAAGTGCAGGGTGGTATCATCAGCATAGGAGTGGATAGGGCAAGAAGTTTGGTTTAGAAGATCATTAATGAATAATAAGAAGAGAGTGGGTGACAGGACAGAACCCTGAGGAACACCACTGTTAATAGATTTAGGAGAAGAACAGTGACCGTCTACCACACCAGCAATAGACCGGTCAGAAAGGAAACTTGAGATGAAGTTACAGAGAGAAGGATAGAAGCCGGAGGAGGGTAGTTTGGAAATCAAAGCTTTGTGCCAGACTCTATCAAAAGCTTTTGAAATGTCCTAGGCAACAGCAAAAGTTTCACCAAAATCTCTAAAAGAGGATGACCAAGACTCAGTAAGTAAAGCCAGAAGATCACCACTAGAGCGGCCTTGACGGAACCCGTACTGGCGATTAGATAGAAGGTTGTGAAGTGATAAATGTTTAAAAATCTTCCTGTTGAGGATAGATTCAAAAACTTTAGATAGGCAGGAAATTAAAGCAATAGGACGGTAGTTTGAGGGATTAGAACGGTCACCCTTTTTAGGAACAGGCTGAATGTAGGCAAACTTCCAGCAAGAAGGAAAGGTAGATGTTGACAGACAGAGCTGAAAGAGTTTAACTAGGCAAGGTGCAAGCACGGAGGCACAGTTTCGGAGAACAATAGGAGGGACCCCATCAGGTCTATAAGCCTTCCTAGGGTTTAGGCCAGCAAGGGCATGGAAAACATCACTGCAAAGAATTTTAATAGGTGGCATGAAGTAGTCAGAGGGTGGAGGAGAGGGAAGGCAGGGCTGGTTTGATCTGTGGAATGATGTCGAGGTCATCTGGCGGTTATTCTTATATCTCTGATGACCATCACTTTTGTTAGAGAATGACTTTCTCCCTCCATGGTATTCATCTCTGTTCAGCCCATGGATCGCACAGTAATTGTCACCCCTGCGTCCAGCTTCCATCACATCTTTCACGTTGTGTGATACAAGCTCATATATTAAACTGAGGGGCAATTGGTTCATAAATTGTTCCATCCGCATAACTGCTTTTTATCTCCTCGGCGGTGGCTTCCTCGGCCTTCAGCCACCGGTCCAGTCTAAGACCGACCTCTCGAGCCATCCCGAGATAAGTAACACCTGGGTGTCTTGTGATCCTGCGGAACTTTTCCTGTTACACACCCGGACTTAGACGAGTTGATCCCAACACCGCTTCCATTACCACTTCATAATCACTCGCTTCTTGCTCACTCAAATTCACATATGCCTCTCGGGCCTTTCCTTCAAATTTAGACTGGACCAGTAATGCCCAATCATTTTCATCCCATCCCCTCATCTTTGCAGTTTTTTTTTTTTTTCAAAATGAATGAAGAAGTTTTCTTCCTCCCCTTCCACAAAGTTATGCATACTGATGACCTTTCTCTCTAAATCCCCATTGCCTTGAGCACCATTTCCGACCCTGGCTTCATTTACTTTATTTCTGCTTTCTACTCTAATCTATTTCTGCTTTCTGCTCTAATCTTTTCTGTCTCAATCTCCTTTTGTATCTGCTGCAACTCCACCTCTTTCTGTTTCTGCAATTGCATTTGCTCCCTCTGCATCTGTATTTGAAGTTTCATTAACTCAAATTTTTCACTACTAGAAAGGTCATCAGTTCCAGCAAGTGCACCCAGGTTTATCTCACTGACCCCAGCACCTTCCTCTACACTCTCCCCATCATTACTTTCAATTTCACCACCATCATTTTCAAACCAGCTCCTCTCCACAAGAGCATTTTTCAACTCCGCCTGCATTTCCTCCTTTTTCTTGGGTTTCAACTCCACTTGGAACCTCTCAGCCACAGAACACAATTCCTCCTTGGTTAGTATGTACAAATCATGCAAACTCCTCGACAGAAGGAACGCCTCAGCACGTTTAGCGGCCATGATTACAATTACTACACTTCACAAAATATTCCTCCAAATATTACACCACTAACTATTCAAAAGTATCCCAACAGAATACACCTTCTGACACCAATACCGTCGCCACAAAATAATATACACAAAAAAATACATGCACAGTTTAAAGAAATATTTCACACAGGTGAATTCCTACCAATGACAATCACCAGGTAACACTCGTTACACTCCACAAATATTGACACACTCCCGGACAGGCCACCATAATCTGTTACGATCTCTACTCACTTACGATCGTACGATTCCGGTTATCTTTCCAAGAAAGTGGACGTTACACTGATCCCGGAAAGTTTTAAAGGTCTTGGATTTTTAAAGGCTTCGAGTGCCTACCCGACCTATCCGAAATCGCTAGAATTACACCCTCTCACTCTACCCTTACCTTGACACAGCAAACCTGGAATCACCTCTAATACCAGATCAATGCTGGGGGAAGTAGAAAACACGATTATTCTGTTACAACTATATATATATATATATATATATATATATATATATATATATATATATATATATATATATATATATATATATATATATATATATATACTAATGATAATTCACATACAACATGAAGTAATACACGTTAATACATGACGTTCTTGTCACTTCACACAACACCAGAACCCGTTTACACCACCAGTCACTAAAATATTTCCCTCAACAGCAGGAATTTACTCAGACGCCATTACCGCGTCACCAGACAATAATTCCCATATTTAACTTCCTCAAACCTCACAGGACATTACCATCATCGCCAAAGATTACCCATAACATCATAAAATCATCCCTAAAATCACCAATGCACTACAATACCAGCTTCCAAGGTCAACACCACAGCCTCTACTCACAAAATGGCTGCCAGTTTGACCTAGGACTCCTTCGAACAGCGTCACCGGCACAACTCACCAACCGAATTTCAGCGGACAAGAGCTCTTGGTACCACAAAAGACTCACTAACCTGATCCTGGATATCAAGGTTATACCGCTACACCACTAATACCTCCACACACTCACTCCATCCCAATCCATACCAAAATTCTTCCCTGAGAGACACGTCCCCTTCTTTCTACCTCACGACCCAAGGCGCTCTGCGTTCCCCTCCTTGGAATGTGTTGTTGCCCACTCAAGCTCCCCTCGTTTCAACATATTTCCACCTCAATTATACTTCCTCCCTTATACATACAAAGATATAGGGAACTTGAATTATGAAGAAAACAATACTACATGATATAAAATGAATAAATAAGCCTTACACTAACTTATAACCAATGATAATGATAATGTCCGAAAGGCAGGTAACCGTAACAAGGGGGACACTAAGAAAACGTGTTCCTTTTCAAGGTAAACTCGGCCAATAACAGGACAATGGGTTAATGAAAAGACTCAAGAGGAACAACTCAAGAGGGACCGTGCCACCGCCAAGAGGAGATTCAACAGGAAGGTCGGACTCTTGAAGGACGCACACATGAGAGGAGACTCAACAGAAACTCTGGAAGTATTGTATGAAGAAGTTTGTGAGTGTTTTGAACAAGCTGATGAGGTCAATGAAAATTTGATAGAATCATTAAAGAGTGATGAATTTTGTCAAGATTATGAGGGAGTTAGAAACTATAAAATGCACTTTACGTGAGACATTGAAAGGAAAACCAAAGGAAAAAAAATAAATCTGTACTTGCCATAAAAAAAAACTTGAACCTCCTAAATATAATGGGTCAGTGAGAGTATTTCCCTCTTTTGTTAGAGATTTTGATTGGTTGTGTCACAACATGGAGAGGACCCACATGTACTCAGAATATTGTTAGAAGGGGAAACCAGGAGACTGGTTGAAGATTTAGATGATTACGAACGCATGTGGGAGAGATTAAATGAAGCATATGGTAATGAAGGAAGGTTGATTGATGCAATTTGGGGAGATATAAGGTCATATAAACCACTAAATGATGCAGAGGATAGAAAGTTAATCAATCTAATCAATACAGTAGAGATGGTATTGTTAGATGTGAGTAATTTGGAACTAACAAAAGAATTGGAAAATACCACTGTCCTGACTCAAGTAGAGAGATTACTAACCTTAATGTTGAAAAGAAAATGGGCTATTAAAGTGCAAGAACTGCAGACAGATAAGTTTAAGAACTTCGTTACATTTTTAACAGATCATAGGAAGGCTTTAAGATATTTACAAGATGATTCAAGAAGTGGCGCTACAAAGGTAGCAGTACATACTGTGGTAAAATATTCTACAAAAGAAAAAGATGTATTAGAAGCTATAAGACTGTTAATTGTGGGACAGGAGAGACTTCAAAATCAAATGTCAGAATGTTTGACCAGTTTATCTCGAATAATAGACGGAAAGTAACGAGGCAAATCATTTGTAACAGAATTTAATGGTGATCCGAAAGGGAAGAAATATGGTCCTATTCATGATAGTGAATCTCATGAAATGCAAGATTGTTTGATATTCGAGCAATAGACAGTTGAAACTCAAATGGATTTTTTAAGGAAAAGAAGAATTTGTTATGCCTTTCTGAAAGGAGGACATCTATCTAGGGACTGTGAGAAGAAATTTCCTTGTAGAGTGAAAGTAAATGGGGATGTGTGTGGTAAGCACCACCATTCAATTTTGCATCCCATATTTACCAGTGAATATTCTTCTACAATTGATGTCACAAGTAATCATTTGAGTAGGAAAGGTGCATTTTTGATAAGCGGATTTCTTGATAGTAGAGGTAATTCTGTCCCCACATTGTATGATGCGGGAAGTAACATCAGTCTAATTACTTTTAGAATGGCTAAGAAACTAGGACTCAGAGGTATTCCTATACAGCTGTCTATGACCAAGGTCGGTGACCACAGGGAGGAGTTAGATAGTCTCATTTATGAGACTATCCTTAAGAAAACAAGCAGGGAAAGAAAAAGCTATTGAAGTTTGTGGAATTTCTGAAATAACTGTTGCTCATCATCAAGTGCATCTGTCTGAAATTGCTAAGAAATTTGAAGTGCAAGAAAGAGATATCCAAAGGCCTGAAGGGCGTATAGGGCTATTGATAGGATCTAATTGCTGTACTTTAATACCCTAAGTCATGAAAACTGTAGATAATGTTCAGCTGATGTCCAATGAATTTGAATTCTGTATCAGGGGCAGAGTAGATGATAAAGGACATGAAAAAAGGTATCATGTGCAAATTAATCATGTAAGTTGCAATAATGCAACAGATTGGCATTTCCAGACTAAACCTAATGTGGGCAAATTGGTGGAAAAATATTTCTTAGATGAAAGTTTGGGAACAGAATGCATTCCAAAAAGTGGAGGCTGCAAATGTGGAGGATGCTCAACAAATGGGAAATTTAACTATTCAGGAAGAAAGCGAGAAGACACTTATTGAAGATGGATTAACTTATGATGAACAAAACCACTGCTGGTTATCTAGGTATCCTTGGATTACTGATCCTACTAAACTACCAAATCATTTCCCTATGGCATTTGCTAGATTAAAGACTACTGAACAGAGGTTGAAGAAGATGGGATCAGCCCAGTGTGCAAAATATCAAAGATTCAAGATATGTTGGAAAGAGGAGTAGCCGAGAAGTTATCGAAGGAAGAAGTGTTGAATTACGAGGGTGTAACGTTTTATCTACCCCATCATGAAGTTTACAAAGCAGATTCCACCTCAACCCCAGTAAGAATAGTGTTTAATGCTGCAACATCCTATCAAGGAATATCTCTAAATAACCTGCTTGCAAAGGGACCTGATGTTATGAATAACTTAGTTGGAATAGTATTAAGATTCAAAGAGGAAATTGGTATGGTAGGTGATATCAAGAAAATGTACAATGCTGTAAAACTTTCAGAAGATTATATGCACATCCACAGATTTTTATAGAGAAATTTTGACATGAATGCAGAACCTATTCATTATAAATTGAAAACATTTGGGAATAAATCCTCAGGATCTACTGCAATGTTGGTCCTTCGTAAAACTGCAGAAATAAACAATGATTTCCCCTTAGCCTATAAAATGATTGCAGAGGATTCATATGTTGATAACATCATAAGTAGTGTTAGTTCAGGGGATTATGCAATATAAAGAATGAAAGAAGTAGATGAAGTTTTAAGACCAGGAGGTTTTCAGATTAAATACTGGGTCTTATCCGGAGAAGGTGATGACAATAATGCTAAAGTATTGAATACTGAACAAGACAAGGTTTTAGGTTAAGATTGGAAACCCAAACAGGGTAGTTCCTCATTCAAAGTTAAACTAAACTTCTCTATAAGGACAAGGGAAGGCAGAGCAAAGTCAGACGTAACCTATGATGATCTTGAAAATCGTATGCCACACTTGTTGACTAAGAGAAGTGTACTATCACAGTTTGCAACAATGTATGATCCTCTGGGACTATTGACACCATTCACGCTGAAGACCAAATTAATGATGCGATCTATCATTATGGAAGTTAACCAAGGAAATTCAAAAGGGTGGGATGAGCCTCTCAGTGAAACTTTATATTCAAAGACTATGGACTTGTTTCGTGAGATGTTTGAAACTGAAAAAAGAAAAAAACCTCTCTTTTAGAAGATGTATGAGGCCAACAGATGGGATTGAAGATTCAGAATTGATTATCTTTTGTGATAGTAGTATGAAGGCATATGGAGCCGTAGCTTATATTAGATGGGAAAAGCAAGATGGTAAATATCATGTAAACCTCCTATGTTCTAAGAACAGATTAGCTCCTATGAGGCAAATCAGTATACCTCGACTAGAACTGTGTGCTGCTGTCTTAGCAGGTAGACTGAGAGTAACTATTGAAAGGGAAATGAGGTACAAATTTTCTAAGACAATCCACATGGCAGGTAGTGAGATTGTAAGGGCACAAATCCGAAAAAAAAAAATCACATTGATTTAATACCTTTGTTGGAAATAGAGTTGCAGAAATTCAATCAAAGACTGAGTTCATAGAATGGTATTCAGTACCTTCCAAAGAAAATAGAGCTGATTTGATTACCAGAGAATGCAATCTTATAGAATTAGGCACAAAATCTGCATGGCAAAAAGGTCCAGATTTTCTATACCAAGATTTCTCAGAATGGCCTGTGAAACAAACTACAGTGCCTGACCTTCCTGATGTTGTGTTTGCTGAGTAGCCTTGATTACAGGAGATACCACTATGTGTAACCAGCTGATTGATCTCCATAGATTTAGCAATATGAAACGACTATTGTCAGTAATGGCCAGAATTATGAATGCAATAAGAAGGAAGTCATTTAAGGCTATGTTATGTGATTCCAGTACAGAGAATATACAGAGAGCAGAGTTATTTTTTGTTTAAAATGCTCAAGGAAGTTTGCCACAGGACTGGGAAAAGAGGTATAAACGTTTAGGACCAAAGCTTATAGTAAATGGCATAATCACTGTGGGAAGCCGTATGTCAAAATGGTTGAAAGACAATTGCAATCAGTTCATACTTCTTCCATCAAAACACCCATTTTCTGAACTGTACTTGTCTCATATACATACAGATCATAGTGGAGTAGAATCGAGTCTTGCTAGAGCTCAAGTTGGTTACTGGGTATTGGGTGCAAGAAAAACTATAAAATCCATTAGAAAACAGGGTGTAGTATGCCGTAGGATAGACAAAATCTGTACATCCCAGTGTATGGGGCAATTACCTAAGGAAAGACTTGAACCATGCCCTCCATGTTATAATGTGAACGTTGACCTTTTTGGTTCTTTTTGGATTTGTGATACGGTAAAAAGGAAAGTGAAGAGAAAAGTATTTGGAATAATTTTTTAGTTGCATGGTGACAAGGGCTGTACATTTGAATATTTCTGAAGGTTATGATACTCAGAATTTTCTTACTGTATTGAAGAGATTCACATGTCTTAGAGGATTTCCAAAGAAGCTGTACTCAGATAATGGCACACAGTTGGTGTCTGCTAACAAGGAATTGAAAGAAATGGTTACTCAGTGGAATAAGCATGAAGTATTTAGCTTTGGAAAAATTTAAAGGTTTAACCTGGATATTTAACAGATCTGCAGATGCCCCATGGGAGAACGCTGGTAGCGAATCATTGATTAGATTGGTGAAGAGGTCTCTTACCAGAATCAAAGGTGAATCAGTTGTATCTTTTGGAGAACTACAATCTGTGATGTATGAGGCTGCTAATGTCTTGAATGAACGACCTATTGGGTTTAAGCCAAGTGAAGATTTTGATGAAGGGGTGTTCAGACCCAATGATTTACTACTAGGTGGATTTTGGGACGAAAATGGAAACTCAAGTAAGTCATATGCATTTAAGATGAAGATAGTTGATTTGTTTTGGAAAAAAATGGACGAAGAATTATTTCCCCTCTTTACTGTAATTGTGCGCCAAAAGTGGCATGTGAGTGTAAGAAATGTTCAGAAGGGTTACATTGTACTTGTTAATGATCAAAATGTATTGAGAGGAAATTGGAAATCAGCACAAGTTGTAGAAAACATACAGAGAAGAGATGGAAAGAAAAGAGATGTGTTACTTAGGTATAGGATAAATGGATCAGGAAAACGTGATATGCAAATGACAAGATCTGTGCATTGATTAGTAGTGATACTTCCAGTGGAAGAACAATAGAGTGAAAGAACACTTACTTTTGTGGGGGGAAGTGTATTATATAATGATTATCATCATAACAGGTGTTTTATTTATATATGATATTCATCCTTATTTATTATATTTTGGCAACTTTGGAAGTGGAAGGTGGAGACGTGCATCCCTGTGATTGGTTGAATTGATGCACAAGTAAGGGTTATGTTGTAGTGAAGGATTTGGTATTAAGATGGGTTTTAGAGAGATTATAGATTGTTGTGAGGTGGAAATTGTAATAAAATACTAAACTGATAATTTGCATACCTACCATGTAGAATTTAAAAGGAGTATAGAGAAAATTACAATTTGGTATCCGTTGGATAACACGGATATATGCTGCGCATGAGGATTGACCTGTGGCGGGAGAAGGCTTCAGTCAAGCAGGAGCTACAGTGATGGAAAAGAGAGAGAGTGAGTTACGAGCCCATTAATTTGTGAGGGATAGAGGGCAAGACTGGGACAAAACTGGCTGCAAAGTGTTCCATGGCTGTAATTGGGCGATCATATTGTGAGTTACTTGATCATTTATTTTATAAACTAGTGATATATTGAACATGAGATCATATGAGATTAATGATGTATGTGCACTGTACAACGATTGTTTCGTAATGTACTTATGTGTGGCACTGGTAGGGTGATTTGTGGGGAATTTGAGATTCTTCATTTGAATGAGTGTTCATGGGTTAATGAAAAGATTGCTATATTGGTATTACAGTTCAGGCTGAATCAATTAATAAAGATACAGCAAGGCAACCCCAACTCCCTTCATTATCCTGCACTACAGGTATGTATGCTTGTAAACAAAACCTTAAGTCAGAAACAGTGATTACTTGACTAGCAGTTACGTTAACATACAAATAACTTACCAGTTCATAAGATACTATCGCGGACAGGTCCCCAATATATGTTAGAAGCACGGGTAGAAGTTGGTTGATTAGGGGTGTGTTGTACCGTTTCTCGTAGCATAAGGTAGTGAAACGAGTATAAAATAATATTCCATCATTATTAAACTAAATATCAACTACCTGAAGCGAGCATAGCGCGTGCAACTTACCTAGGACACAGTGATCCCGCTTGGGTTCAAGTAAGTATGTACGGTTAACATAACATATACAAGCTAATAAACAATAAAGGAAATCAAAGGTCACAAAACATATACAAGTTAATAAGCAACAAAGTGAATGTGTGTGGGGGTGGAAGTCAGTCGTCGGCTCGGTTAGCTCGATCGAGACGTGAGTCGAGACGTGTTTCTAAAGCTTCGTCTCTATGATACCGTCACGATGTGGTCGAGACGGTATTCGAGGCCGATGGTTAGTTGGAGAGATTAGTGGTTGGCGAGGCGTGTACGAGGGCCGTAATAATATATATTGTGTATATATATATATATAGAGAGAGAGAGAGAGAGAGAGAGAGAGAGAGAGAGAGAGAGAGAGAGAGAGAGAGCGGCGCAAATTAGATAATGCGTTAAAAACATATTGTTACCTTGTTGTTCCTTTTCCGAATTGGTATTATTCTTATCATTATCATTATTGTTTTTATTATTGTTATAATAATATTAATAATAATAATAATAATAATAATAATAATAATAATAATAATAATAATAATAATATTATTATTATTATTATTATTATTATTATTATTATTATTATTATTATTATTATTATCATTATTATTATTATTGCTATAATTATAATTATTATTATTATTATTATCATTGCTATTATTATTCTTATTATTTATTATTATTATTATTATTATTATTATTATTATTATTATTATTATTATTATTATTATTATTATTATTATTATTATCATGATTATTACAACTACTACTACTACTACTACTACTACTACTACTACTACTACTACTACTACTACTACTATTATTACTACTACTACTACTACTACTACTACTACTACTACTACTACTACTACTAGTACTACTATTACCATTATCAACATTATTGTTATTATTATTATTATTATTATTATCATTATTATTGCTATCATATTATTATTAATTAATTTCATTAATATTTTTCTAATATATTTCATTAATATATTTTATTAATATTAATATTATTATTGCTATCATTATTCAGTTGTCGTTCCTGAAAGTCATATTTTGAAGAAATGAGAGAGAGAGAGAGAGAGAGAGAGAGAGAGAGAGAGAGAGAGAGAGAGAGAGAGAGAGAGAGAGAGAGAGAGAGAGAGAGAGAGATCTTAGGTTTAGTCGTAGAAATGGTCTCTTTGTTTAATAAATACTATTAATACATCTTATTTGTAATGATAAGTATATTAAGGTGTCTGACGTGTTAAAGTGTTTGAGAGAGAGAAACACACACACACACACACACACACACACACACACACACACACACACACACACACACACACACACACACACACACACACACACACACACATAATAAGTGAATAAATAATAATGAAAGAAGGATGAAAGAAAAGAAGAACGGAAAGGAAGAAGAACGGCAATAACGAGGAGTCTGGTAGTTATGCAAGGAGAAAGAGGAGGAGGAAGAGGAGGAGGAGGAGAAGGAGGAGTAGGAGAAAGAGAAGGAAGAGGAGGAGGAGGAGAAGGAGGAGGAGGAGGAGGTGCACGAGAAGGACGAACAGGGCGAGGAAACCTGCAGGCGAGATGGTAATGATGGGAGGAAACAAAATAATAATAGGGAAGGGATTGAGAAAGAGGGGGTGGAAGAGAGGAAGGGAGATAGGGCGGTTAAGGAAATAATGACAGATACTGCATTGCATTCTCCTCCTCTTTCACCCACCGGATGGTAGTCCCTCTCAAGGTGTTCCGGAAAAGCGAATAATGACACTCTGAGACTGACAGCGACTGACGTGTCATTGTCACTCACTCAGCTGTTTTCAAGGTCGCTCGTACTTGCTCCCCCTTCCTCTCTCGCCTTGATGATGCCACGTAGCATTTTACAGGAGTACTTTTAATGTTATCGAATAATGTTATCGTGTAATGCTTATCTGTAAATTCCATGCTTTTTAATATCATTTTTCTCGTTATATGATACTGTAATATTCCACAGCCTGCAAAAAGGATTAAACCATTCGTAATTTGACCAAGTGGCACATCCGAGGCTGCGACAATGCAACCGTCTGTCCGTCACTTTATAGCTACAGGCATAGCACACCCGTGAATCCTATACATTTTCAACTCTTCTGACGGATAAACAAAGCCTTAAAATGCATATGTGTACAGAAAATTTTCTACTTAGAATTACACGTTTTTTCAACCCTTTCAGTATTTGCAGAAACTCGCGTTACATCCTGTAGTTATCTAGTCAACAGACAGTTAGGGGGGAGAGTGGAAATGGGTGTTAGAGATAGAGAAGATAAACTGTACTGCATCAGTCATATCGATTTGTGCTACATTAAAAGCAGTGCTTTTTGATTAGTTGGTTTCACTCTGGCTAATGCACGAACACTGTCTTACACATTCAAATGCTTTCCAGTTATTTTAAATACCCACGTGGTCAGTGAGGGAAGAATAAGCTACCCTACTATTACTCGTATATCCTCATAATTTGTAGATTTTTTTCCATTTTGTGTTTTTGTTTTCTATTGTACGATATTTTTCCCCAGTGTAGAGCGAGACTGTGAGGGTGAGTGGGGGCTTGGGGGTGGGATGAGTGCTGCTTTCATGCTAGCAACATGAAGGCATCAGGGTCAGGAGATGCATTCTCTTGGCCTTGGCTCCATGATTGCATGATTGCCAGAGTGCGGGTTTGCGGTCGCGTCTCGGTAACATTCTCTCGCCTCCCTGCGTTTTTTTTCTTTTTTCGATGTTGGTAGAGGAGAAGCTTTTTCATTATTATTGCCTCCTAAGAAAACAAAGATGGTAAGCAAAGATCAGGTCATTTATTTATTTATTTATTTATTTTTTAATCTGAGAAGAATTGTGAAAGGAAGAAGGGAAAAGGAAACCTCTGCCTCACCACAACCACATGAAACTTCACTCACCAACATCCGCGCCTGCAACTTCTGGTACGCAGTGATCAACCAAGGCAAGCGAACTTTGGATATTAGTAAAGAAATTCTCTGTGCTGAAGAAATAAAAGGTTTAGAATTATAGTGAAGAAAAGACAACCTCCAAAATTTAGTTACCTGCACTACACAACGTATCGGGATGTCCCAAAAAGTATCTTGGAGAGATTAGACACAGATACCAACCTGAAAATGTGTGTAGCAATAGGGCGAATGATGCAGCAAGCAACGGTGTACTATTTTATGAGTCGCTAAGTTGGCAATAAGATCCATAATAAAATTACAGCATCCATCAGGAGTTCTGAATTAGTGATCTTGAAGAGTACACGGAATTTTCACATATTTAACAAAGAAAAAACTAAAAACGTTCCTGAATTGCAGAACCCGGAATCTGCTGAGAGCCTCCACAGGAAAATGTGGTCCAAGGTTGCGAGGTCATGTGTGCAGAGTATTACAAGGTGGTTTTGCTCAGTAAGTTAATACTTTGGAACCCAACCTTGGTTATGAAGAACGCTCTGAACTGATCGCTCATTGAATACTACGCAACTCATACAGTGAAACAGTTATAGGAAAAACATATTTGCACCAAAACTAGTCAAGAAAAAGAAACTTCATTCGAAGATCAGCGGTATGGGATTCGCTGTCTACAGTCATACATGGTATCAATGGATCTTGTGTCGCCAAATGGTACTCCCACTAGTTATATATATATATATATATATATATATATATATATATATATATATATATATATATATATATATATATATATATATATATATATATATATATATATATATATATCAGACGAAACAGCGGCAGTAGCAGCAGTGCTGAGAGCGAGATTGGTAGGCTTTGTTGTCACAAACTTCAGCAACAACTCTTGCGTGGCCGTTCGGGATTCGCGGCGCGCTTGGCGATGATTACTGACAGAGACACGCACTCGAGGAAAAAGTGAGATTCCGCTAAGTTAGTTTTGGCTTCACAAATGTGATTTGCCATGAAAGCCTCCAACTTGGTGACGCTGAAAAAAAAGAGACGTCTGTTTGAAGGATACGGTAGGCAACATTTTCTGCAACACGAGACTTTTGCCAAATTTCCTCAACTCAGTCTTGCATGGCAGTGCATTAGTTAACACTGTGTGTGTGTGTGTGTGTTGCGAAAGGAGGATTGCATGTGTTATTAATATCTTACATTTTACTTAAAAAGAGAATAGTCTAGCAGATGAAGCAAATCAGTATAAGTAAAAAAGGCATGCGCGTGGGTGATGAGGGGCAGAGTGTGTGGATAGGGGACTTAAAGATGATGAGAGGAGTGGTTTGTAAGAAAACCTGCAGCACTTGAGGGACAGACGCAAGACTGAAGGAAAGGTGCGCTCAACGGGAACAGGAAAGGAAAAGACTGGCCGACATAAGTGATCGCCGCCTGATTCTTTCCCTGCAGGCGAGGTGGAGTACAGGGAGAGGCAGCCAGCTGAAGGGAGAGGAGAGAGGGGGTAACGGTCTGTCTTATTTCCTCCCTGGTGAAATCCTCAGAGTGTTTCAACGAGTGATGGAGGCGTGAGGAGTCACATGGCGAGTAGAGGACGACTGGGAATAGGATGTGAGGAAGGGCAATAGTGGGCGGCAGACTACAGGTGAAGACACGGGTTGGGTGGCGCCTTTGTGGGACACGAGGAAGGAACGCCGTAGGGAAAGGGGGATATGGCATGGATATCTCCAAAGAAAAGAGGAAAGCATACGGAGGAGGGTGGGGGGAAGGACTGAAATAATAAATGTATGTAGAAAAGAAAGATGCAATGGATGAGGAAGGCACGTGGAAAAGAAAGGGGATTGTTTAGGAAGAGGAAAAAATTGACAGTGAAAAGAGGGATGAAGGGAAAAATAATGAAGGGAGACAAACAGCAGCGAGGAGCGTGGAGGAACATTTGTGGTAAAATAGCGACGCAAGATTTATGGAGGACAAAAATAACAGAACGAGATTTAAAGGGAAATGAGGAAAGAGAAAGCAAGATGTTAGCACAGGTAGACAGGAGGGAAGGTGTGACAAAGACCATCCCGCCCTGCTCCGCTCCCAGTTCCGTGAGAAAGAAGTAGCGTGGAGAGGAAGTTTAGCAGAGGCGTGAACTGGGAAAGCATATTCTGGTGAAACTATGGTGGTGGTGGTGGTTGTGGTGGTGGTGGTGGTGGTGGTGTTGGTGGTGGTGGTGATAGGGATGAGAAACTCAGTGTTTCACATATAAACACTCCAGCTAGTCTATTATGGGATAAAGAGCCTTCACCCCTCAGAGGCGTTAAAGTCGGAGGTGAGCACCGCGGCAAAGTGGAGGTGGACACAATTTCCATTCTGCTCCTCCATTTTTCCCGTCAGTGTACTTCAACAATGCCTGCAGTTTTAACACAGGATTAAAAAACCTTTTCTGCATCAGTCTGGAAACCAGGTGTTGTTTGGGCGTCATGGAGTTAAGACGGATAAAAACTCTTATTCAGATTTCATATCATTTGTTGAGAGAGAGAGAGAGAGAGAGAGAGAGAGAGAGAGAGAGAGAGAGAGAGAGAGAGAGAGAGAGAGAGAGAGAGAGAGAGAGAGAGAGAGAGAGAGAGAGAGAGAGAGAGAGAATTTTTTTTTTTTTTTTTTTATGTAGAAGGGACACTGGCCAAAGGAAACAAAAATCCAATTAAAAAAAAAGCCCACTGAGATACCAGTCCCAGAAAAGTGTTCAAAGCGGTGGTAAAAAATTGAAGGATAAGTAAGTGCCTTGAAACCTCCTTCTTGAAGAAATTTAAGTCATAGGAAGCCTAACTTCATAGAAGCCGTTTTAGATAGAGATGAGAAGTGAAGTTTCATGTTCAGATTATAAGTAAAGGACAGACCGAGGATGTTCAGTGTAGAAGGTGGGGGACAGTTGAGTGTCATTAAAGAAGAGGGGATAGTTGTCTGGAAGGTTGTGTCGAGTTCATAGAAGGAGGAATTGAGTTTTTGAGGCAATGAACAATACCAAGTTTGCTCTGCCCCAATCAGAAATTTTAGAAAGCCACAGAAAGTCAAGCGTTCTGTGGCTTCCCTGCGTGAGATGTTTACCTCCTGAAGGGTTGGACGTCTATGAAAAGACGTGGAAAAGTGCAGGGTGGTATCATCAGCGTAGGAGTGTATAGGACAAGTTTGGTTTAGAAGATCATTAATGAATAATAAGAAGAGAGTGGGTGACAGGATAGAACCCTGAGGAACACCACTGTTAATAGATTTAGGAGAACAGTGACCGTCTACCACACCAGCAATAAAACGGTCAGAAAGGAAACTTGAGATGAAGTTACAGAGAGAAAGATAGAAACCGAAGGAGGGTAGTTTGGAAATTAAAGCTTTGTGCCAGACTCTATCAAAAGCTTTTGATATGTCCAAGGCAACAGCAAGTTTCACAAAAATCTCTAAAAGAGGATGACCAAGACTCAGTAAGGAAAGCCAGAAGATCACCAGTAGAGCGGCCTTGACGGAACCCATACTGGCGATCAGATAGGTTGGAAAGTGGTAGATGTTTAAGAATCTTCCTGTTGAGGATAGATTCAAAAACTTTAGATAGGCAGGACATTAAAGCAATAGGACGGTAGTTTGAGGGATTAGAACGGTCACCCTTTTTAGGAACAGGCTGAATGTAGGCAGACTTCCAGCGAGATGGAAAGGTAGATGTTGACAGACAGAACTGAAAGAGTTTGACTAGGCAAGGTGCAAGCACTGATGCACAGTTTCGGAGAATAATAGAAGGGACCCCATCAGGTCCATAAGCCTTCCGAGGGTTTAGGCCAGCGAGGGCATGGAAAACATCATTGCGAAGAATTTTAACATGAAATAGTCACAGGTAACATGAAATAGTCACAGGGTGGAGGAGAGGGAGGAACAAGCCCTGAATCATCTAAGGTAGTGTTTTTCGCAAAGGTTTGAGCAAAGAGTTCAGCTTTAGAAATAGATGTGATAGCAGTGGTGCCATCTGGTTGAAATAAAGGATGGAAAGAAGAAGCAAAGTTATTGGAGATATTTTTGGCTAGATGCAAGAAATCATGAGGGGAGTTAGATCTTGAAAGATTTTGACACTTTCTGTTAATGAAGGAGTTTTTGGCTAGTTGGAGAACAGACTTGACATGGTTCCGGGCAGAAATATAAAGTGCATGAGATTCTGGTGGTGGAAGGTTTAAGTACTTGTGGGCCACCTCTCTATCATGTATAGCACAAAAACAAGCTGTGTTAAACCAAGGTTTAGGTCGAGAAAAAGAGTGAGGAATGTAGAGGAATGTACGCCTCCATGCCAGACATTATCACCTCTGTTATGCGCTCGGTACACAAAGACGGGTCTCTGACACAGAAGCAGTAGTCACTCCGAGGAAAATCAGCAAAATGTCTCCTCAGGTTCCCCCAACTAGCAGAGGCAAAACGTCAGAGGCACCTTCGCTTAGAGGGATCCTGAGCAGGGATTGGAGCGATAGGACAAGATACAGATATGAGATTGTGATCAGAGGAGCCCAGCGGAGAAGAGAGGGTGACAGCATAAGCAGAAGGATTAGAGGTCAGGAAAAGGTCAAGAATGTTGGGCGTATCTTCAAGACGGTCAGGAATACGAGTAGGGTGTTGCACCAATTCCTCTAGGTCGTGGAGGATAGCAAAGTTGAAGGCTAGTTCACCAGGATGGTCAGTGAAGGGAGAGGAAAGCTAAAACTGGTGGTGAACATTGAAGTCTTCATGAATGGAGATCTCTGCAAAAGAGAAGAGAGTCACAATGTGCTCCACTTTGGAAGTTAAGTAGTCAAAGAATTTCTTATATTCAGAGGAGTTAGGTGAGAGATATACAGCACAGATAAATTTAGTTTGAGAGTGACTCTGTAGTCGTAGCCAGATGGTGGAAAATTCGGAAGATTCAAGAGCGTGGCCACGAGAGCAGGTTAAGTCGTTCCGCACATAAATGCAATATGAATAATGCACGAGAAGGAAACTTTTTTTGCGTGCGAGTTTTTACTTCCTCCTCCTGGCAATAAGTGATGCGTGTGTGTAAACAAACTGCCTGTGTGTAGGTAAAGAGATCCCTGTATGCGTAAACAACCTGGTTGGGGGCGGGGAAGGAGTTAACTTCCAACACCCTCCACACTCCCTGTCCCCTACAGGAGTTCCATTCCAAGCCTGGCCGTAAGTAATTTATTCTCAGGTGTTGCTATGAATAACGAGGTAAACACAAAAAACAGTCGAGGATTTTCTTTTCTCACACGAATGATTGACGTCCACAAGACACCAACCAGTGTGCTTGGCCTACAAGCTCACTGCGTCGACATATGAATATATGCTTTTGCCTTTATTCCTGACAGCAAACAAACTTGTGAAAAATAAATAAATAAATAAATAAATAAGTTATTCTTATCTATAGTCGTTCGCAAATATCAAGATACTTTACGTAGGGCAGGTGTGGGAATATTCTAACGGCAGCATCGTCACTTCAATCCCTTCCTTCCCTCTGCCTCTCTCTCTCTCTCTCTCTCTCTCTCTCTCTCTCTCTCTCTCTCTCTCTCTCTCTCTCTCTCTCTGTTGTCCTCGCAACTGTTGCGACATGCTCAGTTGTCCTTGTGACACACTACAGGGAAGAGGTCACAACCACGCTCCGGTTCCGCTCCGCTTCGCTTGGCAGCATTGCTAAGTGTTGACTTATTCCCTTAGTACCTACACCCCTTTACTTCCTAGCTATTCTACATACGTTTCTACATACATTTTACACACCTCTTCACACACACACACAGTGATAGACTCGTAGTTACTAACATAGTTACTTTCCTCACCAGTTTGGCTGTTTATTTTCTGACCACTAGTCCTTATTAGATTGTTTGTTTTGGTTTGTTTACGTCTACCCTCTCTACCACTAACTCCTGTAGGTGCATTTGTTTCTGTGTAATTGTGTAATTTCAGCACCAAGAAGAAAACCACCACGTGCTCCGGCAACTTAGAATTCCCCAATCCCTGCCCAACTCTTACCCGTTTTCCCATCAGGTCAAACTGCGCGCGTCTTGTTGTGTTGCTGTACTCAGTCTTAACTGCTGTTGTTCCTGCTTCTTCGGTTGTTTAAACGACTGCTACCGTTGCCACTCATCAGACTCCTCAGACATCACTCTCCTCAGACAATGCTACGCCTGTCAAGGCAAGTTTTTCACCCAATATTTTAGGAATTCCTCAGCTTGCAGGTTGTGCCATATACAGAACAAGATCGAGAGACTGCATGAGAAGTACGAGGTTAAATGTAAGAAGTATGACGATCTCGCCTGGCAGTTTGAAGTTCTTAAGGACTTTGTTTTTGCTAATATTGGTTGCTCTCTCGCAGACACTGCACCCGCCACTGCCCCCACCCCCGCCAGGCACACCGCGCCTTACCCCTCTGCGGATGAGGAAACACCCTTCACCGTAGTCAGGAATAGTGTCACCTCCACTAATAAAAAGAAATTCCTTCTTATTTCTAACTACAAAAGATTTATGGTCCTGTGTGAAGAGGAGGAAGACGCCCTCGAAACGAGACTTAGTTGGTGACTCCATAGTGAGAGGTCTGCTATCTGAATTTTCTGGTCGGGCTCGTGAGTCACGGAAACGTTTGTATATGGCTGGTGGACGCCTAGACGATATCACGGCAGCATGCGATGAGGCAGCCAGCGGAGCAGAAAATAATGCCCTTTTTGTCATCCACGCAAGTACTAATGACGTTGAAAACATCAGATCCGAGGAGCTGATGAAGAAGTACAAGAGGATGACTCAATGGTACAAGACTAAATCTCAAAATATTATTTTTCAGGCATTCTCCCCCGGACCAGAGCACCGATCATTTTCTATGATAGAGCTTTTAGTACTAACAACCGTCTAAGATCTCTCTGCGCAGATGAAGGTGTGAACTACGTGAATCTCTGGGACGACTTCTATAATAAATCCTTCCTATTCCAGGATGACAGCAGGACGGCTCGGGAGGCTGCTAAGTAACAAAGGTTCTAGATTCAGGTAAAAAAAACGCCCAGCAGCCTCATCCACGTAAATGACTCCCCACCTACTCGAAATAAACTTAAGGTCTTCTATGTGAACGCTCGTAGCTTGCGTAACAAGTTTTCAGAGTTAGAAGAAATAGCGTTCACAGAAGACTACGATGTAATAGGCGTAACAGTCATGGTTAAATGCAGATGTCAGGGACTATATAGCAGAATATAACTTCCTGGGTACGTAATAAAAAAATAAGTTGAGTAAACAAAAATGGAGGCGGCATTTTATTCTACATCATAGCCAGCCTCAACCCAGTTCTTTTACCAAAACTTCTCATTGCATACATAGATGCTTTATTTATATTATTAAAGAATAATTACGGGACCAACTAGCATTTTCTCTTATGTACAGACCACCAACCCAGCCAGTCCCACTACAACCCTTGTTGAGTGCAGACGCTCCTATCCTCCCTCTGCCTAGTGTTCGTTCTTGACTCGCCTGTCTCGGGGCTGTCTCGAGCAATTTGCTGGCAGTTGTTGCTGTGGTTGTTGCGGATGGTCGTTGGTGGGCTGGCTGGCTTTCCTGTCGAGGCCCTCCTTTGCTCGATGGAATACTCTGGGTCGGAAGCGGGATCCTGCTTGGAGGATGACTTGGCCATGTCTGAGGGTGGTGACACTCTTGTGATGAACCACTGGCCAGAACTGCCCCCGCCTAGCACCCCGTTGCCACCGTTTGCACCGCAGTGTGGAAAACAGGCAGTCTCGTCTTCCAAGCGCCCGATGGAGGACTCTTCTGATTCATCTGCCGAGGACTGCCTGGTACCTGCGGCCAAAACAGCCAAGAATGCTTCTACTGAACATCATGTGCCTGTTTCTCGTGCCTCTGTACCTCTACCTGGTGCTGCTCCCAGTTTTCCTGCTTTTGCCCCGAGAGACTCCTACGTCAAGTTATCTTTCGCTGGGAGCCCGTCCACAGATACGAAGCTGCGATGGTTGTCTGCTGTTAACAAGGCCTTCCAACTGCAGCGTGATCTGGCGGAGGTCAAGATGGCTGCCGTCACGTCCAGGTTTGTCTACATTTCCAGACGACGCACGGACATCCTTGAACGAGTCAAATCTGGTGAGTTTCTGTCCCTGCCACTCATTCCTCACGACTCTCCTGAAAGGCCCAAAAAGTTTCCGAGCTTCATCCTCACCCGTTTTCCCGTTGTGGACCCACGTCTTGCTGAACAACACCCAGGTGTGTATTCTGCCAGACGCTTCATCCAGAATGGTTCACCCATTAACTGCATTGTGGTTGTCTGGAGCCTTACTGACCCACCTCCACCCATTATTGCCTTTGATTTCCTTCCCTGACTACCACCTTGTGAGGTACGAAAACTCTATAATGATCAACCTTGGTGTTACAGGTGCTGTGGTGTGGGTCACATCTCCAGGTACTGCTCTGCCCCGCCTAAATGTGGTTGGTGTGCTGCAGGTCATGACTCGAGGACGTGTCCAGTCAAGAGTGACCCTTCGCGCCCAGCTGCATCCTCTACCACCTCCGAGCATTTGTCTCCTGGGGACGCGTCGCGTTGGAAGTGTCCTCGCTGCTTACAGCCGGGGGTTAACGTCTGGCATGGCTGTGCTCGACACCATGTCCAACCACGTTCTACACCAACTGAGCCGCACCCCTCCACCGCCTCCTCCTTCACCGGCTATTTTCCCCACTACCTCTGCCTCTCCACAGGACCTGGCCCTCCGCAAGTCCATTGCTTCCCTTCAGGCACGGTGCGCGGCACTGGAGGACCGCTTCGCCTCCCTTGATGCCAGGATTGACGGTCTGCTCACTGCTCATGCTGCTACTGACACCAGGTTCTCCACCTTGGTTGAATCCCAGCAGACCACTGTCGACTCTGTCACCTCACTCGCCGAAAGGATGGATGGTCTCTCCGATCGCCTGGACAAGCTCTGTGAGTTACTCCCAATTACTGACCAGTCCCCCTCTAGTCGTTCGTCTTCCACTCTCTGGTCTCCTTCCACCAAGCACAAAGTTCGTTGCTGATTCTACACTAGATATCCTCTCATGGAACGTCTGTATTGTCACCAGTTTTGACAAGCTCCTCCAACTCAAGGCCTTTGTGTACTCCCATCATCCAGGCGTAATTTTTCTTCAGGAAGCTTTTCCAGGAAGGCCTCTCGCCGGGGAGGCTCTTTCCCTTACCGGTTATATCCCATATATCCACATGGTACGAAATGGTCTCCTAACCTACATCCACAGTGCCTTCTCCGCACCTCCACCGACACTGACGTGACTTTTCAGCTTTTTGAGGTCACGGTAGGGAGTGCTATCTTACAAATCTGCAATGTCTACTCTGCCCCTGCTCGCCTCCATCCTGCTGCTCTTCCTCTCCGTACAGTGCGGGACATGGTGTATTTGGGAGATTTCAATGCTCGGCATCCTGCTTTGGGAGATCGCTCTGGCATCTCCAATCGTCCAGGTGTTCTACTATCATCATACATCCGCAAGCATCACCTGACGCGCTGGGACACTGGCGGCGCTACGCACTCCCGGGGCGGTACTCTGGACCACGTTCTCACCTCTGGCTTGGTTGTGGACCGAGTTCAGTACTCCTCCGTGCCAACTTTGTTATCTGATCATGTTGCCCTTCGATTTCGCTATTCTCTTCCTGTTGTGCCTGCCCCTTCTACTTCACGTCTGCGCACTACTGTGCTCCGTAAGTACTGCCAGACATACATCTCGTACATGGCCTGCATGTTACCTACTCTTAATTGTACTTCACCTGATCAGTTTTACTTCAGTCTTGTCTCTGCCACACACGACTTTCACAGGTTGTACATCTCAAGGCCACATCTTCGGCGTCGCCCTACCGCTTACACCTGGACTCGGGACGCGAGTCAGGACTCGGGACGAGGCGAGACAGGAAGCAGAACGTGTTGGTCTCTTGTTTCAAGCAAACCCATCTCCTGAGCTGATTCATCGTTTCCGACAGTCCAGGGATGATTTAACAGCCCTATTGGAGTGCGTGAGTACTGAATCTTGGCAACGGTTCACGGATAGTATTAATCATCAGTGTGGCTTCTATGTGGCATCTTGTCCGCCGAGTGGTAAAGAAGAAGCCCTCCACTGCCCGCCATCACACACCCGCCGAATACGCTTTAACAGCTTGTCGATGCGTGGTCTGAGCAGTCCACACCAGCCAGCCTCCCTGTCCATATACAAGATGCTCTCTCTTCCGGCGCTCTTGCCCGTCGGCTTCGTCTGGTATCTGCCTTGTTACAAGAGGATGACGAGGATTCTGTGCCGATCAGCGAGGGGGAGTTGCGGCGTGCTTTCTCAAGGGCAAGGCGTCATCCCCTGGTGACGACGGTATTACCTACGCTGTGCTACGTCTGTCTGCTGCTACGTCTGGCAACCCTCTCCTTCGCCTTTATAATATGTGTCTTCGTCACGGTTGTGTGCCGCGCGCCTGGATTACCACCACCATCATATCCATTCCGAAGCCACGTACCGCGAAGTTCAGGCCTATTTCCCTTACTTCTTGTGTCTGAAAGGTGCTGGAGAGAATCTTACTCAACCGTCTGATGTATCGGCTTCAAGATCGCCTCTCTCCATGTCTCTTTGGCTTTCTTCCCCAGCGCAGCACACACCACTGCCTTGTTGATTTATATTCTCGCCTCTCCTATGACAGTGTCGTGGCTTTCATCGACCTCAAGAGCGCGTTTGATGTTGACAATAGGGAGATCATACTGGATCAGCTTTTGACTTCGTGGTTAAGGGCTGTTTGTTGCGGTGGATTCGGGGCTACCTTAGCAACAGGACCTCCCGTGTGTTTTTCAGTGGGGCCTACAGTTCTTTGCGAAGTTTTCTTCTTGGTACACCTCAAGTGGGGGGTACCGAGTCCATTCCTATTTAAAGTTCTGATGCACAGTCTACTTACGTCTCTGTCTGACGCTCCTGAGGTTACAGTTACTTGCTACGCTGATGATTTGTGCGTCCACTCTACGTCACCGAGACATCTTCAGTTATTTCTTGCTTCTTTCTCTCAGGCTTCCTCTAACTGTGGTCTTATTGTTTCTCCAGAAAAGAGCTGAATCTTCTCTTGCCGTCCTCCTGTTGCACTGCCGGACTTCACCATTGGTAGCAGTGTCATCCCCCTCTGCTCTCAGTACCGTTACCTCGGAGCTCCAGTCAAGATCTCAGCATTCCTCCCTATCCGGCGCCAGACCCATGACCCATCCCATCATTAGTGACCTATTGGATCGTCTCCAGCGACGACTTCGACCTCTTCAGTGGCTCACCAACAACTCCTCCGGCATCTCCATTCCTGTGGCCAGTACTATCTATGTCACTTTCATGCGCTCTGTTGTTGATTATCTCTCCCCTGCCTTGATTCAACTTCCTCGGGCTGCTTTAGAGCCTCTGGAAATTTTTCAAAATAGAGCGATCAGAATTATTCTTGGATGCCCTGTGACCACCAGCATTGTAAACATGGAGCGTGAATTGAGGCTCCTACCCTTAGTTGATAGAATATATTCAAATGTTACTTGCCTCACAGTCAAGTGTCTTCACTTTTCTCGCCACACTACACGCAGCTGATCAGGACCTCTCTTGGCCCCACTCCACCAGTCCTTCCTATTCTGCCCACTGGTCGCCGACTTATTGTGTCTGTTTCCTCTCTGCTTAGGAGCCTTAATTTGCAAGTTCCTGCCGCTGCTGTGCCCCCAGGCCCACCCCCCTGGATGCTACCAGCGGCTGAGGTGAGCTTTACCCCTATAACCAAGTTGGATCCGCCTCCTCTCCAGCTGCAACTGGCTTTGGAACACGTGGCGACAGTGACGTCCTCCATCACAGCGCCTCATCGCCTCTACACTGACGGGTCTCTCTAATCGGATGGAGCGGCTGGTGGTGCGGTTTTCTCACCTGACTTGGAACCACCTCCAGGTGGCAGGGTCGGGCGTCGGCTCGGAGACCACTCCAGCTCAAGCGTTGTGTGAGCTTTATGCTATCCTGGATGCTGTTAGCCTCGTGTGTCAGAGGAGAGTGAATGCAGTTGTTATTTGTGACTCAAAGCCGCCCCTTCACTACCTTTCTACTACCCGTCCCACCCACCTAATAGTGGTTCAACAGATTCTTTTCTTTTTTAGCATTAATGACTGCTCGTAATGTGTGTGTCAAGCTTATATGGGTACCATCTCATGTTGGTTTACGCCACAATGCTACAGCTGATCGCCTAGCGGAGGATGCCTGCTGCCTACCTCCGCAAGGTGATGGTCGTCCTCTCTCCCCGCCATGCCACCTCTCCAGGGTCCGCTCCGCCGATCTCCTACCTATGCGGCGTCGCAGGGATACTGAAAGGTCCCACAGTATCACCATCAACCACTATGAGTCCGTCTGCCGGCACAAGTATAAATACCGTTGCCGGGGTCTTATGGCTCGGCGGTACAACATTGTCTCAGCGCGTCTGCGGCTAGGCTACTGTCCGCCGTGGCAGATTGCCGGATTACAGGGAGAGCTTCCCTTCACAGAGTGTCGCCTGTGCCGCGCACTGCTTGCTAACCCCATCGAGCACTACTGCCTACCGTGTCCCACTGTTCGGCACCTCCTATCCCAAGGTCTGCTGCTGGATGCTGTCTGTCGCCATATCCTGGTGCCCGATTTTCTCGATGAGGTTCTTGTACATTGTAGGGCAACAAGATACTAGAAAAAAAAACGCTCACTCGGGAGCCAGTTCCCAAAGAGATGGGAGCCAGTTACCAAAGAGATTGCCGAAGAAAAATCAAAGGATGGAGGATAAGTACTTTGAAACCACCCTCTTGAGAAAAAGTGGCGGAAACGACTCAGAACTCTTAACTTCATAAAAGCTGTTTTAGCTAGAGATAAGATGTGAGGTTCCCAGTTTGAATCATAAGTAAATGACAGACCGAGAATGTTCAGTGTAGAAGACAGAGACGATTGAGTGTCATTGAAGAAGAAGGGATATTTATTTGGAAGATTGTGTCGAGTTGATAGATGGAGGAAATGTGTTTTTGAGGCACTGAAAAATAATTTCAAAAGATTCAGAAGTCAGGCATTCTGTGGCTTCCCTGCGTGAAATGTTTACTTCTTGAAGGGTTGCACGTATACAAGACGTGGTAAAGTGCGATGTGGTATCATCACCTTATGAGTGGATAGGACAAGAAGTTTGGTTTAGAAAATCATTGATGAATAGTAGGAAGAGAGTGGGTGACAGGACAGAACCCTGAGGAATACCACTGTTAATAGATTTAGGAGGACAGTGATCGTCTACCACAACAGTAAAAGAATGTCAGAAGGAAACTTGAGAAAAGTTACATTGAGAAGGATAGAAGCAATAGGAGGGTAGTTTGAAAATCAAAACTGTGATAAAGTCTATCAAAAATTTTTGATATGTCTAAGCCAACAGTAAAAGTTTCACCAAAAATCCTAAAAGAGGATGACCAATACTGAATAAAGAAAGCCAGAATATAACCAGTAGAATGGCCAAAGTGGAACCCATACTGGCGATCAGATTATATAAGGTTATGAAGTTATAGATGTTTAAGACTCTTCCTGTTGAGAATAGGCTCCTGTTGAGAATAGGCTCCTGTTGAGAATAGGCTCAAAACTTTAAAAGAGGTAGGAAATCAAAGCAATGGGGGGATAGTTTGAGTGATCTGAGATATCACCCTTCCTAGGAACAGGCTGAATGTAGGCAAACTTCCAGCAAGAAGGAAAGGTAGATGTTGATAGACAGAGTTGGAAGAATTAGGCAAGGTGCAAGTACTGAGGCACAGTTTCGGAGAACAATAGGAGAGACCCCACCAGGTCCATAAGCCTTTCGAGGATTTAGGCTGGCAAGGGTATGGAAATCATCACTGCGAAAAATTTCAATGGGTAGCATGAAGTAGTCGAAGGGTGGAGAAGAGCGAGAAACAAGCTCTGAAACATCCATGGTAGAGTTATAAGCAAAGATTTGAGGGAAGATATAATCTTTTAGAGATAGATGAGATGGCAGTGGTGCCTTCAGGTTGAAATAAAGGAGGGAAAGATGAAAAAGTAAAGTTATGGGAGATGTTTTTGGTCAGGCGCCAGGGGCCGTACCTACGAAGAATACTTAGTATTTCGATCCACTTACAGGTAAGTATCGTCCGGGGTCATTTAACTGAGCAGGGTACTAACTACTACTTTCAGAAATGCTGAGCGCTCGGTCAGCAAAATATTCTTGAGAGAACTTAAGTGTTAGATACCGGTATGAAAAGAAGCAGAGAAAAGCACATAGCTGTAAGATGAAAGAAATAATATTGAAAGCACACATTAAGTTAAATTTAATGTATTAACAATGTAAAAGGAAGGAAATACAAATTTTAGAGATAAGAAATAGACCGAGATGTGTAATTTGAAACGATATCTTTTTCTGGCTTGTACCTTGACGGTTTGTTTGCATTCGTCACCTATCTTAGCAGGCAGCATGGAAGCATCTTACAGCAGTATTCACAAACGGACCCTTAAATGTTCCAGAGACAGTTGCCTTGCTTCACGAATTGGTTAAGGAACGAAAAGACACAAAGGAAAATTTGGGCCAAACCTAACAGTGCAGGACAAGAGAAGGGCATGGGTTGAGATAGCCACTCTCCTCAATTCAGCCTTCCCACTAGTTCGAAGGGTGCAGGAGCAAACAAAAAGAAAAGTGGCAGAACGTTCTTTGTAAGGGCAAACAAGGCCTTGCAACAAGGAAAAGGAACATGCCAGGCAGGTAAAAATTTATTTTTGTCATTCATCGAGACGTTAAACATCCCTGATACGTGTGTTGTTTAGTAATTTATTTATTCATTTATTTATTTATTTACTTATTTATTTAATTTAATTTAATTTAATTTATTAATTAGTTTAATTAGACGTTAAACATCCCTGATATGTGTGTTGTTTAGTAATTTATTTATTTATTTATTTATTTATTTATTTACTTATTATTATTTAATTTTATTTAATTTAATTAATTAGTTTATTTATTTATTTTTTGCTTATAATAATATGTGTGGCTGCCACCACTCCATGGAAGCCGCCAATTGCCATGAAGTCATCTTGTTTCCACTGAATGTCCCCTTGGCCGGTTGGGAATTTTATAAATTTTCTCACGAAGGCTGGTGTAAAAAGGGCATCCAAAGTCTGCCCTATCACATGACTAATGACTTGCTTGGATAAGCCAAGGTCATCGACACTGCAGAGCTGCATTTTCCCAGTAGCCAAATACCGCAGTGTTGTGGCCACCTTCATTTTCACACTTATTGCCTTGCTCCTGTTGGTCATGGGTGCGATGGCATCTTTCACTATATCACACAAAAGCAATATCTCCTCACGATTCAGTCTGTGCCTTTTTACGAGTTCAGCGTTTTCATACACATTTAAAATGTCTTTTCTAGACCTATAAATCCTTAGCCTCCGTCTCCTCTCTCCTTGTTGTGGTGCGTCCATCTTGATTGTGAACATTTAAGTGTTTGAAAAGCAAGTTGAGACACCTTATCCACAGTCTTAACTTCCTTGTCCGCTAAGTGTACTTAGGCAAAGTAAGTGTTTAGGAATGTAGGACTTAAGCATTCTGCCAATACTTAAGTGTAAGGTTTGAAAATTTCGTCTGCTAAGTGTACTATACTATGTATTCTTCGTAGCTACGGCCCCAGAAGTCACGCAGGGAGGTGGATTTAGAAGAGTTTGACATTTTCTATTGACGATGGAGCTTTTGGCAAGTTGGAGGGCAGACATGTTTCAGAAATATAAAATGCTTATTATTATTATTATTATTATTATTATTATTATTATTATTATTATTATTATTATTATTGTTGTTGTTGTTGTTGTTACTACTATTTTTTTTTTATGTAGGAAGGACATCGGCCAAGGGCAGCAAAATTATAAAAAATTAAAAGAAAAAAAATTCCGTTCCCCGAATAGGATTCGAAGCGGTAGTAAAAAAATTGATAAGGATAAGTGGCTTGAAACCTCCCTCTTGAAGGAGTTCGTCATAGGAAGGTGGAAATACAGAAGCAGGCAGGGAGTTCCAGAGTTTACCAGAGAAAGGGATGAATGATTAAGAATGCTGGTTAGCTCTTGCATTAGAGAGGTGGACAGAATAGGGGTGAGGCCGTGGAAGGAAGGGAGACTTGCAGTTAGCAAGATCAGAAGAGGAGTTAGCATGAAAATAGCGATAGAAGATTGCTAGAGATGCAGCACTGCGGGGATGAGAAAGAGGCTGAAGACAGACCGATGATGTTTATTGTAGAGTGAAGAAGTTGAGTGCCATTGAAGTAGAGGAGATAGTTGTCTGGAAGGTTGTGTCGAGTTGAAAGATAGAGAAATTGAGTTTTTGAGGCATTGAACAATACCAAGATTGCTCTGCCCCAATCAGAAATTTTAGAGAGATGTAACATTGCGGCGATGAGAGAGAGGCTCAAGACAGTCAGTTAGAGGAAAAGAGTTGACGAGACAAAAAGCTTTTGATTTCAACCTGTCTAAAAGAGCGGTATGAGTGGAACCCCCCGAAGACATGTAAAGCATAATTCATACATGGACTGATAAGACCTCTGTACAGAGTTAGCATCTGAGGGTGGGGGGGGTGAGAAAAACTGGCGGAGATGTCTCAGAACGCTTAACTTCATACTAACTGCTTTAGCTAGATGAGATATGAAGCTATGATGAGATTAGCTAGATGAGATATGAAGTGTCATGTTTAGATTATAAGAATAGGACAGACCAAGGATGTTCAATGTAGAAGAGGGGGACAGTTGAGTGTGATTGAAGAAGGGATAGTTGTCTGGAAGGCTGTGTCGAATTGATTGCTACTTGATTCATGCTTGGGTTTGAGAAACTAGAAGCGTTTTTAAGACATTCACGTCCATCTTGTTGTCGGGCAGGTATTGTGAGAATTGCTTACAGCAAGCAGAGCAACACAGCAGCTCAAGCATGAATGGTCTCTCTCTCTCTCTCTCTCTCTCTCTCTCTCTCTCTCTCTCTCTCTCTCTCTCTCTCTCTCTCTCCTCGCAATCTGCATAGCGAATGGACGTGTTTCGTGGTCGCTCCAGCCCTACAATTTCCTTGCTCATTGCTACCGTCATGGATCCTTCTAGTCTTCAAGCTCTGTTGTCCGCACAAGAACAAGCTCATGAAGGAATTTCGTGAACAGTGCAAGCAACTACAAGCTACGGTGCGGGATCTACGAACTAGTTTGGAGTTCTCCCAGAACGAAGTGGACGATCTAAAGCACCAGTTGAATCGAATGAAACAGGACAATAAAAATGACAAGATAATTATAAATAAGCTATCGGAAGACCCGAAAGACAAGTCTAAAGTCTATTGAAAATCTGAAAGCCCGCTGTAAGTACCAAGAGGATTATAGCAGGCGCAACAACCTTCAGTTTGTGGGGAGTGGGAGAAGACCGAAACGAAACATGGGAACAGTCAGCCGAGAAAGTTTGAAAACTATTGCAAGCCAAACTACAGTTATCAAATATACAGCTAGAAAGAGCACATCGAGTTGGCTAACACCATCCTAACCGCCAACGAGCCATCATTGCCCGCTTCACCTGGTTTTGTGATCGGGAAGCGGTGATGAGAAACGTCGCGAAGCTTCGGGGAACTCTCATCTACATCAATGAAGATCTGTGCCCAGCCTTTCAAGAGATCAAGAGATCTCAAATCTCGAAGCTCAAGCAAGCTAAAAGTGAGGGCAAGGTAGATTACTTTCGCCACACTAATCATAAAGGAGAAGGCCATCGCCGGCTCAGTGGGGGTGAGTGGTTCGAGATTCAGCACCGACCCCAGTGGAGCAATCGAGTGCTCCACGGGTGTAGGTGCTGGAACCACTTTTGCTGCTGCTGTCGCCGCCGAGTCGAAGACAGCTGGTGAATCTTCATGAGGAGCCAATGGTAGATCCGCCGGCGTGGCTGACGTCCGGGACGGAGTTACAGTGGTGAAGACAGCTGATAGCCCCTGTGTGCCAGCCAAGGCAACCCCTGTGGATGGTGATCGCCCTCTCAGGGAATCGAGGACCTTGGATACTCGACCGCGGGACTCGCCATCGACACGACAGCATGCTGCCCTCGACAAAAGAGTTCGCAGGCGGGTCCCAACGGAACAGAACAAATAATTCACTGTCGGTAAGCCGAATGACTGCCCTCTTCCATACATCTACCGAGTCATGTCTGATGACATTTTCCTTTTGCCATTTTAGACAATACTGAGATTACTTGTTTCTTAAATAATACTGTGCCACACCATTTTCCCTTCCATATTATTAACAATATGGCATGCAATCCTTACAAACAATATGATAATATGTTTAACAATAGTGATCACAACTTGTTTGAACCTATTTGCAATGTTTAGGGAACAAATTGTTTTAAATTTATATGCTCTCAATATTTCCAGTATTCCCCTCCACCTAGAGAGTTGTGTTGAACAGTGTATAAACGTAAGTAATGCAAAATATGATGGTATATGCTTCTGTGAAACTCGTCTCAATCATGCTATTTTTGGTCTTTAATCCAATGAGGGATTTAATTCTCATTTTAATAATAAAAATACACACAGTGGTGACATTGCTATTTTTACAAGTAATAGTTTTAAGGTCCGAGCTCTAGACGATTTATTGTTGCAACTGCCACACAAAGAATCTCTGTATTTAGAAATGACCCGCCCACGTCATTTCATCGTAGGCATGAACTATACACCCCAAATAGTATCGCTGAAAATTTTTTTTGTATCTAATCAGAATGTCAGATTTGTTGTTTCCGGCTCCAGAACACCTATTTACATGAAGGGAAGCTTCAGTATTAGCCTTTTGAATTATAATGAAAAAGCGCACAGGATTTGGTGAATATATTCCAGTTTTTCATTTTTCTGTACTATTAATAAGCCAATACGAGTCACTAAAAATTCAGCAACAATCACAGAACACTTATGGACGAACAACATCGATAATTACTTAATTAGCGGAGTAATTTACATCAGGGACCACTTCCCCATCTTAAGCTCTTTTCTGTGGTAGCTAATAGTAGAGACAACTCTAACTTGGTGACAGTAACAAAAAGAGGATTTACTACCGCTAATATAATTGCCTTTAGACTTGCATTAACAGATTTTAATTGGGATACTAATGCAGAAAATTACTCAGCAAAATTTAGCGATGCTTATAGTAAACATTTTCCTTTCATGATGACAAAACAAAAAGTGAAACATCTACACAAGCCTTACATAACACGTCATTAAAAAAGCTTATTAAGCAGCGCAATAAACTTTAAAAAAAATTATAAAAAAAATTATATATATATATATATATATATATATATATATATATATATATATATATATATATATATATATATATATATATATATATATATATATATATATATATATATATATATATATACTCGTATATATATATGCGAAATGGCCCTTGACATACGGAACACTCTTCAAGTCCTTAAGGAATAGAGTAACGTCAATAATAAAGGAAGCTAAGGAAAACTATTATCAAACTAAATTAATAGAAAACGAGGGAGATACGGAAAAAAAAAAATCGGCAATAAGTAACTTACTCGGAAAATCTAAACCTAAATTGCTTTCAGCTCTCCATTTTAACGGCAGTGTTGTCACTTGTAATTACGCCACAGCATAACATTTTAACGAATTCTTCAACATAAGTAGTGCATTAGCCAGCAATTTTCAAGATTCTCAAGCTCCCTTTAACAGTTACATGCCTGAACCAGTCGACTTCTATCGAAAACCTACTACATTAAATGAAGTTACGCCAGTAATTAAAGACATTGAAAGCAGCTCTCCAGGCCACAATGATATCAGTATAATGGTAATAAAAGGTTGTAATTACTTAATTCCTCCATTCTTGGTCTTTATTATAAACAAATCTTTTGATGAAGGTTCCTTTCTTGACCACTTGAAAATTGCCCGCATTGTTCCAGTATTTAAGAAATGTAATTTGATTAATGGCCAAATAAATGTAGCTTATTGAACCTAGCTGCATTACCATCATTTGTAAGTGATCAAATATAATTTGATTAATGGCCAAATAAATATAATCTCTCTCTCTCTCTCTCTCTCTCTCTCTCTCTCTCTCTCTCTCTCTCTCTCTCTCTCTCTCTCTCTCTCATGGGATAGTTCCTAATTCCAACAGTTCGTCGAAAACGGATAAATATCTCGACTTTATAAGAGGGTTCGTGTCCAATGTCTTCATGGAATTCTCTCTCGCCTCCAGCAGGATTTCATTTAGGTCCTCGGAGTCTTTGGTTGAATCCACAGGTTTCTCGGTCTCAAAGAGCACTAAGGGCACGAAAATCATGGCCAGTATTGAGCCGACGGTGTTCCTGTCCCTGAAATCCTTAAGGAGCTGCGCCGGCGTGAATGGCACTGTCTGGCCACCACCTTCCATGATGTTGCTGAAAGTTCTGTGATAGGAACCCAGGAAGTGTTCTATATTAGGTTTCCTGACGTCCCCGGTCATGCTGGAAAACAGGAGGTAGTTGAGATCAGTGGCCGGAGGGGCGTGGTGCGAGAGCTGCAAGTCAACCAGCATTACGTCTTCGGGATGTCCGGCCTCGCTGTACCTGCGGAAGGAAACAAGTATGCATGTCACCACCCACATTCTCAACCCAGCTTCTATTGCCCTCCCTCTTGACTTTGTGAAAGTTGTAGCGCGGGTTTCATATCGAGTAATAACTCTCCCACTCCCTGGCTCCTGTTCCTCCTCCCTATTCTCTCTCTCTCTCTCTCTCTCTCTCTCTCTCTCTCTCTCTCTCTCTCTCTCTCTCTCTCTCTCTCTCTCTCACCAAGCACAGCGGCAGCAGATTGTAGCTTTCCTGAATTCGAAGCTACAATAACCTTTAACTTTTATTACGAGCGGAGCGAAGTTTTCTTTGGAGGTTGTGGTTTCATTTTGAGCGGTCTGGTCCGGCCCGGCCCCGCCATTACGCTATGCAAACGCTAATATCTCCCGAACTCTTCGGCAGATTTTAACGGAAATAGCAGCATATGATAGCACGGCTCTGTCAATTTTATATGATTAGGCTTACATCTCTTCTATTATGTGAGGTCAATGGATAACTTAAAAAGTAGAAGGATGTCGAAAATAGGATTTCGTCAGTTTTCTTAATTTTTTACCAAATTTATTTTTTGTCTCGACAAAAGTGGGCACGTACAAGTAAACGGAAATTGAAATATCTTATCCAACGGTATATAGCAAAATCATTTGCCTCTCGCAAAGTTTTGAACTAGTGATTTGAATATTAGTCACGTTCTCGATGTGCGTGGTGCTTCAATTGTTGCATTACTCTGGCTAAGCGTATAGCAACTGGCAATGCGGCATGAGGTTCCTACTGACAGAAACAGTGTCTTTGCCGAACGAATGAAGTTTATATCTTGATGTGTACTTCGCCCATTCAGTGTGATTCTATAGGACGTCGCCTCCACCCAAACATTCCAAGGGAATGTCTGCGACATCGCGAATGTCTGTTCGCTGCCGCAGTCCCGCGGGGTTGACGTGTAGGATTGGAAGCAAGAACGCTCCTGCCACACAAACCTGTGCCCCAGTGTCCCCCGTCGTGGTCGTGGTAGTCCCATCCGTGTCGAGGCTCACCGACACTACCACTGTGAGTTGTTGAGAGATGCGAGTCCCAGCTATCACGACAGCGCTAGACACGCCACTTGAAGGTGTCGATTTGTCACTTTGGTGGCGTGTATTCCTACATATTTTCTGAAAGTGGCCGACTTTTTGGGAATTAAGGCACTTGGCGTATTTAGCCGGACAAGAAGCTTTACCACCTCCACGCTAGCCTCCACAGAACCAGCATGATTTCGTGCAGCCGTGACTCACTGAGGCGGCGACAGTGGTGTACTCGTCGGCGGTACTGCCGGCCGCTAGAAGAACACCCGTCTTGACACGCTGCTTCGTAGGTACAGCACGAAACGCAGTGCATCAACACTTTTTATTGTGTCACATGACTGGTAGACGTGCCTTTTCAATGACTCGTCATTCAAGCCAATCATCAATTTCCTTTTTAACATATACTGTGATAAGCCGAGCTCACATTGGGGACACTCGAATGCACAATCAGCGGCCTTCTGTGCACACCTAACGAAATAAGCACTCACTGACTCGTCGGGGACTTGCACCACTTTAAAAAAAAATTCTGCCCACTGCACTGCCTGATTAACTGAACGGAGCACAATTTTAGTGATGGTATCTAAAGCAGCGTCCTGCGGCAAAAAATTCTGCCCACTGCACTGCCTGATTAACTGAACGGAGCACAATTTTAGTGATGGTATCTAAAGCAGCGTCCTGCGGCATGTTACACCACACATCAAAAGCATACCTTGAGTCTAGTGCCCGCTGCAGGGCTAGTGAGCAGTATAGCCGAATGTGGGGAACGACATCCTGGGCGGGGAACTTCCACAATCGTAGCCAACATTCCAGATATTTTCCACGACCTAAAGACGGCAGATTACATCTCTAACTCGCACTTTCTTGGTACGGTCGGGGCCGGGGTCCGCTGGGTGGCTGCTCCAGTGTTACCTGGCATCCTGAGTGCCGCCAGGTCAGCTTGAAGTGACTGTATGGCATCCTGCTGGGCCTACAGTGCAGCCTGACCCTGGCTAAGGACTGGCATGAGGGCCTGGGGCACGCCTTGCGATGCCCGGTTAATTTTTGTGGGTGTGGCGTCGTGGTCCCCGCGTGTGGAAGACAGCGTCCTCCTCGTGGGTGTCATACCATATCTGGGACTGTTGCGCGATGCCATTGTTGAGTTGCCTAGGGCGACTTTATTGCCCCATGTAGGGTTCCTTGCAGGCTGTGGCCACCGATTGAGCGAGCCCAAGGGCAGAGAAACACAAGAGATGGCGTGGTGCGTTCTTTACTCTGGCTAAGCGTAGAGAAACTGGTTATGCGGCGTGAGCTTCACGCCTTATAGCCAGAGAGGTTCCTACTGTCGTCCAAGGGAAAACGTATCATACATATCCAACAATCCTTCATTAAAAAGTCAAAGAGTAACTTGCTGCAAAGTTGAAGGGTATCGAAAGCGGGATTTCTCAAAAACTACTCGACCAATTTTAAATGGAATCTTTAAAAGGTGTCATGTTATAATTTTAGTTGACTAAGAAGTAGCTCTGCGCATTCGCAGTCAAAATTCCAATTTTCAACTAATTAACTGATCAAATTGGAGAATAGGAGAAATATAAGTTTTTTATAACGAAAAAGTCAAATTTGTAACTACTGCGCATGCGCAAAATATAGTATAAAACTTTTTTTGTAAAGTGACCGTCAATTTTCTGCAATTTTCACCCACTTCCTTTTTTTCAACGAAAGCAGATACATATCACTGAACACAATGAAATTTTCTATCCAACGGTATATAACACAACCATAAGGATCTCACAGAGTTTTGAGCCAGAGTGATTTGAATACTAGACAAGTGCGCGATGAGCGCTTATTTTTTTTTTTTTAAGTAGGAAGGGCACCGACCAAGGGAAACAAAAAAAAAAAAAAACGGCCTACTGAGATGCCGGTCCCCGAATAGGGTCCAAAGCAGTAGTAAAAAACTGAAGGGTAAGTCTCTTGAGACTTCCCTCTTGAAGGAGTTCAAATCATAGGAAAGTGGAAATACAGAAGTATGCAGGGAGTTCCAGAGTTTACCAAAGAAGGGGATGATTGATTGAGAATACTAATTAACTCTTGCATTAGAGAGCTGGACTGAATAGGGATGAGAGAAGGCGCGGGAGGAGGGGAAACATGCAGGTAGTAAGATCAGGAGAGCAGTTGGCATGAAAATAGTGATATATCAAGCGATGCAACATTGGGGCGATGAGAAAGAGACAGTTAAAGGAGAGGAGTTGAAACGAAAGGCTTTTGATTCCACTGTCTAGAAGAGCGGTATGAGTGGAATCCCCCCCCAAAAAAAATATGTTAAGGGTACTCCATACATAGGCGGATAAGGCTCCTGTATAGAGTTAGCAGCTAGAAGGGTGAGAAAAACTGGCGGAGACGTCTCAGAACACCCAACTTCATAGGAGCTGTTTTAGTAGAGATGAGAAGGGTGAGAAAAACTGGCGGAGACGTCTCAGAACCCTTAAATTCATAGGAGCTGTTCTAGCTAGAGATGAGAAGTGAAGTTTCCAATTTAGATTACACTAACAAAATTTTACTTTTGTCTTGTCCTTAGCCCGAAACCATAATTTCCTAGTTATTTCCATTTAAATAAACAAAAGAAAAAAGTTATTTTGATCTTACAGTTTTGCCTTTGTGCTTTTAAGGTTAGAACAATTAATTTACATTTTTATCTTATTTCATTATGTACGAGTATGGTTGGTTTTCATGTCGGGTAAAGACCTTTGCAAAATCTCAATTGCTTATCTAATTGCTAAAATGTCAATTGCTTATCTAATTGCTTCTGAAATATTGGAAATAAGTTAAGGGAATGAAAAAAAGAATATAAAGTCTTCTAAAGATTTGTAATTTTAATAAGATCATTCTTGAACCGACCAGATCTAGCAAGAAATTTCTCGCATTAAGAAGAATTTGGCTACATTTCAGAAATCTGAAATCTTTCAGAATGTTCTACCAGACACTTTTAGAAGTTTGTAGAACATTTTAGAAATGAAAATTCTTTTCAATGTAAACATTTCCAAAATATTCTAGAGCTTTCTAGAATACAGCAGAAATATGTAGAGGTATTAAGAATTTTCTAGGATCTACGAAAATTTTCTAGAATGATACAGAAAATTTTCTAGAATGATACAGAATATTCTAACGTAGGTTCAAGAATATTCTAAAAAGATTCAAGAATATTCTAAAAAGATTGAGAACATTCTGGAACACATTCCAGAAACACTAAGAATATTCTAGAGTACTGCTTGACAATATAAAAGTAGGGGCTTGCAGGCCACCAATCAGTTCTGCTTTAGCTGCCTGAGAAGACTTATCACAAGAGGTGAAATGGCATCAAGAGGCTGCAGTCATTCTCCAGATGCATTCTGCTACATATGTGTTCAATTCATCAAGACAAGAGTAAATAAGTTCTCTGTGACAGCATCTGGAAAAAGATGTGAAGCTTACAAAGGATGTTTTGCCGTGCCAGTTGGGGACCAAGACAAGACCTGGCCACCTCGTTTTGCTTGTGAGCATTGTAAGAGAACACTAGAAGGTAAAATTGCTGTTAGTTTTTCAATAGTAAAATCCAATTAAGAATTAAGATTAAAAATAAAATAAGTTTAAGAAACTCGTACTGTTATTCTTTTACAGGATGGTATAGAGGGGAAAACAGAGCCATGTAATCTGCTGTTCCTAGAATATGGCATGAACTTACTGATCACTTAACTGACTGCTCTTAATACATGGTGGATCCTTCCAAACGCCGATCTGGGGAAAATGCACCTGCTGTTTTCTATCCAGACATTCCATCTTCCATTGCACCAGTACCGCAGTGCTGATCTTCCTGTACCAGATCCTCCAGAAAGAAGTTAACTATAAGAAGAAAGCAGCAAGTCAGAAGATGAGCTAAACAGAGAGGAAGATTGTGGCATCACAGATACAGAGGAATCCTTACTACCCAAACCAAAGAGACCTCAATGACCTCATCATAGATCTTGGTTTGACAAAGTCAAATGGTTAGCTTTTGATTTTAAAGCTGAAGGAATCGGATTTACTTGATGACAGTGTGCAAGTGACCAACCAAAGAAAACGTCACAGACATATCTCCAGCTTCTTTACAAAGGAGGACAGGAGCTTCTTTACAAAGGAGGACAGGCTATGCTACTGCAATGATATATCAGTCTTGTTTGATACGATTGGAATTGCTTGCAATGCAGATGAATGGAGGCTCTTCATTGACAGCTCCTCTAAAAGCTTGAAAGCTGTATTTATGCACAATGGAAACCAGTATCCATCTCTTCCTCTTGCTCACTCTGTGCATCTTACGAAGTACAGCAGCTTCTCCTAGACACTTTGAACTACAATAAATATGGCTAGGAAGTTACTGGAGACTTTAAGTTGGTGGCTTTCTTGATGGGACTGCAAGGTTTCACCAAGAATCCCTGTTTTCTTTGGCTTTGTGACAGTAGAGACAGAGCAGCACATTACCAGAGAAAGGATAGACATTACTGTAGGAGCACACAATATCAAGCATGAGCCATTGGTGAATCTTCAAAAGGTTTTGTTTCCTCCACTACGCATCAAACTGGGTCTCATGAAACAGTTTGTTAAAGCTCTTGACAAGGAGTCTGCTGCCTTCAGATATCTTCAAGACCTCTTTCCTAAGCTTTCAGAGGCAAAGGTTGAAAGCTGGTATCTTCATTGGACCACAAGTAAGAATTTCTACAGAAGCTCACAGAAAAGGAGAAAAAAGCTTGGGAGTGTTTCATTGCTGTATTACAGGGCTTTCTTCGAAACAGCAAGGCTGATAACTATATGGTACTGTTTGAAACTTTAGTAAAAAAGCTATGGTGAGATGGGTTGCAGAATGTCCTTGAAGATCCATATCCTAGATGCTCACCTCTACAGCTTATGGGGAATATGGGAGCATTATCAGGAGATATCAGGGATCCTTCAATGAAAACATGATGCGAGACTAGATTTGGGGACTCGTATGTGAAAATAATTTGTTGTATTCACACAAATCAAGAAAAGACTTAATTTTTAATCCTAAAAATTAGTTTCATAAGGTTTAAAATAATTTTGTCATCTGAATTTTTTTGTTTAAAAATTATGAAAATTGTGAAATTTAGCCATTTTAAGTAAAAAAAAAAAGCCACAACAATAAAATTTGACAGGAATGATGGACATTTTCTATTGATTGCAATGAAAAGAGTTGGAAAATAACACTTGCTTGTCACAGACAAAAATAGTGTTACATAGTATTATATGTAAAGGACAGACCAAACATGTTCACTGTAGAAGAGAGGAACAGTTGTCTCGTTTGTGTTTTTGAGGTACTGAACGATACTAAGTTTGCCCTGCCCCAATAAGAAATTTTAGAGAGATCAGAAGTCAGGTCTTCTGTAGCTTCCCTGCGTGAAGGGTTAGACGTCTACGAAAAGACCTGGAAAAGTGCAGGTGGTATCATCAGCGCAGGAGTGGATAGGACAAGAATTTTGGTTTAGAAGATCATTGATGAATAATAGGAAGAGAGTGGGCAATAGGACAGAATCCTGAGGAACACCACTGTTAATAGATTTTAGAGAAGAACAATGACTGTCTACCACAGCAAAATTAGGACGGTCAGAAAGGAAACTTGAGATAAAGTTACAGAGAGAAGGGTAGAAACTGTAAGAGGGTAGTTTGGAAATCAAAGCTTTGTGCCAGACTGTATCGAAAGCTCTTGATATCTCTAAGGCAACAGCAGAAGTTTTAGCAAAATTTCTAAAAGAGGATGACCAAGACGCAGTAAGGAGAGCCAGAAGATCGCCAGTAGAGCGATCTTGATGGAACCCATATTGGCGATCAGAAAGAAGGTTGTGAAGTGTTAGATGTTTAACAATCTTCCTGTTGAGGATAGGTTAAACTTTACACAGGCAGGAAATTAAGCAATAAGACGGTAGTTTGAAGGATCAGAACGGTTACCCTTTTTAGGAACAGAGTGAATGTAGGCAAATCCAGCAAGGTAGACATAGGTGAAAGAGTTTACTACGCAAGGTGCAAGCACGGAGCCGCATTTTCGGAGAACTATAAGAGGGTCCCCATCAGGTCTATTAGCCTTCCGAGGGTTTAGACCAGCGAGTACATGGAAAACATGCCTGAAATTGCTGCCAACTTTTCAATTAATGAACTGATAAAGCTATTTTTTTTTTAGGTAATAACATTAATACAAGTTGTATCGAAAAAAAAAAAACGTCAAATTTGCAACACTATTGCGCATGCGCAAAATGCATAATAAAACTTTTTTTATAAACTGAACGTCAGTTTTGTGCAATTTTCACCAAATATTTTTTGTCTCAACAAAGTGGACACTTACCACTGAACGCAGAATGAAATTTCCTATCCAACGATATACAGCACAATCATTTGGTTCTGGCAAAGTTTTGAGCTTGAGTGATTTGAATATTAGGTAAATGCATGATGTGCAGGGTGCTTCCACTTGCATTACTGACAGCTTTGCTCATCAGTTGCCTTCCAGGCGTTTTACTACTAATTAAAATGTCACTGATGTGATGATGATTACTGATACGATAACACCTTCATATGAAAGTCGCGCTCTGACACTTTTAAGATGCATTTTGGCGAAATTCGTGAAACTACTGTCAATGAGATGAAAAAAAGCCTCAATCCAAATTGTTGGTGATAAATTGAATCCATCGCACATAAGATACCTGACGATATCTTAGGAGCGGCTATAACTCTCCTTCTCCCTAAGCAATAAGATAGAGAAGTCGAGGAGATATAGTAGGGAAGAGGAGAGTTATGGTTTAAAATGAAGCACAGACTACGACGTCCACCAGGCAGGAGTAGGCTGCAGGCTGGCTCTAAATTGTATCTCGTGACTGAACGCCGAGGTGCAAATGTTGTAAATTTCCACTTAAGTGTTTTGTGATGCAAATAGATTACACCGTCAAAGCGTAACTGTGATGCAGAATGGCTGCAACTCACCTGAAGAGTAGGTTGTTGTTCCAGCAGTCCCCGTGACACACCACCTTGGGCTCGCCGCACTCCATCTGCTCATAAAATATATCCACTAGCTTAGGGATGATGGTTTCTATCCAGGCAGTCACCCTCTCGTATCCTCCCACTTTGTTCATAATGTTCTGGGCAACTATTGCACTGTTTCTTGTAGAAGTCAGCATGGAATTATAATTACGCATCAAATATGACAAGCCTTTCTTCATATAGGGGAGCTGTTCCCCAAGGTCTCCGCCAGGAGTCTTGCTCTGCAGCAGGAGGGAGGCGGCGTGGAGTCTGGCCAGCTCCTGGACCACCAGGGTGGTGTGAGCCTTGTCCAGCCCACGCTTACGGTCAGTCATCTTGTAGCCTTTAGTTCGCAGGTCTTCCAGGATTATTATTTCCTTTCCTTTCTCCAGACTAGCATGGAAACATTTCGGAATGTTGATCTCTCTGCGGCCAATTCCCTTTAAAACAGAATTGATCTGTGGCGCAAGTTCGAGGTAGAACTTCGATTCTTTTTCAAAGACTAAATCAAGAAAACTCTCGCCGCCGAACATCTTGCCCGAGTTGATTTTCACCACGTACACCACCTCGGAGCTTCGGCCGTCCAGCACGTACTGAACCTCCACGCTGGTCACCAAGCACAGGTAATTATCACCCCTTTTGGTGAAATCTACCACCTTCCAGGAAATTATGTTCGCAGCAGCGCCCTTGTCTGCGGTGAGCGCCATTCGCACGTGGTCTTCTCTCACCAAATTGTATAACGCCACTGACGCTGTGGACGGAGTGGCACCATTCTCCCTGGGTTCTGTAGAACAAAGAAGGTCTTATTCAGACATTGCATAAGTAGGTCTGAAAGAAGCAAATGATAAGATCAAATACCAGACAATCGATTCTATTCTAATTAACGGAATTGCACTTTAGTATTACAATAGCTAATCTTACATCACCTTTCTTATCCATTAGGGCGTGTGGGAAATGAAATTTTCACCATGTTGTAGCCCTGTTATACGTTTTGCGGGAAAATGCGATTCTATGGTGAGGGTTTATCTTTCTGGCTCACGTTTTCATATCTGCGTGTGAGGAGGTAATGGTCGTCTTTCATAAATACTCCCTGGTCAGACCGCTCTTCTGGTATCGACCCAACTCAACTTTTTCTTCATTAACTTCTGCAACATTAGCGGTCTAATTTTCGCGATCTAATTTTCAATCTGTAGGACACCACCTCTTCTCTATTAAACCTCATCTTCTTTTCATCACCAAACACAGGTGTCTGAGGCAAATGACACTAACCCCTTTCCTGTTCTCCCCTACTTTCCCTATACTCATTTTCAATCCAAAGCTGGATGTTGCGTGTATGTGCGCAACGACTTAACCTGCTCTCGAGGCCACACTCTTGAATCTTTCGAGTTTTCCACCATCTGGTTGCGACTACAGAGTCACTCTGAAACTAAATTTATCTGTGTTGTATACCTCTCACCTAACTCCTTTGACTATAAGAAATCCTTGACTACTTAACTTCCGAAGTGGAGCACATTCTGACCCTTCCCTTTTGCAGAGATCTTCATTCTTGGAGACTTCAGTGTTCACCACCTGCTTTGGCTTTCCTCTCCCTTCAATGACCATCCTGGCGAACTAGCCTCCAACTTTGCTATCCTCCATAACCTGGAACAATTGGTGCAACACCCTACACGTATTCCTGACCGTCTTGGAGATACGCCCAACATTCTTGACCTTTTCCTAACCTCTTATAATTTTGCTTATGCTGTTACTCTCTCTTCTCCTTCAAGAGGGAGGTTCCAAGACACTTACCCTTCAATTTTTGACTACCGCTTCGGACCCTATTCGGGGACCTGCATGTCAATGGGCTTTTTTTTATTGGATTTTTGTTGTCCCTCCTACATAAATAAAAAAAAAAAAAAGAAAAAAAAGAAAAGTGAGGAATGTACGCCTCCATGCCAGACACTATCACCTCTGTTATCCGCTCAGCTCACAGAGACGAGTTTCTGACAGGGAAGAAGTAATCATTCCAAAGAAAATCAGAATAATACCTCATCAGGTCTATCCAGAAGAAAAACGCCAGAGGCACCTCCGCTTTGGGGAATCCTGAGGAGGGATTGAAAGGATAGGACAAGATACAGATATGAGGTTGTGATCGGAGGACCTCAAAGGAGAAGATAGAGTGACAACACAAGCCAGAGGTTTAGAGATTAGGAAAAGATCAAGAATGTTAGGCGTATCTCAAAAACGGTCAAGAATATGAGTAGGGTGTTGCACCAGTTGCTCTAGGCATGATAGTAAAGTTAAAGGTTAGTCCACCAGGATGATCAGTGAAGGGAAAGGATAGCCAAAGCTGGTGGTAAACATTGAAGTCTCCAAGAATGGAGATCTCTGCAAAAAGAGTTAGAATGTGCTCCATTTTGGAGGTTAAGTAGTCAAAGAATTTCTTTATAGTCAGAGGAGTTAGATGAGAGGTATACAGTACAGATAAATTTAGTTTGAGAGTAACTTTGCAGTCATAGCTAGATGGTGGAAAATTCGTTAGATTCAAGAGTATGGGCACACAGACGCAACATCCAGCTTTGGACTGAAAATCAGGATAGAGAAAGTAGGAGGGACCGGAAAAGGAGCTAATGTCAGTTGCCTTAGACATCTGTGTTTCATTGAGGAAAAGATGAGGTTTAGTAGAGAAGAGGTGGTGGTCTACATATTTAAAATTAGATCTAAGACCGCGAATGTTTCAGAAGTTAATAAAGTAAGAGTGGTGTTAAGACATTTAGGGTCGATACCAGAAGAACAGTCCGACCTGGGAACATTTGTGGTCCCCTCACCAGATGAGGACTCCGCGGCTGATGTAGGTGTCACCATATTAATTTTGAGTGAAGGGTGTGTATGTGTGTAATTAGGTGCATGTAGCTTTGTGTGAAGGAAGAAAGTTGTCTTTAGAGGGCAGGCTGTGACTGTTCTCTTGTGTTGTGAGACAAAGGAAAACTTTCAGGGAGGTCACAGCTGGGTTAATGATAAGATAAATGATAATGGATCTCTGGTCTAGTCCAGTGCTTCAAACCTCACTGGGAGTAATTATCGTTTCGGCAGGTGTTTACTGCCTTCTCCTAATACTGAATCTCAACTGTGGAAAAAGTATGAATAGAGCAGTTGTCGTTAAGCTATCACCATGAGGCGTCTTCGCCAATTCTTCTCTTTCTGCTAACTCTATACAAGGGCATTAGTCGACTTCCTTACATGTGCGGGATAAACTCACACAGCCTTGCTAAAATTAATACAATTAAAAGCTCTCATCAGTTCCATTCCTTTAATTGTTAGCATACTGTTATATATATCTTCCTCTTCGGCCCAATGGTGCACGTCTTTCTGAGTTGCATTGTTGTTTCGTGGTTATTGCTCATGTGAACTTTCGAAATCCATGCCTCACATGCTGTGGCATCACTGCACAAAATATTTTAACCAGTCTCATACTTACTCTGTCTACCTACCTGGTTAATGAAAGAATTAACGAGTATATTCACTATTTTATTTTTATTCATTTCACTGGTGAACCCTGGAACTTTCAATTATTTTTTTTTCCTATGACTTGAACAATCTCAGAGTTTATGAGCTTACGAAAGTTGTTTATTGGATTAAAAGTAATAAATTAACACTAAATATTTCTAAAATTCATTTTATGGTATCATCTTTAATGACGCAAACACCAAACACAAATGTCTACATTGATGACTTTTTCACTCCAGTAAGATGAAGTCTGCAAATTCCTAGATTATCATTGACAGTAATCTAAAATTTAAAGAACATGTAAATTAAGTAATTATTAAACTCAGTAAATTCACGGGTATATTATACGAGGTAAGAAATAAAAAAAAAACATCACAACTGATATTTATATTATATTTACCTATCATCAGCATATCCACACTTTTTATATGGTTCAGTTATATAGGGGAGATCCTTTAATATTCAACTTGAGAATCTTCTTATTGCCCAGAAGAAACTATTACGAGTCATGTCTTGCAGTCATCACTATGCTCACACTGACCCTCTGTTGAAGGACTACAACTTGCTGAAACTCGGCGATATTATTGATCTCCAAACAAATATGTGCATAAATCATTACATATAAACTTCAACTTTATTCGTAATCCTCAAACCCACTGACAAAACTGTCTTGAAGTACCACTACGCAGAACATCTCATGCTCAGCAATATTTAATATATAGGGGTGAAAGGTAATGTAACCAGTTGCTTGAAAATATCAGAAATAGCAATTCAATCAATATTTACAAGAAAAAGAAAAAAAAAAAACTAAAATGTTGTTCAGTAATTACTGAGGATTTCACTATTATTATTAGCATTGTTATCGTTAGAATTATTATTTATTACTATTATTTATTATCATTGTCCATGTACGTACCATTGACATAATACTTGTAACAATCTCGTCTTTGCATCTATATTAATTCCTTTCATTACGTATCTGATCTTTGGACCTTTTTAAATCTCTACTGATCGCTCCGAGTAACTAGCTACGCAGTAACTAGGCTATGCACGCAGGCACACGCACGCGCGCACGCAGGCGCACGCACACACGCAGGTGCGCACGCACACAGACGCACGCACGCACACAGATGCGCGCACGCACGCACGCACACACACACACACACACACACACACTTCTGAATCATCCACGTCTCAGAAACATGCTGCCGCCTGACGCGCCTCGCCCTACCCATGCCACCAGACACCACAATAAGATAACGCCCCTAAAGGCGCCACGTACGGACCGGTACAGACTCAGTGCGATTCCCACCATGGTGCGAGCCATCAATCAATAGTCTCTTCTATATTTGACTTACCTTTAGGATTAATGTCAAGTATTTCCCCACCCCCAATGTACATTTTCAGTTTGTTGACTGCCTAAAGAATAAACCGTTTATTATTATTATTATTTATATACATACACAAATATACATATACGTACTGAACATATACGTATATTTGTGTATGTGTATACATACACAAATATACATGCACGTGTGCTGTACATATATTTATATTTATGTATGTACTCGTATATATGTGTGTGTGTGTGTGTGTGTGTGTGTGTGTGTGTGCATACACGTACACACACACAATGCACACGTACACATATACACACATACAAATACAAACATATGTAAATACAAAAAAGACAGCATAGCTAGTTATTCAGAGCGATCAGTTGAGATATAAACAGGACCAAAGATCAGATACGTATATGTATATTTGTATATGTATATACGATTGTGTGTGTGTGTGTGTGTGTGTGTGTGTGTGTGTATTTGTGTGTGTGTATGTAGGTGTCTATATTTATATGTATATTTTTTTTGTGCGCGCGCGCATAATATATGTACACCTGAGTTCTTTACCTCCAGTAACTGTGGAGAAATTTACAATTCTAATTTTCATGTTTGATATATCCAGTACTTCGGTATCTGTATAATGATGATACTTTGGCCTAACATCTGACCTCATCGGCATGGTTATATTGTTTCCAGGTCTGTACAAGAGCTTCGGCTCAAGTCGAACCTGTATTGTACATTGTATGTAAAAATTACACGCAGTGTTACTGTGTATGTAATAGGCCAATAAATGTATCAGTGTCTCTCTCTCTCTCTCTCTCTCTCTCTCTCTCTCTCTCTCTCTCTCTCTCTCTCTCTCTCTCTCATACGTGGGCACATGTAAACGTGTGACCGAAAACGGAAGAACACACCAACACAAACTTTCAGTACATTCTTATTCACGCTGCAAGCAAGCAAGCAAGCAAGCACCAGCACCTCCCAGATCGTCTCGTGCAAGTCACCTACCCTTGTCTGCCATGCTGGGTGCTGGTTGGTGCAATCCGGATAGAAACCTGCGGTGTACTGCGACTAGCAACTGGGCTGCTCTCGTTTCTGTGAAGGAATATATAGGAAGGATGCAGTGGTGCGGTGCGGTGCTGCCACCTGTCGACGACAAATACATTCGAAGAAAAAGTTTTCAGGAGTATCTCAGATAATTCCCCACCACCTGAACTCCACCCCCCTTTTTTTTCCTCTTTATGAATTTTACAAAGTAAATATATATAACTATTTTTTTTCACTTTATTATGAATTATAAGCTATGCTTAATAACTTATACATGTAGCATCTGCATGAATAATATTAATACAGTAATAATTAATAATAATAATTGATAATAATAATAATAATAATAATAATAATAGTAATAATAATAATAATAATAATAATAATAATATTAATAGTAATAATAATAATAAATAATAATAATAATAATAATAATAATAATGATATTGTTACTTTATTATGACTCTTAATATTTTTAATGTAGAGTTACTTTATTATTACTGTATTGATATTTTTAATGCAGAGTTACTTTATTATTACTGTATTGACATTTTTAATGCAGATATTACAAGTATAAAAGATAATAAACATGGTCTTATTATGAAATATAAAGTAAAATATTTTTTAAATATAGTTATATTTATTAAAAAAAAAAAAGGTGGGGTTCTTCAGGTGGTGGGGAACTAGTAGGAATAATAATAATAATAGCATATATTATTATAGATAATAATAATAATAATAATGACAACAACAACAACAAGAGGAAATAGCAACAACAACAACAAGAGGAAATAAATGGAACCCAAAGAATCTGATCGTTACATTTTAGAGATACTATTAGTGAGATGGAACACATCACATACACTGTTACTAAAACAACAATTAACACCTCCATATAAAAGGTATTCTTTACAGTAATGCCATATAAAAGGTTTTCTGCACAGTAATGGAAGGTTGAAATGGCAGAGCACATGCCCAAAAGCTGCTGTAAATTGCACATTTATAATAAATCATTATTTTTACCATGATAAAAAAAAAACAACAATAATAATAATATAAAACTTTTCACCTTATTGGGTTCATCAAAGATGTGCAATGTTACTGGCAATGCATTTCCTTATTATGTAAGGGAAGCACGAATACAATTATTGAGCATTCCATGTTCTAAGACAAAAAAAAAAAAAAAACTGCTGAAAAACGTATTAGGGCAATTATGACCAAAATTAGGCCCGATAACAAGATTTATGCCATGGTTACACTAGCAACAACTAACTGGTTCTCAATGTCTGGTTAGTGTGAGACAACTTAATGCCCAAGAACCAAAGACAACAGTGTTCATGCCAGCCGCCATCTCCCACATTTGCCCACATTAAGCTCATATGAGCAAGATGTCTTCATGATTTAATTCTTCCTCATTAAAAGAATCCGCATGACTTTAGAGATTGGGAGACCTGGTGTTCATTTGTGGAACATTCTGTAAGAATGACACACATTATTCATTGTATAAAACTTGCATCTTAAACTGTCCCAACAGAAAACTTCCTGTGCTATCTTAATCTCATTCCTCCACAAGGTGTTTACGTTAAATGTCAGTATATATGTATACTAATATATCATTAATTTTCACAGAAATTGAGTAGAATATAAATCATGAGGGTATTCATATAGGGGGATGAGGGAAGAAATCAAATACAGTGGCACTTCGGGTTACGCCCGTCCTGGTATACGCCCAAGCCGACTTACGCCCTTTCCTTGACGCGCAGATTTTGCATCGACATGTGCCCGATAACAAGACTCGTGTCCGCGCTACCAGTGGCACCACAGCTGGACGTACCTCGTGTTGTGCCTTACTTATTTCACTTTTACTGGTTTATTTTGTGATAATTCTACCCTGAAAATCCCTCCTAAGCAAGTGAAAATCGCTAGTGCAAGTGATGGAAAAAAGAAGTGTCATAACCATTGAAAAAAATAAGGAAATCATTTGAAAAATATGAGTGGATTAATTTTGATCTTGATGCTGCAAATGGCTAGGAGAGAGAGAGAGAGAGAGAGAGAGAGAGAGAGAGAGAGAGAGAGAGAGAGAGAGAGAGAGAGAGAGAGAGAGAGAGAGAGAGAGAGGACGGTTCCGAAATTGTACCGCCTTTGCTCAAAGTGAGGAAGTTTTCAAAACCAAGAAAAAGCTAAAGAATGACATGATTAACATAATATAACATTTCGTTCTCTTGTAAACGCTTCAAACTAAACCTTGTCTTTTTTTTTTTTTATGTAAGAAGGACACTGGCCAAGGGCAACAAAAATCAATAAAAAAAATGCCCACTGAAATGCCAGTCGCTTAAAAGGGTCAAGGCAGTGGTCAAAAATTGGTGGATAAGTGTCTCGAAATCTCCCTCTTGAAGGAATTCAAGTCATAGGAAGGTGGAAATACAGAAGCAGGCAGGGAGTTCCAGAGTTTACCAGAGAAAGGGATGAATGATTGAGAATACTGGTTAACTCTTGCGTTAGAGAGGTGGACAGAATAGGGATGAGAAAAAGAAGAAAGTCTTGTGCAGCGAGGCCGCGGAAGGAGGGGAGGCATGCAGTTAGCAAGATCAGAAGAGCAGTTAGCATGAAAAAAGCGGTAGAAGACAGCTAGATATGCAACATTGCGGCGGTGAGAGAGAGGCTGAAGACAGTCAGTTAGAGGAGAGGAGTTGATGAGACGAAAAGCTTTTGATTCCACCCTGTCTAGAAGAGCAGTATGAGTGGAACCCCCCCAGACATGTGAAGCGTACTCCATACATGGACGGATGAGGCACTTGTACAGAGTTAGCAGCTGGGGGGGGTGAGAAAAACTGGCAGAGACGTCTCAGAACACCTAACTTCATAGAAGCTGTTTTAGCTAGAGATGAGATGTGAAGTTTCCAGTTCAGATTATAAGTAAAGGATAGGCCGAGGATGTTCAGTGTAGAAGAGGGAGACAGTTGAGTGTCATTGAAGAAGAGGGGATAGTTGTCTGGAAGGTTGTGTCGAGTTGATAGATGGAGGAATTGAGTTTTTGAGGCATTGAACAATACCAAGTTTGCACTACCCCAATCAGAAATTTTAGAAAGATCAGAAATCAGGCGTTCTGTGCCTTCCCTGCGTGCTATGTTTACCTCCTGAAGGGTTGGACGTCTATGAAAAAACGTGGAGAAGTGCAGGGTGGTATCATCAGCTTAGGAGTGGATAGGACAAGAAGTTTGGTTTAGAAAATCATTAATGAATAGGGAAGAGGGATGAGGGAAGAGGAACACCACTGTTAATAGACTTAGGAGAAGAACAGTGACCGTCTACCACAGCAGCAATAGAAAAGTCAGAAAGGAAACTTGAGATGAAGTTACAGAGAGAAGGATGGAAACCGGAGGAGGGTAGTTTGGAAATCAAAGCTTTGTGCCAGACTCTATCAAAAGCTTTTGATATGTCCAAGGCAACAGCAAAAGTTTCACCAAAATCTCTAAAAGAGGATGACCAAGACTCAGTAAGGAAAGCCAGAAGATCACCAGTAGAGCGGCCTTGACGGAACCCATACTGGTGATCAGATAGAAGGTTGTGAAGTGATAGATGTTTAAGAGTCTTCCTGTTGAGGATAGACTCAAAAACTTTAGATAGGCAGGAAATTAAAGCAATAGGACGGTAGTTTGAGGGATTAGAACGGTCACCCTTTTTAGGAACAGGTTGAATGTAGGCAAACTTCCAGCAAGAAGGATGTTGCAAGGTAGATGTTGACAGACAGAGCTGAAAGAGTTTGACTAGGCAAGGTGCAAGCACGGAGGCACAGTTTCGGAGAACAATAGGAAGGACCCCATCAGGTCCATAAGCCTTCCGAGGGTTTAGGCCAGCGAGGGCATGGAAAACATCATTGCGAAGAATTTTGATACGTTGCATGAAGTAGTCAGAGGGTGGAGGAGAGGGAGGAACAAGCCCAGAATCGTCCAAGGTAGGGTTTTTAGCAAAGGTTTGAGCAAAGAGTTCAGCTTTAGAAATAGATGTGATAGCAGTGGTGCCATCTGGTTGAAGTAGAGGAGGGAAAGAAGAAGAAGCAAAGTTATTGGAGATATTTTTGGCTAGATGCCAGAAATCACGAGGGGAGTTAGATCTTGAAAGGTTTTGACATTTTCTGTTAATGAAGGAGTTTTGGCTAGTTGGAGAACAGACTTGGCATGGTTCCGGGCAGAAATATAAAGTGCATGAGATTCTGGTGATGGAAAGCTTAAGTACCTTTTATGGGCCACCTCTCTATCATGTATAGCACGAGAACAAGCTGTGTTAAACCAAGGTTTAGAAGGTTTAGGATGAAAATATGAGTGAGGAATGTACGCCTCCATGCCAGACACTATCACCTCTGTTATGCGCTCAGCACACAAAGACGGGTCTCTGACACGGAAGCAGTAGTCATTCCAAGGAAAATCAGCAAAACACCTCCTCAGGTCCCCCCAACTGGCATAGGCAAAACACCAGAGGCACCTTCGCTTATGGGGATCCTGAGGAGGGATTGGAGTGATAGGACAAGATAAAGATATGAGATTGTGATCAGAGGAGCCCAACGGAGAAGAAAGGGTGACAGCATAAGCAGAAGGATTAGAGGTCAGGAAAAGGTCAAGAATGTTGGGCGTATCTCCAAGACGGTCAGCAATGCGAGTAGGGTGTTGCACCAATTGCTCTAGGTCATGGAGGATAGCAAAGTTGTAGGCTAGTTCACCAGGATGGTCAGTGAAGGGAGAGGAAAGCCAAAGCTGGTGGTGAACATTGAAATCTCCAAGAATGGAGATCTCTACAAAAGGGAAGAGGGTCAGAATGTGCTCCACTTTGGAAGTTAAATACTTTTGTCTGTAAATACTAGTGTCATTAAATTCTCAAAAAAATCCCTCATAATTGTATGCAATGAGCATTTTATAAAGAATGATGAAAAGAGACATTTGTAACTATCATCAGGTATATACCAAAATCCTCTTGGAGACTCATCCAACTCACAAACCTTTTTAAGAATACCTGATGCCACCCTCCCAATAGGAAGGGAGTGAGGAAAGAAAAATATGAAGAGATTACTACACTTTTAGTGAATCTTACCGCCACCAAGATGCGTATGTAGCAAGAAGTCCTCCTTCAGATGAGGAATCCCACAGTGTGTACCTCTTGGTGGTGTCACCTGTAATATTGTTATAACATTAGCTGGAAAAGTTAGATCTTTACTTTCACTCCGAAATAACATTAAGCAAAGTAAAACATGACTTATTCTAGCGACTGGTGCCTACAGCTGACCAATAGTATGTGTGGCAATAATAAATAGGAAGTAAACAAGTGGCAGACATGTTCTGTTTGAGAAATGCAGACACTATCTAATATCAGACATGACGACTGCGTTTATTATGTGTACAGTCTTGGTCTTGCTGCAATGCAGTGCACTTTATAAATTACTGTAACTGAGACAGTATGTTGAAATGAGTTTTTTTTTTTTTTTTCAGGAGCATCCATGACCTCGATGCATTAGGCAATAAGTAAATTATGCATTTAATAATGAAAAGTAAGTAATGGTCATATATATATATATATATATATATATATATATATATATATATATATATATATATATATATATATATATATATATATATATATATATATATATATATATATATATATATATATATATATATATATATATATATATATATATATATATATATATATATATATATATATATATATATATATATATAATGTGTGTGTGTGTGTGTGTGTGTGTGTGTGTGTGTGCAGATTTATCCTGTTTCTTAGTTTCTATAGAAAAGCACCATTTCCAAAAAAAAAAAAAAAAAAAAAAATCGGAGAATTATAATCAGCACAATGTAAGTTCTTATAAATGTTCCATTGTTATATAAACCTTCTCGTTACTTTCTCTTGACAGTATGCATAAAGCATATTGTTTTATTTATTACTAGGTGAACAGATATATCACCTCGCAGATACATCATTGCAGTGGGCCCTGCAGCGTGAATTCGTTTCAAGTGGTACTGAGAACATGGAGCCACTTCACATCCCTGCAACAAAATGGCATTTTAGAAACATGACTGACTGATGATAAAGAACGGTATGCTGATGAGACAAAAATTTCTAGCAAACTAATACAATTTGATGTGCCTTTTTGGTTAATATACAGTTACAACATCTAACAAATCTAAGTTTGTACGTTGTTTTCTTATCCTACTGTTATTGGAAACTCCACATTGACCTCTTTGTTTTTTTGTTTTTTTTTCATGTATTACTCAATTTTGCACTCAACCAGGCTACAAGAGAAGAGGATGGAAGAGAGTAATAATCTTCATGACATTAACTCACACAATAGTATAACAGGCAGAAGTGCCACATATGCCGGAAGGGACTGTGCCCTCAACACAGAACACTACGGTATTGCTCACACTAGGAGAACATTAAGGTTAATAACATGTTAATATGTTAATATTAACTTGCTTAATCTTCTCAGTGACCTCCTTAATGGCCTGGAAATGTGCCAGCACACTACTCAAGCCACACCAGGAGAACGTTCAGTATTAGCTTGTCCGGTTTCCACAGCTATCTAAGTAACGTTTATCTACCACTTAAGGCCAAGAAATAAAGCCTACTGCATTTGTAAGTAATCACAAGTGACTAAAAATGAGAAGGGAGTAGTCATCAGAGGTGACAGCATTCCCCTCATTTACACTGCTTTTACTTGAATTTGGACAGTATTGGTCAACATGTCACCAGCCTTTTCACACACACCTTTTGACATCAGTGGGCAATACATGGAGTGTCACCGCCAGCAGAGTACTCTTCTTTTTCCCACAAATGCAGCAGCAACTTTTGTCTGTACTGGGAGCCGTTTTTTTAATCTGGGTAACACTCACTCCTCTCCCGCAAACGCCCAGTCAGCTATTGCACGTCATCTGTTGCTAAAGAAATTCACTATGGTCTGACCATTTTGAATTGAGCGTTTAGGCATTGTCCTTTCCGGGGATTCTCCGGGCTGCGGCGCTGCCACACTTATACCAAGACACACCTCATAACAGATATTTCCTATCCCAAAATTAAATGGTATTGTAATATCTATACACTTTAATGCTCTAACAAAAGGTAAGTTAGTGTAACACGTGTTTTTTTTTTTTTTATGATACTTGCATTATGTTTTTTGCAAACAACAATGCTTGGCGACGTTTCATCCAGGCATTGTCACTTCTCCATGAGTGACCGAGTGAGGTTGTAGCGGGACACAAGTCACCGCTCCTAGCACTCCGTTTTCTGTTTTATTTTCACCCTTCCGTTTTCGCTCTCTCTACTGCACAGGCTTTTGTCTTTCATCTCTTTTTCATCACTTTATACATTTCTCTTACTTGTCACATTCTTTGCACGCTCTTTAACACATGTGTTACACATCTTCTCAACACATCTTACTACTCCTTTCTTCACACAGACATACACACACACATACACTCTCTTTTTCCATAATTTTGTATGTGTCGTTTGTTGTGTTTAGTAATTGTTATATATATATTGTTCATATTTTTACTTGAATAAACAAAAGTGAGCAGACAGAACTCTGAACTCAACTCTCAGGGTAGATAGCGAGCCCCCAGTGCAGGAGGTGACTGATCTTCCAACGCAGTCTACGTGTCTACCAGCCATATTCGTGCCAGCTTTGCACACCAGGGAAACTTCCACCTTGGCAAGTCTCCCAAGACCTGTGTACCGGGGATTCTTTATTGAGTCCCGCCCAGGCATCTTTTTCTCTTGTACTGTATTTCATTTTCGCCCTTAGCGTACGTCCAGAAGGCCAAGGTGAACCCTGCGGCTTGCACAAGGGGGGCCCTCAGAGGGCTGCCTTAAGCCTTTTGGATTGGTCGGGCAAACACTCTTGTTAGGGATAGGTTGTGCCTCAGGACGGTTACGTCGGTTGTTAGCAGCTGGACCGTCAAACTGGGGCGCATAGGCAGGCTTCTTCCATAAACTATCTTTAGCTGTGTTTGTGTGTCGGCCTTTGGCCCTTTGTAGGTCTTAGAAGGTTTTTACTTTTATTACTTTTACTGTGCATCACCACCACTCGATGCTCTCAGCATAAGACTCCTGAAGAAGAAAAATGCCAAGAGTAAAGATCAAACACCCAGACCCCTCTGCAAAGAACAAGCTAAAACTACTAAGGCTACTCTCGGAGAAACTGATCTATGCCACACGGATCATACCAACCACAGACTCCTTCGCCGTCATTACTAGAACGGATGAAGACACAGACAACATCTTCTCGCCAAACACAATCAGTCTCTTGAAGGAGGAAGAATTTTCGCCTGTTCTACCACCAGAAATCAAGGCAAAAAGAACCATTCTCTTGTTCAACACTGACGACCACATCTACTCAAAATCCGAAAAAGACATTACTGCTGAGCTCTTGAACGAAAACAACTTCCTTAACGAAGGAATTGACAATGTATTTAAAATCCCCAGAACAAAGATGATAAAAATTACTTTGAACAGCTCCACCTCAGCAAGAAAAGCAACTGAAACAGGGCTGCTAGCATTTAATATGAGCATTCCTCACTATAACATAAAAATAGAAGAATTTATTCCCATCCTCACCTGCATGAGATGTTACGCTATTGAGAATCATCCTACCAACAAATGTGATAAACCAAAAACATACGAAATATGTTCAGAATGTGCCGAGACAGGGCACACATGGAGAACATGCCACAACACCACAAAAAAATGCATCAATTGCAACGAACCTCACAGAACTCTGGCCTTCAAGTGTAAGAAAAGGAAGGAAGTCATAGAACAAAAAAGAAAGCAAACACCAACTAACTCAAACAAAACATACAGCCAGACAGTTAATGCTAACACCTACAGCGCACCCACACAGCAACCATTCGACAGGGACACATGTGCCAAGATTACCTCATGTATGCTTCACGCACATATGATAAATGCTGTAAACCCAGGGACTTACAATGATGAGTTCAACAGAGCACTAACACTTAACAACCTCCCAAAAATAAATCTTCCACCAAACCCGCCATCTAAGCAGATTCTCACAATGATGACCAACAGCAACAACTCAAACACACAACCTCAAACACAACAACAGCAAGGAAACACACAAAACACAAGCACCAAACAGGCAAGCACGTCCCCACACATCCAAAACACAAACATCACACAAGCAAACACGCTCCCGCAGACTAAAGACATATACAACACAGACACAAACATTACAATGGAAGACACACAAGAATTCGTAGATCCTGAAGAACAAATGCCAGAACTCGAAAAAATAAAAGGAACAGATCTGGGATTGATAATAATTGCAAAGAAAAGCAGGGGCTGGCCAATGGGAAAAGAATTAAGCCTGAAGGAAATAGAAGAAGGAATAGAAGCAGGAACATATAAATGGAGATTTACAGCTAAAAACATATCAGAGGAAGAGGTATGGAAAAGCCTCATAAACAACGAAATAAACCTTGACAACTGCTTCAGGGTCACAGATGACCAAAAATATACTAAAATACGAAATGGTTTGCCCAGTGAGTTGACCCCACCAAAACATAAAGTAGCAAGAAAAAATAGCCAATAGGCACACCATCATATACATTCAACATACACAAAACTTTAGAAAACATTAACATAGTACAGCACAACGTCGCTCACTGGAACACCAACAAACAAACACTAATAGCAACTTACTCTCAAATTGATCCACACATTATCCTAATTAATAGCCACGGCTTAAAAACAACAGAAAACATAAAACTACACAATTACACCACCTACCTCATCAACTCCAGTGAAGAAATGCATGACGGATCGGCAATCTTAATAAAACAAAATATCAAACACAAAGTAACAGACGATTTCGATACTGATATCTTACAAATTACAATAGAAACAAACACAGGACCCATCAACATAGCAACCACATATTTACCCCCAAGAAGACCTTACCTCCCTATCACAGATTTTCACAGAATTGCTTCACAAAACTACCCTACTTACATAATAGGAGATTTAAATGCACACCATCCACAAATAGATAATAAAAAGGAAAACACAGTAGGAAAAGCCCTGATGATGCTCATAAACATCAACAAACTCACTCATATAGGACCAGATTTCCCCACGTTTATATCTCACAACTCCAGATCAACACCAGACATAATACTAACTAACAACAAAACATACCATAACATAGACATACAAACTGGACCTACAACCTCATCTGATCACTTACCCATTATAATAAAAATCACTGCAAAGCCGGTAAAGATAGAAACGTCATCCACATATTCACTCAAAAAGACAAACTGGGAAGAATTCAAGATCACAACACAACACAAAACAAGAAATATCAATGTAGACCCTTATATGGACCAACAAACACTTGAAAACTCATTAAAAGAATGGACAACAGCAATAACATCAACCATGGAAGAACACATACCAATTACAAAACATAAAACAGTACAAAAATCATTAGTTACCCCTAAAACTAAAGAGTTACAGTGGTGGGCTCAGCAACTTATAGAAAACAGCATGATAGCAGGCTGGACCTACACTAAATACATCACATACAAAACTATTAGGCAAGCAATAGTAACAGAATGCAAGCAACAAAGTAACAAAAACTGGGAAAATAAAATAAAGAAACTAAATCATCTACATAAAAACCCACAGAAATTCTGGCAAAATATAAAGCAGCTAAAAGGCAACAAAACAAGACAAACACCATACTTAATACATGAAAACACCAAAATCTACGAAGAAAACCAAAAAGAAACTATTTTTAGAGAAATATGGAGCAATGTTTTTAAAATAAGTCCAGAAGAGAACTTGACTTTTGATCAAGAAAACGACCAAACAGTAAACGAATATATAAACAACAATAGAATACTTACACTTCCTTACCAACATGCAGACCCAGCCAATCTTAATATAAATAATGAATACATATCTCCCATCACACTACAAGACATTAAAAATACAATAAAACAGCTAAAAAACAACACCCCAGGACACACTAAAATAAACAAAACTATATTAGCAAATCTCCCTAACGAAGTACTAGATATATACACAAAGCTACTTAACGTCTCTCTCTCCATGGGATATTTCCCAAAAACCTTCAAACACGCACAAATAAAATTAATTCCTAAGCCAGACAAACCAACCACTGACCCTAACAACTTTCGCCCCATATCGTTACTAGAGGTACCAAGCAAAATATATGAAAAAATAATAAACACTAGACTCCGTACTTTTCTAGAATCCAACAATATTCTTCCATCAACACAGCACGGCTTTCGCAAAAACAGATCTACAGATACAGCCCTTGCAACAATAACAGAAACAATATCAAAAGCAATAGCAGACTAAAAACAATGCTGTGTAGTCCTTAGAGACGTTTCAAAAGCGTTTGATAAAGTATGGTTAAACGGCTTAAAATACAAAATACTACAAATACAAACACCTACTATACTTGCAAAACTCCTCAATAGTTTCCTCGACAACAGAACTGCCTCCATCTCTCTCAAAAATTACGATGGCCCGAGATTCCAGCTCCATAGTGGTGTCCCTCAAGGAAGCAGCCTCTCCCCCACACTTTATACAATATATACATATGACATTCCCCCTCCACTAACAAACGGAATCAACATACAGTATGCGGATGATATAACACAAATAATCATCCAACCAGGTAAATCAAGACACATGTTAGCAAGAAAGATTGAAAGAGAAATAAAACACATAAGCAATTACGAAAACAAATGGAAGATAAAAACTAATACATCAAAATTCACTCTCCTCCCCATTGCCATAAAAAAGACAACACCTGTCACCATAGATGGAGAAAATATTCCATATGCAAACAAAGCCTCCATACTAGGACTGAAAATAGGAACACAAGGCTATACAAAACACATCTCAAACATCTCCAAAAAAGCTACTCTTGCACTTAAAATAACTAAACGCTTTGACAAACTAGACAGCAACATAAAACTACACTTGATAAAAGCATGTGTCCTCCCCATCCTAACTTACCCCACATACACACTCAATGCAATATCAAACTCACAAATGCTATCCCTACAAAGAATCCAAAACAAGGCCCTAAGATTCACATACAATGAAAAATACCCATATACAAAAACAACAGAGGAATTACACTCACAAGCAAACTTATTACCTATCAACCTCACACTACATAAACGAGGCAACCAAATCAAACACAAACTAGAAGAAATACTAGATGACACACACTACAAAAACGCAACTACAGACCACGAGCAAACAAGAGACCACAACTGGTTTAAAAGGCCAATCACATATCTTAATAAAATCAATCCACTCCCAATATACACAGCATATACATAAAACATAAAACAAAAACATAAAAACTATATAATTCACACTAGAAACATACAAAATCACTTCCATGACACAAATCAAGGCCAATCGATGATTAAAAGTCTCTTCCCTGTACTCCTCTACCTCTGCTCCGCGCCCTGAGTTGTCGGGGTGGGGGTGTTGACTCGTGCGGTTAGGAAGAGCAGGAGGCTCACCGTAGAACAACCCCCATCCCGGTAAGGGGTGGTGGTCACCGGCTCGGTTTGCAAACACCCGGCAGCGGAGAGAGGTCGAGAGTTAGCGGCTGCACCCTGAGTCACAGTGTCAGATGGAAGCACTTCCATAACCATACTGGTATAGAGGCACTGTGAGGGGTCTACCTGAGACGGAGATTCTGGCTGAGTCACGCCCGGCGGCGCCAATAGGAGAAAATTAACTAAGTAGCAAGACGGACTGCCCGTCATCTATCATCTCAAACTGTACTTCCACTTCCAACTTTAACACACTTCTCTCTCTCAAATTCTTCTTTCATCCAACTTTCCTATCCCCAATTCGTTCGTTCGTTGAATAAACAAAGAATACCCAGGCTAAGTTTCCTTTGCCAGAGCTACACAGTTATGACACTGGAAATGTTACCCTTCAAGGACTACACTCTGCTATGACCAAGAGTCGTAGTTGGGAGCCTAAACTTCTCGCTTGAGCAATTTCCGGGCGGCCAAGTAGCACCTCACCTTCGCTACAATTGGGGACCCCGTTGTTTTTCCGGAGTGAGCAGCCAAGTCCACCCTGCTGCTATCCTCCAACCACCTGGCCAAGGCGACGCGGTCAGCTACGGGCGAATCTTCCGGCAGCTGCCCCTTCGCCGGTGTCGCCGCCTCCAGCAGCAGACCCCGGCCCCCGACGCAGCCTGGCCGCCACCCCGCCGCCACCCCGCCGCCTCACCGACGCAACCTGGCCGCCACCTCGCCCGTACGCCGCCCATATGCCGCCCCAAGCCGCCCGTACGCCGCCCCAAGCCGCCCGTACGCCGCCCCCCGCCGCCCGTACGCCCTCACGGCGACCCCCCCCCCCCGCGGCCCTCGCCACTGGCCGGCAGTCTCTCCCAGTCGCGGACGCTCCTCCACGTAACTTCTGCCGGCCCCTCCAGTTTCCTGCTGTTACCTGGAGCCCTCCCACTGGCCTCGTCCCGCCTCCATCTACAGCTCTTCATTGGGGATTACCTACGGTCCATCGCCCAGGATTAACACGGTCATCCGTGGATTACTTACAGTGCGGTGCCAAGGATAACGTACAGTTCGTTCAGTGGTGAGTGCAGTGCCCAGAATAACGTACAGTTCGTTCAGTGGTGAGTGAAGTGACATTGCCCCAATTCGGCATTTCTCACCGCTGTGGCACCCGGTCACACCGGCGCCTCACGCCTTCACTCCTCACCGCTGTGGCTCCCGGACTTTCCGGCGCCTGTAGTGTACTTTACACAGTCACGTGGTGGTCCACTCAGCACAATGCCTGATGACGTCGACTCCGTAGCCTCCATCTCAGCAGAAGACACTACCAAGCAACTTGTTGAGCTCGTCTCACAGCTTATACTTGAAGTGAGTGATCTTCGGAGAAAGGTCAGAGAACGCTCATACTCACGTTCGCGTTCTTCCTCCAGACACCACTTCCGGCGCCGCCAGCGTTCCAACAGTAAGACGCCGGAGACTTCTAGTTTCTGCTACTACCATAAAGAGTTCGGGAAATACGCAAGAAATTGTAAGGCTCCCTGTACCTTCGCCAAGTCTTGAAACCCCAATAGCGAGCACTAGCGGCGCATAGTGTTCGCGACACCTCGTCTGCGCTACTGAAGTTGTATGACCCTCTCTCCCGGACCAAGTTCCTCATCGACTCTGGTGCAGACGTCAGTATTCTCCCTGCCCCTGGCGTAGACCGGACGTTGCCTCCCCTCCTTCACCTTCACGCCGCCAATGGTACGGAGATTCCTGTGTACAAGCGACGCACCTTGCAACTTCACCTGAACCTCCGCCGTACCTTCGAGTGGACGTTCTACGTAGCAGCTGTCACGCAACCAATTCTAGGTGCTTACTTCCTCCGACACTTCGGTCTCCTAGTGGACATAAAGGGTCGGAAGCTGCTCGATCCTCTCACCTCAGTCACAACAAAGGGACAGGTCACTCATGGTGATAGCACACAGATCTCCCTCGTCAAGGCAGACCACCAGTTCTCCTCCCTGCTGAAGTCCTTCCCTACGCTGACGCAGCCGTACTCAGCCAGCAAGCCGGTCACACACCACGTCTCGCACCACATCGAGACCAAGGGACCTCCTACCCACGCCAAGGCCCGCCGCCTAGCTCCAGAGCGCGCCAGACAAGCCAAGGCAGAGTTCGAGTCCCTCATTCAGCAAGGCATCATACGGCCCAGCTCCAGCAACTGGTCTTCCGCTCTCCACATCGTGCCTAAAAAAAATGGTGAACTACGACTATGTGGAGACTACCGCGCTCTCAACTCGCGCACCGTCGAGGACAGGTACCCAGTGCCTAACATCCAGGAGTTCTCTTCTCAGCTCTCCGGATGCACCTACTTCTCGAGGATCGACCTTGTGAAAGCTTTTCACCACATCCCCGTCCATCCAGCGGACATTCCGAAGACTGCTCTCATCACACTTGTTCGAGTACGTCAGGATGTCCTTTGGTTTGAGGAATGCCGCTCAAACCTTCCAACGCTTCATTGACGAAGTCCTTCGAGGTCTCCCCTTCTGCTTCGCGTACATCGACGACCTCCTCATCGCCAGTCCTGACGCAGAGACGCACCAACAGCACCTCCAGCAAGTACTCACCCGTTTGTAAGACTACGGGGTGCAAGTCAACGTCGACAAGTCTGTGTTTGGGGTCCCCTCCATCACCTTCCTTGGCCACACCTTGGAAGGCATCACTCCACTACAAGAAAAGTGCGAGTCCATCCAGAACTTCCCCAAGCCTACAACACAGCGCCAACTCAAGCAATTCCTGGGGATGCTGAACTACTACAACCGCTTCATCCCCAGCTGCTCACTACTTCTTCAGCCGCTCTACGCGATGATCAAGCCTTGCAAGAGAGGACAGTCCATCTCCTTAGTCTGGACTCCGGCCACTGAGGAAGCTTTCACAGCAGCAAAACAAGCTCTCAGCTCCGTCTCACCTCTCAACTTCCCTGCCCCAGATGCCATCATCTCTATCGCCACAGACGGTTCTGACATCGGCATCGGAGCAGTTCTACAGCAGTATGTCGACGGAGGTTGGAAACCGCTCTCTTTCTTCTCAAAGAAATTTAACAAGGCGGAATCCAAGTACAGTACTTACGACAGGGAACTTCTCGCCATCTACAAGGCCATCAAGCGTTTCCGGTACTTCGTGGAAGGTCGCAACTTCCATGTATACACCGACCACAAGCCACTCACTTCGAAGTCCCTGCACATCAAGACCTCCTGTTCACCGCGACAACTGCGTCACATCGACTTCATCTCGCAGTTCACCACGGATTTGCGCTACATCAAAGGTGAACACAACGCCCCAGCTGATGCTCTCTCGCGCAACATCTCTGCTGTATCATCTTCTCCCATCGACTACACTGCCATCGCTGCTGACCAGGCCAACGATGAAGAGCTGCGGCAACTCCAAGACAACCCCGCACTACTCGTACAGATGAAGAAGATACAACTCCCAGGAACCACAGTGCACGTTTACGCTGACACTTCCACCGATTCCTGTCGGCCCTACCTGCCGAAGACCCACCGGTATCGTGTTTTTCGTCAGCTGCACGACCTCTCCCACCCTGGCATCCGAGCATCTCAGCAGATGATGACCTCACGCTTCATCTGGTCTGGCATCAACAAAGACGTCAGGCTGTGGACCCGCACATGTGTCAAGTGCCAAGCCTCCAAGGTGTGGCGACACACACGCTCTCCTGCGGCCACCTTCACTCCAGTCTCTTCACGGTTCGACCACGTGCATGTCGACCTCGTTGGACCACTACCCTACTCTGACGGTTACCGGTACCTTCTCACCTGCGTCGACCGCTTCACACGCTGGCCGGAAGCTGCACCTTTGGCTGACATCACAACGGACTCCGTCGCACGTGCCTTCATCACTACTTGGATCTCCAGGTTCGGTGTCCCTCTCAGCCTCACTTCTGACCGTGGCAGCCAGTTCGAGTCCAGTATGTGGAACAAGGTGATGTCACAATTGAAAATTGAAAAACTGAGTTCTTTCAATGTAGAAACAGTCTTTGCTTCTTGTGCCATTTTGCAAAATACTGCTAGGCCTACCTGGGAAAAGAAAAAAAATACTATTTTATACGATGTTTGTGATTTTACACCATCTATGATAATCAAGATTGAGCACAAGCCATCACTGATCAATAATATTTTAAAATCATCCCTGACAAATTGAAAAACACGATCGAAAATAAGACCGACGCAAGAACACTCACCTAGCCACAACAACAGCCGAGACAAGACTGCGCTGGACGCAGTCCACACTCGCCATTCCGCCCGGGAAGCCTCCCCCCATTTCTCCCCGCTTTCCTATCATTAAATAGTAAATAATTTCCGTAATTCCTCATTGTTTTGCAGTTTTTTTTCATATAAACTTATGATAATTGGTGTTTTCATGTGAATGATAATTAAATATAAATAAATTAACATTATTTTCGTGAATCCTAAAAATCCACTGGGGGGGGCTGCAGACTTGCAGTCCCTATTGACGAGCCGCCACTGCATTTCATGCAAATTTATTTTTATCAGAGATCTATATCTATGCAGAATTCGGCCTGAGCTTCACTCAGGTCGGGTCGGTCACTTCATAGGTCAGTTCATTGTTTACCACTGTTGTGTCCAAGTCACCCATATTTTTCATAGCAGCGACCATACATGTCTTAATTTCGGAACTAATACAACAGTGTGACTGTGTATCGTGCCTCATATATGTGCAGTGTATAATTGTACTTCAAATGAAGAAAGGAAGGTATTTAATTTCACTGTTTTCCAAAGGATAAGGAACTTGAAAAAAAGATATTTTTTTGGTAAAAGATAAGATGCCAAGATGACTTTACCATCGACAGCAGCAGAATATGAAGTTTGCATTTTTAATCAAGTGTCTTTAAGAGAGACCTTAATCATTTAGCTGGTAAATTCTACTGCATCATTGGAAAAACCTATCAGTATCAGCTATAATGCATGTAGGCTTATATAAGTCATATGCAGCCTTTACTCAAATTTTTCCAGTTGCAAGTTGTCACCAACTGGCAACATTGCCCATTCCTGTATACAATACCTGAAATATATTACACAACTGAAAAACCAGTATTGAGCTCTGAAGTTATTTTGTTATTCATAGACAGTAAGACTACAATTACCAGAGAAAAAAGTGATATTCATCACTAGAAAATAATTTTCTCACAGTGTATAGTGATAAGAAAACACTTGCTTTTCTCGCAAAAAAATGTAATTTCCTTACGATACACCTATAAGAATACATCATTTCTTCAAGAAAATAATTATTTAGCTTATCATATGCATCACAGTGTTCTCACAATATTATTAAAAAGTAAATAAATTAAATTTTCACTTAAGAAAACAGCCATAAGTACACAGAAGCATACATGGAAGTATTTGAGAAAAAAAAATTATGATCTTTTTTTTTTCAGAAAGGCAACTTTTTTTTTTTTTTTTAAGTGGCGACCTGGCAAAAAAATAAATTTACTTTCTATGGAAATCATGGAAGCAGTTTTATTCATTGGTCCAACATAGCATTGCTTGACATTTGGAACACTTCATGCGTGACTATCCCTTGGGGTATAAGCGACATCTGCCCTTATCAGCATGGAGTGGCCATTGATCAACATTGTCATATCTTACATCAGTGGTTGGTTTTGGGACAACAGCTCGCATGATCATTTTAGCCGGTTTTGGTACCTCTTCAGATGATGGTCTTCCTCTGTGACAAGGTCTTCCTCTGCAACAAAGAGAAGGCAACTTCTGATCGAAACACACAGAGGGGATTAGGTTTCCCATTTTCAAGCAGTTGATATAATAACCAGTAATCTGTACAGAGTACAAATTAATCTGTTGAGCTATAAATTCCAAAAATTTCATCACCAAAAAAATTCATAACTTCTTGAAATAATGCAGAGCAGACACTACTTCACCTACAGCTGAAAAAGTTTGTTCCTTCTGTATCTCAACTACAATTTTTTTTTTTTTTTTACTGTATTCACCTTTACGATTCTTGGAAGCCCCACTTCTTCCTTTTGGTTTGCCCCGAGTAGTTATTATTATTATTATTTTTTTTTTTATTATCATGCAGGAGGGCCACCGGCCGAGGGCAACAAAAAATCCAATAAAAAAAAGACCTGCTGAGATGCCAGTCCCCAAATATGGTCCAAAAAGGTAGTCAGAAATTGAAGGATAAGTACCTAGAAACCTCCCTCTTCAAGAGGTTCAAGTCATAGAAAGGTGGCTATACAGAAGCCGGCAGGGGAATCAGAGTTTACCAGAAAAAAGGATGAATGACTGAGAATACTGGTTAACTCTTGCATTTGAGAAGTGGACAGAATAGAGGTGAGAGAAAGAAGGTCTTGTGCATCAAGGCTGTGAGAGGGGGAGGGGAGGCATGCAGTTAGCAAGATCAGAAGAGTAGTTAGCGTGAAAATAGTGGTAGAAGATAGCAAGAGATGCAACATTGTGGCGATGAGAAAGAGATTTAAGACAGTCAGTTAGAGGAGAGGAGTAGATAAGACGAAAAGCTTTTGATTCCATCCTGTTTAGAAGAGCGGTATGACTGGAATCTCCTTCAGACAGGTGAAGCATACTCTATACATAAACAAATAAGGCCGTTGTACAGAGTTAGCAAATGAAAGGGTGAGAAAAACTGGCGGAGACATCTTGGAACTCCTAACTTCATAGAAGCTGTTTTAGCCAGAGATGAGATGCGAGGTTTCCTGTTAGGTTATAAGTAAAGGACAGACCAAGGATGCTCAGTGTAGAAGAGAGGGACAGTTGAGTGTCATCTTAGAAGAGGGGATAGTTGTCTGGAAGATTGTTTTGAGTTGATAGGTGTAGGAATTGAGTTTTTGAGGCACAGAACAATACTATATATACCACCATCTGGCTACGACTACAGAGTCACTCTCATACTAAATTTATCTGTGCTGTATACCTGTCGCCTAACTCCTCTGATTATAAGAAATTCTTTGCCTACTTAACTTCCAAAGTGAAGCACACTCTGACCCTCTTCCCTTTTGCAGAGATATCTATTCTTGGAGACTTCAATGTTCACCACCAGCTTTGGCTTTCCTTTCCCTTCACTGACCATCCTGGTGAACTAGCCTACAACTTTGCTATCCTCCATGACCTAGAGCAATTGGTGCAACACCCTATTCGTATTCCTGACCGTCTTGGAGATACGCCCAACATTCTTGACATTTTCCTGACCTCTAATCCTTCTGCTTATGCTGTCACCCTTTCTTCTCCGTTGGGCTCCTCCGATCACAATGTCATATCTTTATCTTGTCCTATCGGTCCAATCCCTCCTCAGGATCCCCCTAATCGAAGGTGCCTCTGGCGTTTTGCCTCTGCTAGTTGGGGGGACCTGAGGAGGTATTTTGCTGATTTTCCTAGGAATGACTACTGCTTCCGTATCAGAGACCCATCTTTGTGTGCTGAGCGCATAACAGAGGTGATAGTGTCTGGCATGGAGGCGTATATTCCTCACTCTTTTTCTCGTCCCAAACCTTCTAAACCTTTTGTTTAACACCACTTGTTCTCGTGCTATACATGATAGAGAGGTGGCCCACAAAAGGTACTTAAGGCTCCCATCACCATAATCTCATGCACTTTATATTTCTGCCCGGAACCATACCAAGTCTGTTCTCCAACTAACCAAAAACTCCTTCATTAACAGAAAATGTCAAAACCTTTCAAGATCTAACTCCCCTCGTGATTTCTGGCATCTAGCCAAAAATATCTCTAATAACTTTGCTTCTTCTTCTTTCCCTCCTCTATTTCAACCAAATGGCACCACTGCTATCACATCTATTTCTAAAGCTGAACTCTTTGCTCAAACCTTTGCTAAAAACCCTACCTTGAACGATTCTGGGCTTGTTCCTCCCTCTCCTCTACTCTCTGACTACTTCATGCCACGTATTAAAATTCTTCGCAATGATATTTTCCATGCCCTCGCTGGCATAAACCCTCGGAAGACTTATGGACCTGATGGGGTCCCTCCTATTGCTCTACGAAACTGTGCCTCCGTGCTTGCACCTTGCCTAGTCAAACTCTTTCAGCTCTGTCTGTCAACATCTACCTTTCCTTCTTGCTGGAAGTTTGCCTACATTCAACCTGTTCCTAAAAAGGGTGACCGTTCTGATCCCTCAAACTACCGTCCTATTGTTTTAATTTCCTGCTTATCTAAAGTTTTTGAATCTATCCTCAACAGGAAGATTCTTAAACATCTATCACTTCACAACCTTCTATCTGATCGTCAGTATGGGTTCCGTCAAGGCCGCTCTACTGGTGATCTTCTGGCTTTCCTTACTGAGTCTTGGTCATCCTCTTTTAGAGATTTTGGTGAAACTTTTGCTGTTGCCTTGGACATATCAAAAGCTTTTGATAGAGTCTGGCACAAAGCTGTGATTTCCAAACTACCCTCCTACGGTTTCTATCCTTCTCTCTGTAACTTCATCTCAAGTTTCCTTTCTGACCGTTCTATTGCTGCTGTGGTAGACGGTCACTGTTCTTCTCCTAAATCTATTAACAGTGGTGTTCCTCAGAGTTCTGTCCTGTCACCCACTCTCTTCTTATTATTCATTAATGATCTTCTAAACCAAACTTCTTGTCCTATCCACTCCTACGCTGATGATACCACCCTGCACTTTTCCACGTCTTTTCATAGACGACCAACCCTTCAGGAGGTAAACATATCACGCAGGGAAGCCACAGCACGCTTGACTTCTGATCTTTCTAAAATTTCTGATTGGGGCAGAGCAAACTTGGTATTGTTTAATACCACAAAAACTCAATTCCTGCATCTATCAACTCGACACAACCTTCCAGACAACTATCCCCTCTTCTTCAATGACACTCAACTGTCCCCTTCCTCTACACTGAACATCCTCGGTCTGTCCTTTACTTATAATCTGAACTGAAAACTTCACATCTCATCTCTAGCTAAAACAGCTTCTATGAAGTTAGGTGTTCTGAGACGTCTCCGCCAGTTTTTCTCACCCCCCCAGCTGCTAACTCTGTACAAGGACCTTATCCGTCCATGTATGGAGTATGCTTCACATGTCTGGGGGGGTTCCACTCATACTGCTCTTCTAGATAGGGTGGAATCAAAAGCTTTTCGTCTCATCAACTTTTCTCCTCTAACTGACTGTCTTCAGCCTGTCTCTCACCGCCGCAATGTTGCATATCTAACCGTCTTCTACCGCTATTTTCATGCTATCTGCTCTTCTGATCTTGCTAACTGCATGCCTCCCCTCCTTCCACGGCCTCGCTGCACAAGACTTTCTTCTTTCTCTCACCCCTATTCTGTCCACCTCTCTAACACAAGAGTTAACCAGTATTCTGAATCATTCATCCCTTTTTCTGGTAAACTCTGGAACTCCCTGCCTGCTTCTGTATTTCCACCTTCCTATGACTTGAATTCCTTCAAGAGGGAGGTTTCAAGACACTTATTCATCAATTTTTGACCACTGCTTTGACCCTTTTATGGGACTGGCATTTCAGTGGGCATATTTTTTTATTGGATTTCTGTTGCCCTTGGCCAGTGTCCTTCCTACATAAAAAAAAAAAAAGTGACAGTAGCCCCTTTTCTGTTCCCTCCTACTTTCTCTATCCTCATTTTCGATCCAAAGCTGGATGCTGCGTTTATGTGCGCAATGACTTAACCTGCTCTCGTGCCCACGCTCTTGAATCTTTCGACTTTTCCACCATCTGGTTACGACTACAGAGTCACTCTCAAACTAAATGTATCTGTGCTGTATACCTCTCAACTAACTCTTCTGACTATAAGAAATTCTTTGGCTATTTAACTTCCAAAGTGGAGCACATTCTGACCCTCTTTCCTTTTGCAGAGATCTCTATTCTTGGAGACTTCAATGTTCACCACCAGCTTTGGCTTTCCTCTCCCTTCACTGATCATCCTGGTGAACTAGCTTTCAAACTTTGCTATCCTCCACTACCTAGAGCAATTGGTGCAACACCATACTCATATTCTTGAGCGTCTTGGAGATACACCCAACATTCTTGACCTTTTCCTGACCTCTAATCCTTCTGGTTATGCTGTCACCCTTTGTTCTCCATTGGGCTCCTCCGATCACAATCTCGTATCTGTATCTTGTCCTATCGCTCCTAATCCCTTATCAGGATCCCCCTAAGCGAAGTTGCCTCTGGCGTTTTGCCTCTGCTAGGAGAAGGAGGTATTTTGCTGATTTTTCTTGGAATGACTACTGCTTCCGTGTCAGAGACCCATCTTTGTGTGCTGAGCGCATAACAGAGGTGATAGTGTCTGGCATGGAAGCGTACATTCCTCACTCTCTTTCTCGTCCTAAACCTCCTAAACCTTGGTTTAACACTGCTTGTTTTCGTGCTATACATGATAGAGAGGTGGCCCACTAAAGGTACTTAAGCCTTCCATCACCATGCACTTTATATTTCTGTCCGGAACCATCCTAAGTCTGTTCTCCAACTAGCCAAAAACTCCTTCATTAACAGAAAGTGTCAAAACCTTTCAAGATCTAACTCCCCTTGTGACTTCTGACATCTAGCCAAAAATATTTCCAACAACTTTGCTTCTTTTTCTTTTCCTCCTTTATGAGGACACCAGATGTCACCACTGCTATCACATCTATTTCTAAAGCTGAACTCTTCGTTCAAACCTTTGCCAAAAACTCTACTTTGGACGATTCTGGGCTTGTTCCTCCCTCTCCTCCACCTTCTGACTACTTCATGCCACCTATTAAAATTCTTCGCAATGATGATTTCCATGCCCTTGCTGACCTAAACCCTCGGAAGGCTTATGGACCTCATGGGGTCCCTCCTATTGTTCTCCGAAACTGTGCCTCCGTGCTTGCACCATGCCTAGTCAAACTCTTTCAGCTCTGTCTGTCAACATCTGCCTTTCCTTCTTGCTGGAAGTTTGCCTACATTCAGCTTGTTCCTAAAAAGGGTGACCGTTCTAATCCCTTAAACTACCGTCCTATTGCTTTAATTTCCTGCCTATCTAAAGTTTTTCAATCTATCTTCAACAGGAAGATTCTTAAACATCTATCACTTCACAACCTTCTATCTGATCGCCAGTATGGGTTCCGTCAAGGCCGCTCTACTGGTGATCTGGCTTTTCTTACTGAGTCTTGGTCATCCTCTTTTAGAGATTTTGGTGAAACTTTTGCTGTTGCCTTGGACATATCAAAAGCTTTTGATAGGTCTGGTACAAAGCTTTGATTTCCAAACTACCCTCCTACGGCTTCTATCCTTCTCTCTGTAACTTCCTCAGGGTGTTCCTCAGGGTTTTGTCCTGTCACCCACTCTCTTCTTATTATTCATTAATGATCTTCTAAACCAAACTTCTTGTCCTATCCACTCCTATGCTGATGATACCACTCTGCAATTTCCCACGTCTTTTAATAGACGTCCAATCCTTCAGGAAGTATGTAAACATTTCACGCAGGGAAGCCACAGAAAGCTTGACTTCTGATCTTTCTAAAATTTCTGATTGGGCCAGAGCAAACTTGGTATTGTTAAATGCCTCAAAAACTCAATTCCTGCATCTATCAACTCGACGCAACCTTCCTTCCTTCCCCTTCTTCAATGACACTCAACTGTCCCCCTCTTCTACATTGAACATCCTCGGTCTGTCCTTTACTTATAATCTGAACTGGAAACTTCACATCTCATCTCGAGCTAAAACATCGTCTATGAAGTTAGGCGTTCTGAGGCGTTCTCATCGCCGTAATGTTGCATCTCTAGCTTTCTTCTACCGCTCTTTTCATGCTAACTGCTCTTCTGATCTTGCTAACTGCATGCCTCCCCTCCTCCCATGGCCTCGCTGCACAAGATTTTCTTCTTTCTCTCATCCCTATTCTGTCCACCTCACTAACGCAAGAGTTAACCAGTATTCTCAATCATTTATCCCTTTCTCTGGTAAACTCTGAAACTCCCTGCCTGCTTCTGCATTTCCACCTTTCTATGACTTGAATTCCTTCAAGAGGGATATTTCAAGACACTTATCCTTCAATTTCTTACTACCGCTTTGGACCCTTTTTATGGGACTGGCATTTCAGTGGGCTTTTTTTTTTTTTTATCGGATTTTTGTTGCCCCTGGTCAATGTCCAATGTCCAAATCCAGGGATAACAGCAAACACTGCATAAAATATCTCCCAACATAACAAACTACCAAGTATAGAATAAACCTATACGGCCCAAAGGCCAGCTGCTGACTGACTGAGGAGGCGCTACCTATGAGGAGGATGCAACCTATGGAGGGATCGAAAGCAAAAGGGGAACGAGACGCGTTGTACATACAAATTAAATAGATATATGACAAATAGTTGTTATAATGATAATAATGGCGTAAAAAAATAGTTATAATGATAATAATGGCATAAAGAAAATGAACTTATAATGTATGCATGGACATCCTATCATATAACTCAGCCACACATATGCTGCGACCCCGCAGAGAGAGAGAGAGAGAGAGAGAGAGAGAGAGAGAGAGAGAGAGAGAGAAACGAGCGGCACAAACACAAATATATATATATATATATATATATATATATATATATATATATATATATATATATATATATATATATATATATATATATATATATATATATATATATATATATATATATATAGATAGATAGATAGATAGATAGATAGATAGATAGATAGATAGATACATAGATAGATAGGCAGATAGATAGATATATGAACATGGAGTGTGTGCTTATCGTGTAAGGCAAACAAAGTAATAAATGAAGGCAAGACATATATGGAAATGCACACACACCCAAGAAAAATTGCATAGAAAATACCATAAGACACAAAAATAATAATAATGAGAATATGAAATATGCGTACATATATAGTGACAAATGTGTAAGACAATAACGAAGACATGAATGACAAAGACAATGACATATTAGCAAGAAAGTAGATCAAACAAAATTTCAGAAAATAACGCAAAATAAAATAATAATAATAATAACAATGAGAAATACATTGATAAGGATGTATAGTGGACATATCTTTTTAAGACACACGAGATGATACAATAAAAGGATATAATAATGATATAAACAAACAAACATATAAACAAAGAAATGTTATGAAAATATCCATCCTGCAGGATATAAGAAACATCAGTGCAGGACAGCATAATAACGGTAATCAATGTAATCTAAAATAAGGCATTAAAATAACAATCCTTCCCAGGGGCATAACAAAACAGAGAAACACATGAGACAGCAAAAACAGAGAAAAAAAAAGTACATTATACATATAAAATGGGGTCCCCCAAAAAAACTCTACATATCCCTACTACGGAGATGACAGGAATGTGTCGGGACTGGATGAACAGAAGCACTGAGGCATTGGAGAAGCAGAAGAGGAGATGGGGCCTTCTTCAACCTGTCAACATGGACAGCTTTTGAAATAGTAAGATTTGGATTAAAAAAAAATTAATTTATTACCAGAAAGGCTCTCTGTAATGAGAAAAAAATGAAAATTTAGGCTCTAATGTAGACTGACGCAGAGGTGAGGCCTTAAAGACAGTGTCACCAATACGAAGGAACACAAGCGTGGTTGTACTGTGCTGCCGACTAATCATCTCCGCGTGTGAAGCCTGTCGTCTTTCTCGCACAGACGCACTGATAGTCTGAAACGTGCGGATATGAGACTGAGCATAGTCATCAGCGCAATACAATGGCACGCGTGGGGCTACTAGTATGTCGTAAGGGAGACGTTTCTCTTCGCCAAACACAATATAGTGAGGAGTCTTTCCCGTAGATGAATTCACAGATCCATTAAAGGAAGCAGCTGCATACGGAAGCCAATCTTCCCATGATTCATGGAGTTTACTTGCATAATGCCAAAATCTCCAAAATTTTTCTATTAGTCCGTTCCACAAGTCCATTAGAAGCTGGATGGTGAATAAAGCATTGAGAAATTTTGTACTGCTGGCAAATGGTATTAAGTACCTCATTTTTAAGCTCTGACCCATTATCAGAAAGCAAAATTGAAGATGTAGTAAATGGACAAAGGAGGTGGGACACTAAAGCATGGGCCACAACTGTAGGAGATTTGTTGGGCAAAGGTACAAGAATAACAAAACAACTGAAATGATCAACGTAGACTAGAACAAAAGAAGATGCTTGATGACTGCGAAGTAATTGCATCAGGTCCATAGCAACAGTATCAAAAAGGACCAGCAGGAGTCAGATATTCAAGCATAGAAGCTGTGACAACTTTAGTTTGTGTACAAGAAAGACATTGCGCTACAAGAGTTGTGATGTCAAGGCTCATCGTTGTCCAGTAACAACGCTTACAAGCCATTGTTAAAGATTTGTCACGGCCTGGATGACAAGACTGGGGAGCGTCATGAATGAGCTGAAGCACAGATGAAACTAAAGAAGCTGGAATGACAAGTTGCGTCACTGTTTGCTCATAAATTGATACAGTACGGCATAACATACCATCAAGGGAAAACTGAGACAAAGGTATATGCAACTTCGGTAAAACAGACTCATCACCCAATTCTAAGGCATATACCACAGCAGACCATAAAGGGTCTTGACGCTGGGCAGCAAAAATTTCCTCTTTTGAGAAAAATAGTTATTTCTGACACAGAGGCAACAGTAACACTTCGAAAGAGAGCATCTGCAGTTACATTTGCTTTATCGGGCAAATACTTGATCATCGGTTTAAATTGATCGACTATGACAAACCATCTGGTGGGTCGACCTGATAATTTTTTACCCTTTAAAAAGGTGAAACAAGGCAGCATGATCACTGCCATAGATGATGTCACGAAAATTACGTAAAGCCCATAACAGTGTCAGAGCCTCTAGATGAATAACTGAATAGCAAGACTCAGCACCATTCAAGTTACGGCTGGCATACACAGTGACCTGAGGACAAGAACTTTCAGTCTGCTGCATTAGAACAGCGCCTGCTCTTAAAGCACTTGCATCGGTGAAAAGTGTAAAAGGCACACTGTAATCTGGAAAGACAAGGACAAGGACAAGGAATGAGTGGACGATTCTGGGCTTGTTCCTCCCTCTCCTCCACCCTCTGACTACTTCATGCCACGTACTAAAATTCTTCGTAATGATGTTTTCCATGCCCTCGCTGGCCTAAACCCTCGGAAGGCTTATGGACCTGATGGGGTCCCTCCTATTGTTCTCCGAAACTGTGCCTCCGTGCTTGCACCTTGCCTAGTCAAACTCTTTCAGCTCTGTCTGTCAACATCTACCTTTCCTTCTTGCTGGAAGTTTGCCTACATTCAACCTGTTCCTAAAAAGGGTGACCGCTCTAATCCCTCAAACTACCGTCCTATTGCTTTAATTTCCTGCTTATCTAAAGTTTTTGAATCTATCCCCAACAGGAAGATTTTTAAACATCTATCACTTCACAACCTTCTATCTGATCGCCAGTATGGGTTCCGTCAAGGCCGCTCTACTGGTGATCTTCTGGCTTTCCTTACTGAGTCTTGGTCATCCTCTTTTAGAGACTTTGGTGAAACTTTTGCTGTTGCCTTGGACATATCAAAAGCCTTTGATAGAGTCTGGCACAAAGCTTTGATTTCCAAACTACCCTCCTACGGTTTCTATCCTTCTCTCTGTAACTTCATCTCAAGTTTCCTTTCTGACCGTTCTATTGCTGCTGTGGTAGTCGGTCACTGTTCTTCTCCTAAATCTATTAACAGTGGTGTTCCTCAGGGTTCTGTCCTGTCACCCACTCTCTTCTTATTATTCATTAATGATCTTCTAAATCAAACTTCTTGTCCTATTCACTCCTATGCTGATGATACCACCCTGCACTTTTCCACGTCTTTTCATAGACGTCCAACCCTTCAGGAGGTAAACATATCACGCAGAGAAGCCACAGAACGCCTGACTTCTGATCTTTCTAAAATTTCTGATTGGGGCACAGCAAACTTGGTATTGTTCAATGCCTCAAAAACTCAATTCCTCCATCTATCAACTCGACACAATCTTCCAGACCACTATCCCCTCCTCTTCAATGACACTCAACTGTCTCCCTCTTCTACACTGAACATCCTCGGTCTGTCCTTTACTTATAATCTGAACTGGAAACTTCACATCTCATCTCTAGCTAAAACAGCTTCTATGAAGTTAGGTGTTCTGAGACGTCTCCGCCAGTTTCTCTCACCCCCCCAGCTGCTAACTCTGTACAAGGGCCTTATCCGTCCATGTATGGAGTATGCTTCACATGTCTGGGGGGGGTTCCACTCATACTGCTCTTCTAGACAGGCTGGAATCAAAAGCTTTTCGTCTCATCAACTCCTCTCCTCTAACTGACTGTCTTCAGCCTGTTACTCCTCTCAAGAGGAGCATGACACGTCTCTGATTAATTTCACAATTTAGTTTCCGTGCTGCCGATTGCTGAATTAAGGTATAGTCCCTACCGGTGTCTACTAAAACACAGGGTCCGAGGCAACTGACAGTAGCCCCTTTTCTGTTTCCTCCTACTTTCTCTATCTCTCTTTTCATGTTCTATTAAGTGCGCAACGACTTAACCTGCTCTCCTGCCCACGCTCTTGAATCTTCTCAGTTTTCCACTATCTGGTTATGGCTACAGAATCTCTCTCAAATTAAATTTATCTGTGCTGTATACCTCTCACCTAACTCCTCTCACTATAAGTAATTCTTTGACTACTTAACTTCCAAATTGGTGCACATTCTGACACTCTTCTCTTTCGCGGAGATCTCCATTCCTGGAGACTTCTGTGTTCACCACCAGCTTTGGCTTTCCTCTCCTTTCACTGACCATCCTGGTGAATTAGCCTTTAACTTTGCTATCCTCCACAACTAAGAGCAACTGGTGCAACGCCCTACTCGTATACTTGACTGTCTTGGAGATATCCCAACATTCTTGACCATTTCCTAATCTTTCTGCTTATGCTGTTACCCGGCTTTGTCCGTTAGGGTCCTCCGATCAGAACCTGATATCTGTATCTTGTCCTATTGCTCCAATCCCTCCTCAGGATCCCCCAAAGAGGAGGTGCCTCTGGTGTTTTGCCTCTGTAATTGGGGAACCTGAAGAGGCATTACGCTGATTTTCCATCGAATGACTACTGCATCCGTGTCAGAGACCCGTCTCTGTTTACATTCCTACAAAACCGTTAGACTGACCACTGTTTGAAGAAAATTACCGTCACCTTCCTAGTTGATGAAAATCGTCCGTTCCTGAAATCACACGAACTTATCTCTTCACTTCACATGACCACTAATAATAATAAAAAAATTGTATGAACGATAACGAACTCAATATTTTTCACACCAAGACCGGTGTTGATTTATTCTTTAATGAGTCACTAAGCTTTCCATTTGACATAGATTATCTTTTTTGTTGTTTGTGACTCACTTGTAATGCGTATTACAATGATATGTAAAGTGATTTTCCTGTCTGTATTTCCACTGGTCACCTATCATGTATTTCCTTTAAAAGAGACACAGAAAACTAGATAGATATATAGACATTCCCCTCCTCCTCCTCCTTTTCTCCACACAACACTCACAGCTGGCAACACGTTGTCTGGGAAGTGCATTTGCTTGGCTGTGGGAAATGAGCAGCCTAGGCAGCAAACTATGTGGGTGTGATACTTGTTGTGTGTGTGTGTGTGTGTGTGTGTGTGTGTGTGTGTGTGTGTGTGTGTGTGTGTGTGTGTGTGTGTGTGTGTGTGTGTGTGTGTGTGTGTGTGTGTGTGTGTGTGTGTGTGTTTGTGTGTGTTTATGTAGGAAGGACACTGGCCAAGGGCAACAAAAATCCAATAAAAAAAATACCCACTGAAATGCCAATCCCATAAAAGGGTCAAAGCAGTGGTAAAAAATTGATGAATAAGTGTCTTGAAACCTCTCTCTTGAAGGAATTCAAGTCATAGGAAGGTGGAAATACAGAAGCAGGCAGGAAGTTCCAGAGTTTACCAGAGAAAGGGATGAATGATTGAGAATACTGGTTAACTCTTGCGTTAGAGAGATGGACAGAATAGCGATGAGAGAAAGAAGAAAGTTGTGCAGCGAGGCCGCGGAAGGAGGGGAGGCATGCAGTTAGCAAGATCAGAAGAGCAGTTAGCATGAAAATAGCGGTAGAAGACAGCTAGAGATGCAACATTGCGGCGATGAGAGAGAGGCTGAGGACAGTCAGTTAGAGGAGAGGAGTTGATGAGACAAAAAACTTTTGATTCCACCCTGTCTAGAAGAGCAGTATGAGTGGAACCCCCCCCAGACATGTGAAGCATACTCCATACATGGACAGATAAGGACCTTGTACAGAGTTAGCAGCTGTGTGTGTGTGTGTGTGTGTGTGTGTGTGTGTGTGTGTGTGTGTGTGTGTGTGTGTGTGTGTGTGTGTGTGTGTGTGTTTGCAAATAGCAAAGAAGGATGACAGTGAGGACGACGAGAGAGAGAGAGAGAGAGAGAGAGAGAGAGAGAGAGAGAGAGAGAGAGAGAGAGAGAGAGAGAGAGAGAGAGAGAGAGAGAGAGAGAGAGAGAGAGAGAGATCTAAATAAGGTGAGCGGAGACGGACAAAACCAGGAGAAACAAGTGCAGGAGGAGGAGGAGGAGGAGGAGGAGGAGGAGGAGGAGGAGGAGGAGGAGGAGGAAGACAGAAGGGCTAAGAGGAGGCGAGGGTGTGGAGGAAATCACAATGCACAGGATGGGTGAGGAGGGAACAAAGGCTGCTCGAGGAGTTACAGAAATGCGAGCGAGGGAGGCGAATGGATACTATTGACCAAGAAATTGACATGGAGCGAGGGACAAGAGAAAAACAGTGACTGAACCCAAGAGCGGTGAAGAGGACGAATACGATATTGTATATAATAGTATTTTTTAGCAAATGAACAACATTAAGTTAGCTCTAACCCAGACAGAAATTTTAGAAAGATCAGAAGTCAGGTGTTCCCTCCTACTTTCTCTATCCTCATTTTCAATCTAAAGCTGGATGTTGCGTCTATGTGCACAGTAACATAACCTACTCCCGTGGCCACGCTCTTGAATCTTTCGAGTTTTCCACCATCTGGCTACGACTACAGAGTTACAAAATTTTTCTGTGTTGTATACTTCTCACCTATCTCTTCTTACAATGAGAAATTCTTTGACTACTTAACTTCCAAAGTGGAGCACATTCTCTCCCGTTTTGCGGAGATCTCCATTCTTGAAGATTTAATGTACGACACCGGCTTTGGCTTTCCTCTTCCTTCACTGACTATTCTGGTGAACTAGCCCTTAACTTTGCTATCCTCCACGACCTACAGCACCTGGTGCAACACCCTATTCGTATTCCTGACTGTCTTGGGCATACTCGCAACATTCGTGATCTTTTCCTAACGCTTAATCCTGCTTATGCTGTTATCCTATCTTTTCCTTTGGACTCCTGCGATCACGATCTCATATGTGTATCTTGTTCTATCGCTCAATCCCTCCTCAGGATCCTCTAAAGTTGAGGTGCCTCTGGCATTTTGGTTCTGCTAATTGGGGAGACCTGAGGAGGTATTATGCTGATTTTCCTTGGAATGACTACCGCTTCCGTGTCAAAGGCCTCTGTGTCCTGAGCGCATAACAAAGGTGATAGTGTCTGGCATGGAGGCGTACAATCCTCACTCTTTTTCTCGATCTAAACCTTCCAAACCTTGGTTTAACACAGCCTTTCTCGTATTATACATGACAGAGAGGTGGTCCACAAAGGGTATTTGGGAGTTCCATCCCCTGAATCTCATGCGCTTTTTTTTCTCCCCGGAATCATTAACTCTTTCATTAATAGAAAATGTCAAAATCATCCAAGATCTAACTCCTGTCATGACTTCTGGCACCTAGCCAAAAACACCTACAATAACTTAGCTAATTTATCTTTCCCTCCTTTATTTCAACCTGATGGCACCAGTGCCATCTCATCTTTCAAAAGCTGAACGCTTCGCTCAAGCCTTTGCTACAGACTCTACCTTTTTTTTTGATGTGTTAGCGTTACTACTTCGGGTTAGCGTTACTACTTCACGCTACCCGTTAAGATCCTTCCCCACTAGTGAAGTTTTCCATTCTGTCGCTGGCATAAACCCTGGGAAGGTTCATGGAGCTGATGGGGTTCCTTCTATTGTTCTCCGAAACCGTGCCGCCGTGCTTGCACCTTGCCAACTCAAACTCTCTCAGCCCTGTCTATCAACATCTACATTTTTTTTTTCTTTCTGGAAGTCTGCCTACATTTAACCTGTTCCTAAAAAGTGTTTTAATCCCTCAAACTACCGTCCTATTGCTTTAATATCCTGCCTATTGAAAGGTTTTGAATCTATCCTCAACAGGAAGATTGTTAAACATCTATCACTTTACAACCTTTTTTTCTGATCGCCAGGTTGGGTTCCGTCATGGCCACTCTGCTGGTGATTTTCTGGCTTTCCTTACTGAGTCTTGGTCATCCTCTTTTAGAGATTTTGGTGAAACTTTTGCTGTTGCTTTAGACATAACGAAACTTTTGATAGAGCCTGGCATAAAGCTTTGATTTCCAAATTGCCCTCCTACAGATTCTATCCTTCTCTCTGTAAGTTCATCTCAAGTTTCTTTCTGACCGTTCTTTTGCTGCGTTGGTAGAAGGTTACTGTTCTTCTAAATCTATTAACAGTGGTGTTCCTCATGGTTCTGTCATGTCATCCACTCTTTTTCTATTATTCATGAATGATCTATATCAAACTTCTTGTCCTATCCACTCCTACACTGATGATAACACTCTGTACTTTTACAGAGTGTTTTGTAGACGTCCAACCCTTCAGGTAGTAAACATTTCACGCAGGGAAGCCATAGAAGGCCTGACTTCATATCTCTTTAAAATTTCTGATTGGGCAGAGCAAACTTAGCATTGTTCAGTTTACTCAAAAACTCAATTCCACCATCTGTCAACTCGACTCAACCTTCCAGACAACTATCCTCTCTTCTTCAGTGACACTCAACTGTCCCCCTCTTCTACACTGAACACTCTCGGTCTGTCCTTTACTCATAATCTAAACTGGAAACTTCACATCTCATCCCTAGATAAAACAGCTTTTATGAAGTTAGTCGTTCTGAATCGTCTCCGCCACTTTTGCTCGTCCCTCCAGTTGCTACCTCTGTACAGGGGCTTTATCCGCCCATGAATGAGGAATCGAAAGATTTTCGTCTTATTAACTCTTCTCCTCAAACTGACTGTCTTCAGCCTCTTTGTCATCGTCGCTGTGTTGCATCTCTTGCTATCTTCTACCGCTATTTCCATGCCAACTGCTCTTCTGATCCTGCTAAGTGCATGCCTCCCCTTCTACTGCAGATTGCTTCACAAAACCTTTCTCTTACTCTCACCACTATTCCGTCCACCTCTCTAATGCAAGAGGTAACCAGTATTCTGAATCATTCATCACTTTTTCTGGTAAACTCTATAATTCCATGCCTGCTTCTGTATTTCCACGTTCCTATGACTTGAACTCTTTCAAGAGGGAGGTTTCAAAACACTTATCCTGTAATGTCTAGCAACTGCTGGTATTCGCCGCTCTCGGACGGTGCCCCGCATCTACGGCAGTGGTAATCACTAAATTCTGCAAGAGAACCACTGTAATAGACTACTTTCACTGAGAGCCACACCCCCCAAAAAAAGGTGATATTTATTCGAATGTCATTACTAACTATGGCTTCGTTTTCCACTAAAATTTTAAAATATCTTTCGAGATAAAAGGCTTGGAAGTCATATATTAGCATTTATTTTGTACAAAAATTATAAATAAAAAAATTTCGAGATTGGGATTATGGTAGTAACTGATTTATATATTTCCTGAATGGAGAGCTGCCACTCAAGCTGTCATGGGCCGCATACGGCTCGCGAAACGCGCAATGAATACCAGTGATCTAAGGAATGTAGGTCTAATGCAACATGTCATCCTGAAACCACTTAATGTTTTTTATTTTTTTCTAGACTTGGTACATGCCTGCCCTTTTGAAATCCAGTGTTGTGAATGTCTAAGAAATTGAGTACATGTCGTTCAACCATTAGAATGCATTCACTGCACTATCCTTCAACAGTACAGTCCCTCTTGTTTGATTCCACCTCTGAAGCACTTCCATGACATTTTTTTTTTTTTTTTGCGTGAAGGAAGATGTAAAACAGATAGTGACAGACGATGCAGAATGTACAACGCAGAATGTACAAATCTTTACTTGCCGTTATCTTGATTGTAGGGTATTGAAGGGTGCCCAGGATACTCACAATTTATATTAATATACGGCGGCCTTTGTACATCTGCGTTTCGCTGCCACACTCTGAAGCATTCTGAGCACACCATGCACAACTACAATACAACTACAAATACAACCACTACAAACAAGACTACAAACAAGCTGAAAATAGTACAAGAAACATACAACACAGCAACGTGGAGAAGGCTTATTCCAAACAGCGACTTTATATAGAAACTTTATATAGAAACGGGGGCACTATGTATATACTAATATAATATAGATAAATAAATAAATAGATTATATATATATATATATATATATATATATATATATATATATATATATATATATATATATATATATATATATATATATATATATATATATATATATATATATATATATATATATATATATGTTACAGTCAAAACCCGGAATCAGTCAAAACTAGTTTTAACTAGGTATTTTCAATGTGTTGGTGAACAACTAGTATTACCTAGGCAAAACTAGTTATACCTTAATGTGTTTCATATAATTAAAAATATCAAAGTTTAACTAGTTAAGTCTAGTTTTATCTGATCGTGTAAGTTAAAACTAGATTCAACAACGGTACTGAATGTCAAAAGTAGGTGAGGGATATGACCACTCGTTTGAGTACCATTGCTCGTTTGAGTACCATTTTTGGGGAACTCAAACATAACATCCCCATCTAACCTAACCTAACCTAACCTAACTAGGTTAGACTAAAAGTGAAACTGGTGTAGTGCCGGGGAAAACATTTATATGTATAAGTAGCATTAGGTTAGGTTAGGTTAGGTTAGGTTAGATGGGGATGTTATGTTTGAGTTCCCGAAAAATGGTACTCAAACGAGCAATGGTACTCAAACGAGTGATCATATCCCTCACCTACTTTTGACATTCAGTACCGTTGTTGAATCTAGTTTTAACTTACACGATCAGATAAAACTAGATTTAACTAGTTAAACTTTGATATTTCTAGTTATATCAAACACATTAAGGTATAACTAGTTTTGCCTAGGTAATACTAGTTGTTCACCAACACGTTGAAAATACCTAGTTAAAACTAGTTTTGACTGATTCCGGGTTTTGACTGTAACATATATATATATATATATATATATATATATATATATATATATATATATATATATATATATATATATATATATATATATATATATATATATATATATATATATATATATATATATATATACGAGGTGTGTCATTAAAGTTCCAGGACTGGTGCCACACAAGTTTTATTTCACATCCAGGCTACAAACTATAGGTTATCTCCTTCGAAGTAATCCCCCTGGCACCGCATGCACTTGTCCATCCTTCTCTGCCAGGCTTGCATGCACTGCTGGAAGGATTCTTGCGGGATGCTCCTCAGCTCCGTCGTCACGGCCTTTTTGATGTCGTCCGCATCATCAAAACGGGTCCCCTTCATGACCTCCTTGAGCTTGGGGAAGAGGAAGAAGTCGCACGGAGCGAGGTCAGGTGAGTAGGGCGGTTGCTCCAGCACGGCGATGTTCTTCTTGGCCAAGAACTCTCTGATGCTCAGGGCATTGTGAGCAGGCGCATTGTCGTGGTGAAGCAGCCACGAGTTGCCCTGCCACAACTCCCGCCTCTTCTCGCGCACTGCACGAAGCAGACGCCGCAGTACTTCTTTGTACACATGTTGGTTGACTGTCTGGCCCTGTGGCAAGAACTCGCAGTGGACGATGCCCCTCACATCGAAGAAAGCGATCAACATGACCTTGAAGCTGGACCTGGACTGCCTTGCTTTCTTCGGCCGTGGCGACGCCGGACTCTTCCATTGAAGGCTCTGGCGTTTGGTCTCCGGGTCGTACTCAAATACCCAGGACTCATCGCCGGTGATGACTCTCCTGAGCAAGTCTGGTTCAGTTTCCAGACGCTCGAGGATGTCCTGACACACCTGCATGCGTCGTCCCTTCTGGTCATCGTTCAGGAGTCTCGGCACCATCTTCGCACAGACTTTCCGCATGCCCAGATCTTCAGTGATAATCTTCCACACGCTGTTGTGGTTCATGCCAAGCTCATCTGCGATCTTTCGAACAGTCAACCGACGATCGTCACGCACCATCTGCTTGACACGCTCAACATTGGCCTCATTCCTGCTCGTTGAGGGTCTTCCACTCCTGGGGTCATCTTCCACGTCCTCCCGGCCCTCTTTGAACCTCTTGCACCACTCAAAAACACGTGAGCGTGACATTGTCTCATCCCCGTACACTTTTTGCAGCATACCCAGTGCTTCTGACGGCGTTTTCCCCAACTGCACCAAAAACTTCAAGTTTGTTCGCTGTTCAGCGCTCATTGTTAAACGACCTGCAACAGAGGACATGATTTTAAAAGCACGTAAGAAAAAGATTAGTGACTGTAGAGGGTTGGGAGCGCAGTTGTATACTCCAGAAGGATTACTTTGAAGGGGAAATATGGTGGTTTGTGGCTTGGGTTTGAAATTCATCTTTTAGGACACCAGTCCTGGGACTTTAATGACACACCTCGTATATATATATATATATATATATATATATATATATATATATATATATATATATACGAGTATATATATATATATATATATATATATTCATCAATGATCATATACATTCAATCAATGATCAAACATTGCAGCGATGAGAAAAAGGCTGAAGATAGTCAGTTAGAGGAAAGGAGCTGATAAAACGAAAGATTTTGATTCCGCCCTGTCTGAAAGAGCGGTATGAGTAGAATCCCCCTCCCATACATGTGAAGTATACTCGATACATGGACGGAAAAAGGTTCCTGTACACAGTTAGCAGCGGGGGAGGTGAGAAAAACTGTCGGAGATGACTCAGAACAACTAACTTCATAGTAGCTGTTTTAGCTAGAGGTGAGATATATTTCTACTTTACATCAGTGTTAAATCAGTGTTAAATCAGTGTTAAAAAGGGGAACAGTAGGATGACATTAATTAAGAGAGGGATAGTTGTCTGGAAGGTTATGGCGAGTTGACAGATGGAGGAACTGAGTTTTTGAGGCATTGAACAATACTAAGTTTGCTCTACCTCAATCAGAAATTTTACAGAGATCAGAAGTCAGGCTTTCTGTGTCTTTCCTGCATGAACTGTTTACTTCCTGAATGGTTCGACGTCGTCGAAAAGACATGGAAAAGTGCAGAGTGGTATCATCAGCATAGGAGTGGATAGTACAGAAATTTGTTTTAAAAGATCATTGATGAATAATAGGAAGAGAGTGGGTGACAGGACAGAACCCTAAGGAACCCCACTGTCAATAGATTTAGGAGAGCAGTGATACTTTACCACAGCAGCAATAGAGTGGTCAGAAAGGAAACTTGAGATGAAGTTACAGAGAAAAGAATAGAAGCCATGTATGTCTAAGGCAACAGCAAATTCACCAAAATCTCTGAAAGAGGATGACCAAGACTCAGTAAGGAAAGCCAGATCAACAGAATAGCAGCCTTGATGGAACCCATACCAGCGATCAAATAGAAGGTTGTTAAATGAGAAATATTTAAGAATCTTCCTGTTGAATATAGATTAAAAACTTTAGATAGGCAGGAAATTAAAGCAATAGGACGGTAGTATGAGGAATTAGAACGGTCACCTTTTTAAGGAACAGGCTGAATGTAGGCAAACTTCCAGCAAGAGGGAAAGGGAGATGTTGATAGACAGAGTTGAAAGGTATTGAATAGGCAAGATGCAAGCACGGAGGCAACAATAGGAGGGACACAATCAGGGACACCATAAGCCTTCTGAGGGTTTAGGCCAACAGGGGCATGGAAAACATCACTGCGGAGGATCTTAATAGGTAGGATGAAGTACAGTAATATAAGGGTGGAGAAGAGGGAGGAACAAACCCTAAATCATCCAGGATGGCGTTTGTAGCAAAGGTTTGAGTGAAGAGTTCAGCTTTAGAAATAGATGAGATGGCAATAGTGCCATCCGGCTGGAATAAAGGTGGGAAAGATGAAGAAGCAAAGTTATTGGAGATGGTTTCGTCTAGGTGCCTGAAATGACGAGCGGAGCTAGGTCTTGAAAGATTTTGACACTTTCTATTAATAAAAGAGTTTTGGCTAGCTGGAGAACAGACTAGCATGATTCTGGGCAGAAATAAAAAGCACATGAGATTCAGGTGATGAAAGGCTCAAGTACCTTTTGTGGGTCACCTCTCTATCATGTATAGCACGAAAACATGCTGTGTTAAACCAGGGTTTGGAAGGTTTGGGTCGAGAGAAAGAGTTCAGAATGTATGCCTCTATGCCAGACACTATCACCTCTGTTATGCTTTCAGAAAACAGAGACAGTCTCTGAAATGGAAACAGTAGCCATTCCAAGGAAACTCAGCATAATACCTCCTCAGGTCCCCCCAATTAACAGACGCAAAACCCCAGAGGCACCTCCGCTTTGGGTAATCCTGAGAAGGGATTGGAGCGATAGGACAAGATACAGATATGAAGTTGTGATAGGAGATGCCCAACGGAGAGGAAAGGGTAACAGCATAAGCAGGAGGATTAGAGGTGAGGAAAATAAAAACACACGTTCAGAATTTTAATTATCTCCTTCAGAACAAACTATGGTCTGACCATTTTAAATTGAGCGTCTAAGCGTTGTCTTTTCCGGAGATTCCCTGGCTTGCGGCATTGTCAAACCTCCTACAGGGCCAAATATGAGATTAGAGCCTATGTGTCGCTGATAACCTCGTTCCCCACACACCAACCCTCTCTCTCTCTCTCTCTCTCTCTCTCTCTCTCTCTCTCTCTGCATATATAATCTACATTTCATGCAGTTTTATTTCTATCAGTGATCTATACTTGCCTATGAATCATAAAATTTGAGGAAAAATCTGCCTGTCAGTCAGTAAAGTTTCCCCTCTCTCTCTCTCTCTCTCTCTCTCTCTCTCTCTCTCTCTCTCTCTCTCTCTCTCTCTCTCTCTCTCTCTCTCTCTCTCTCCATTGTGAGTTTCATTTAATTAAATGCGATAAGTTTCGTTTTAGATATATTTCCTTAAACTATGACATATATATATATATATATATATATATATATATATATATATATATATATATATATATATATATATATATATATATATATATATATATATATATATATATATATATATATATATATATATATATATATATATATATATATATATATATATATATATATATATATATATATATATATATTTTTTTTTTTTTTAGTGTAGTGGTTTCGCTGTTCGGTCAACAGCTTTTGAGGGGCCAAGTAATGGCCCTCTATTAGCCTTTTCTTTTAAAAAATACTTATTTACTGAGTAAATAAGCCCTGTTTCTTGACTGTGGAGGTGATGAGAGCGAGCGGGAGAGGTAGCTTCGTTCGTGGCTGGCGGCGCGAGAGGAAGTGATCATGGATTAAGACGGTCACTTTGACCGTGTGACCTCACTCGGTCACCCATGGAGACGCGACAACGCCTGGAGGAAACTTTGCCAAGTACTGTGGTGTTTGCGAAAACAACGCAAGCATCATTAAAAAAAAAAAAAAAAAAAAACACACATTACATTAACTGGCCTTTTTTTTTAGAGCATCACAGAGTATATATACTATAATACTATCTAATTTTGATGTAATTTTGAGGTGTGTTTTGGTATAAGTGCTGCAGAGCCGCAGGCCGGGGAATCCCTGGAAAGGATAACGCATAAACACTCAATTCAAATTGGTCAGACCATAACTCCACATCAGCTGTCTTTAATGGATCTATTATTTCTCCGTTCTTCGGCCTAAATACCTGACCCTTGAGGTCAGTCTTCGCCTGACTAGCTACCTTTAATTCGTAATTGTTTTTAGCGCTCTTCGTTAACTTCCTGACTGTCCTATACAATTAATTATATTGAGGTCTTAAATCCTTTTCCCTCTGCCTTTAATCTCTTATATATACTTCTCTTCTGTCCTATAAAGTGTTTTAACCTATCAGTCATCTATTTAGGGTCATGCTTCTTTGATCTTATTGTTCTATAAGGAACGATTCTAACTGGCCTGTATGTAATCTATCAACATAATATTTGTACAAGTCATCAATATTTATTTCCCCTAATCTCCCCATCTCGGCCTCCTCCATCGGTTCCACTCCGCTTCCCACCCTTCTCTGCTTTAGCATGAACTGACCCCTCAGCATCATTCCCGATCCTCAGCATATCTCCCCCTCTCTCACCCCCACTACTCATCCGGCCATTTCTCACCTCCTCCTGACCTCCACCCTCACTCCACTCACTCCACTCTCTCCCTCTCCTCTGTCCTGGATCTCACCCGCCCATCCCCTCTGTCCATTACCAGTCAACTCCCTGGAAGTACCTTCTTAATCACTAAAAATCTGCTCTCCTAAAGTCAGGTATTTTTACTGTTTTTTGCTTCTAGAAGCTTCTTCCCATTTTAAAATTGTACCTAATTCCACGATGGTCACTGTTACTTAGCTGTCTCCCAACCTCCACCTGTGTGACTGTTTCCTCCCTGTTAGTCAGAATTAAATTTAGAATATTATTGTCCTTTGTGGGTTCTAAAATTACCTGTTTAAAAAAAAAGCATCCTCTAATCCTTCTATTTATGCTGACACTTATATGTATTATGCACTTGTACGATATGTAAATAAAAATATGAAAATGTGTATGAACTATGTACTGCGTGATTTTTTATATGAACGTATTCCCCATTTTTGTACATACACAAAACGTAGTAATGCTACGTAGCCTTACCTCCTTTGTGCATGTGTGTTACCCATCCCTCATCCCCGCCCTGACAAAGAGCAATAATTTTGTGGTAGGAATATGAACCCCGTATGAATGAAGCGTGTGTGAAGGAATGCACGTGTTATGTTGAAAATTACATGAATAATTATACAAATAAAAATATATATATATATATATATATATATATATATATATATATATATATATATATATATATATATATATATATATATATATATATATATATATAATAAAATAAAAATTAAATCAAATTAAATTAAATTACTAAAAATTAAGTAGAATAAATTTAAAATGGCCCACGCCAGGATGATGGTAATAAATAAATAAATAAATAAATAAATAAGTAAATAAATAAATAAAAAATAAATAAAAATGAGGAGATAGGTATGACTGACAACAGACACCGTGCTGAACACCTCTGTGTTTTTCCAACCTTCGTGTGGAATTTTGTACGCCCTTCAGGCTCAGGCCTGAAAAAATCCACACAAAGGTGAGGATTTTTCCACGTCTTTTCATAGATACATAACCCTTCAGGAAGTAAACAGTTCATGCAGGAAAGCCACAGAATGCCTGACTTCTGATCTCTGAAAAATTTCTTATTGGGGCAGAGCAAACTTGGTACTGTTCAATGCCTCAAAAACTCAGTTCTTATATCTATCAACACGACACAACCTTCCAGACAACTATCCCCTTTCCTTCAATGACAATGACACTCAACTGTCTCCCTCTATTACATTGAACATCCTCGGTCTATCCTTTTCTTATAATCTAAACTGGAAACTTCACATCTCATCTCTAGCTAAAACAGCTTCAATGAAGTTAGGTGTTATGAGACGTCTCCGCCAGTTTTCTCACTCTCCAGTTGCTAACTCTGTATAAAGATTTTATCCTGGCTACCATAATCGAGCCATACTTTGTCCGACCGCCGTTCCCGCGCTTGGACAAGAAGCGGTGTACTGGCCGAAAGAACAATCCCCTTGAAGGGGAACGAAAGGGTAACGGGTTAAAACCAGCACTACTCACACCCACTGTCATTTAAGCCGGCATGGGCGATTCGAAACCTACCTACCAGGCTCGCACCCGATAGGATTCCAGCTGAAGACGCCACCCTCAGACCAGGCGGTTGGGTACCTTCCACAATGCCCGTCGCATTATGAAACATCATTAGCAAGCGTAACACCTCTTGCGAGAGCGCCTCAGACCTTTGGAACGGACACAGAGGCTTTATGCCCACCCCTCCAACCTGGGGGGAACTGGTACCGCATCCGCACCGTGTACCCCTAATTAAAGTCGTGAACCCGTTGGGCTTTTGACAGGAAGAGCGCTGCCATCCCCCCAGTGGTCCGTCATCCCGGAAACGCCAGCGTGACTACTGTAGCTCAGTTTAAGTGGGTTTGGCTCTGGACTCAGCAAATCACACCGACGAGCCCCACCCAAACGGGATAGAGAACCCGAAAGAGCAGGAAGACTCCGGATTAGACAGGCTGTTAAGGGAACCGAAGCCTGGCGGAATCCCATTGCTCTACGACCGTTTGATAAGGGAAGATGGAATATTATCCATCTCCCCGCCTCACGTTCGTCTCGTGGGGAAGCACTTTAAGCGAAGGACCAACCCTGAACCTCACGAACAGGTTTGTTCCTCCATTACCAGCGGGCGCCACGGGGAGGCACATTTCCCCTGTAACTAAGTCTCAAGTAGGGTTTTCACGTCACTTAAGGAGTTGCAGCACAATATCAACCTAGGCCCTACAGGAGTCATAGTTATTCGAAAGCTTTTCGTTCCATCAACTCCTCTCCTCTAACTGACTGTCTTCAGCCTCTTACTCGTCGCCGCAATGTTCCATCTCCAGCTATCTTCTTTTTTTTTTTTCTATGTAGGAAGGACACTGGCCAAAGGCAACAAAAATCTAATAAAAAAAATGCCCACTGAAATGCCAGTCCCATAAAAGGGTCAAAGCAGTGGTCAAAAATTGATGGATAAGTGTCTTCAAACCTCCCTCTTGAAGGAATTCAAGTCATAGGAAGGTGGAAATACAGAAGCAGGCAGGGAGTTCCAGAGTTTACCAGAGAAAGGGATGAATGATTGAGAATACTGGTTAACTCTTGCGTTAGAGAGGTAGACAGAATAGGGGTGAGAGAAAGAAGAAAGTCTTGTGCAGCGAGGACGCGGAAGGAGGGGAGGCATGCAGTTAGCAAGATCAGAAGAGCAGTTAGCATGAAAATAGCGGTAGAAGACAGCTAGATATGCAACATTGTGGCGGTGAGAGAGAGGCTGAAGACAGTCAGTTAAAAGAGAGGAGTTGATGTGACGAAAATCTTTTGATTCCACCCTGTCTAGAAGAGCAGTATGAGTGGAACCCCCCCAGACATGTGAAGCATACTCCATACATGGACGGATAAGGCCCTTGTACAGAGTAAGCAGCTGAGGGGGTGAGAAAAACTGGCGGAGACGTCTCAGAATACCTAACTTCATAGAAGCTGTTTTAGCTAGAGATGAGATGTGAAGTTTCCAGTTCAGATTATAAGTAAAGGACAGACCAAGGATGTTCAGTGTAGAAGAGGGGGACAGTTGAGTGTCATTGAAGAAGAGGGGATAGTTGTCTGGAAGGTTGTGTCGAGTTGATAGATGGAGGAATTGAGTTTTTGAGGCATTGAACAATACCAAGTTTGCTCTGCCCCAATCAGAAATTATAGAAAGATCAGTCAGGCGTTCTGTGGCTTCCCTGCGTGATATGTTTACCTCCTGAAGGGTTGGACGTCTATGAAAAGACATGGAAAAGTGCAGGGTGGTATCATCAGCGTAGGAGTGGATAGGACAAGAAGTTTGGCTTAGAAGATCATTAATGAATAATAAGAAGAGAGTGGGTAACAGGACAGAACCCTGAGGAACACCACTGTTAGTAGATTTAGGACAAGAACAGTGACCGTCTATCACAGCAGCAATAGAACGGTCAGAAAGGAAACTTGAGATGAGAGAAGGATAGAAACCGTAGGAGGGTAGTTTGGAAATCAAAGCTTTGTGCCAGACTCTATCAAAAGCTTTTATTATGTCCAAGACAACAGCAAAAGTTTCACCAAAATCTCTAAAAGAGGATGACCAAGACTCAGTAAGGAAAGCCAGAAGATCACCAGTAGAGCGGCCTTGACGGAACCCATACTGGCGATCAGATGGAAGGTTGTGAAGTGATAGATGTTTAAGAATCTTCCTGTTGAGGATAGATTCATAAACTTTAGATAGGCAGGAAATTAAAGCAATAGGACGGTAGTTTGAGGGATTAGAACGGTCACTCTTTTTAGGAACAGGTTGAATGTAGGCAAACTTCCAGCAAGAAGGAAAGGTAGATGTTGACAGACAGAGCTGAAAGAGTTTGACTAGGCAAGGTGCAAGGACGGAGGCACAGTTTCGGAGAACAATAGGAGGGACCCCATCAGGTCCATAAGCCTTCCGAGGGTTTAGGCCAGCGAGGGCATGGAAAACCATTGCGAAGAATTTTAATAGGTGGCAGGAAGTAGTCAGATGGTGGAGGAGAGGGAGGAACAAGCCCAGAATCGCCGCTATTTTCATACTAACTGTTCTTCTGATCTTGCTAATTGCATGCCTCCCCCCTCCTGCGGCCTCACTGCACAACCTTCTTATTTTTCTCATCCCTATTCTGTCCACCTCTCTAATGCAAGAGTTAACCAGTATTCTCAACCATTCATCCCTTTCTCTGGTAAACTCTGGAACTCCCAGCCTGTTTCTGTATTTCCACCTTCCTATGACTTGAACTTTTTCAAGAGGGAGGTTTCAAGACACTTATCCTTCTATTTTTGACCACCGCTTCGGATCCTATGTGGGGACTGGCATCTTAGTAGGCTTTTTTTATTTTTTTTATTGGAATTTTGTTGCCCTTGGCCGTTGCCCTTCATACATAAAAAAAAAAAAAAAGTTAAAGTTAGGTGTCCCACTATCCCTGCCTTTTAGTTTTGCACTGTCATTACCCTTTCCTTAGCGACAAGAGAGGATGTCTGTTGTCACGATGTCAGATTGTCTTTTCTCTCTCATCTACAGAGGATCCGCCTCAGTGAGCGTGCTTTTTGGGTGAATAGGCACCGTCCGGGCCCCTAGAGTGGTTTGGCAAGGCAGTCTGACAGTAGGAAAACTCCTCCCTGACCTCCTCCCACTTGTGTCCCATTCCCCTCCTGTGGTGGGGGGTGCATCCATCTCCATGCTTAGAGGACCCTCCTCCTTTCCCCCGTCAAGGGGGAGGGAAGACTGACGATCCCAGACTGCTCGACTTTCGATTGACCCTGACAAGGCCACTTACATGACCCTACACTCGAAGACTTCCGCCCTCCTCTCAACTGTAAATTCATTCATCATTAAAAAGTTATAGACTGTAATGTGGAAAAAAAAAAAAAATTGCCAGCGGAGACTTACTTGTTCACACACTTAACGTAAGTCAAGTAAAGTTGCTTTTGAAACTCCGATTCATCCATGAGATCGAAATCAAAGAGCCAATTTCAGTGTCCATGAACTCGTGTCGAGGAGTCGCATCCCATCACGATTTTTGTGGACATGGAATCGACTGTGACTGTAGACTGCATGGCTAACCAGGATGTCAATGAAACTAGAAAGATAACTAAAATGGTTTACGGTACCAGGAGGACGGCCTCAGTAATTTTTCACCTTCACTGTTGCGAAGTTGCTAGAAAGGGTTCATGTAGGATACGAATCGGTTCTCGTTCATCCCTACATTCCGAATCCTCTCTGTTGTTTCAAGTGCTTCATATGGTGGAACAGTGCACGTCTTTGGAAGAGAAGTGCTGTAACTGTGAAGGTACTCACTCTACTTTTTCACGCAACTGCCCAGCGTGGAAAGTGGAAAAATGTGTCTGAATAGTTAAGGTTACTGAGGGAATCTCTTACTATGAGGCAAGGATGCGAGTGAAGCACACGCAAGCTGCGCCTGTTTCAAAAGATGTGCCTCAACGATAAGAGTTCAACCCAAGCTGTGCACTGTAGCCATCCAGACAGACCTGCCGCCCGCCGCATGTACCACCACAGCCTCACCCTCAAACTTTGCCTCTCCCACTTATAAATCAACATCTACAACTACTAAAGCTTCTACTCCTATCACTTAGTCTTTTCCATATATGTCTGCTATTTCTACTATTTCCAGTGAAAGGAACGACAAGTCAAATAAATTAATTTCACAAAACTTGAAAGCCAACGCCCTTCTCATGTCGTCCCTGCTCTCGTGCCCTCGAGGAGGGGTTCTCACGCTCGTTCCCTCTCGAGCAGCTCCGGGAAGTTAATAATTGATAATTTCATAGACGTCACCACTGTCAAGGGCCGGGAGAAGTCCCCCGGCAGCGTCTCAGAACGCAAAAGGACTAAGAAACACGGCCACCACCGCAACTCTTAGATCATAATGTTCAAGGTGTTACAGTGGAACTGTGGAAGTATTCGTAATAAAGATCCATATTTGTCACTTTTGGTAAACATACACAGGTCATCTGTTATTTGTCTACAGAAGACAAGACTGCAGGATCAGCCTGATCCTGCAGTGCTAAAACACTACCATCCGTATAGAAGATACGAGGGACACGGCGTTGCTATATACATAAACAAAACAGTGAGACAGAAGTGACGTTGAATACATCCCTGCCAAGTTGTGGCTTGCAGGGAGAGATTCAACGACACGTTTCTGGTTATCTGTTCTTTCTACTTCCCTTCCAGTGCCCCAATTGTTGATGGCGACGTTACATCACTGATTAGCCAGCTTCCAGGCAACAAGCTAGTTCTGGTGACTTCAACGCCCATCATCACCAATGGGGAAGTGAGAGTTCAAGTGTACGTGGGAAACAGATAGTTAACATATTATTACAGACAAATCTCTGTCTTCTGAAACGATGGAAGTGCGACTCGTGTAGATGATCAGACTGGTAACGTGTCTGCCATTGATCTGTCATTACTCTCACCAAATATACCCCCTGACTTCTCCTGGGAAGTCATCGATGACTCTCATGGATTGATGCCATGGATTCTGCCTATCTGCATCTCTTATGCACGCAACATCCCGCCCACCCCCACCCCTCCCAAGTTCAACTTCAAGAGAACAGACTAGGAAGCCTTCCGTGTGGTTGCCGGCGTGTATACCTGTATATCTGACAAAGACATCGACACCATGGTCAACAACACAGCAAGCACAATTTATATTACACGCCGAAGACTTCTCCAGTTTACATTAAGCATGGAGTTTCATGGTGGACAACGTATTGCCGAGAAGCACTTCGTGAGCGCAACAGACGATATAGGCATTTCAGCCAGCAGCCCAGTCAAGCAAATTTCATAGCTTACAAAAAGGCAAGGGCTCCGGCAAGGAAAGTCACTCGTAATACTAAGAGGGACTCATTCCGACAGTTTGCATTAACTGTGAGCCGCACCACCCCCTTGTCACAAGTTTGGAAAACCATACACATATTAAACAATAAAAGACTATTTATTTCAATCACAACCCTTAAAACAGATAACAGTAAAGTAGACAACCAAGCTGTCATCGCCAGTTAAATAGCCAGTCATTTTCACCAGGCAACCACATATTACCAGGCAACCACATAGTACCACATATTATGACCCTGCCTTCCTTCCCCGTAAGGAGGCAGCAGAACTTACCAACCCAAATTTTTCCACACGAGGCGTAAACTCGGACACAGAGTTTATGTTGAATGAACTCCTTTTTCCCTGAAATCCTGTAAAGGGTCCAGTCCCAGTCCAAAGTAACATATAGCATGCTACATCTCGGCCATCATTCCCTTTCAGAATTATTACAAGTCCATAATAGAATCTGGATCATTCACACATTCTCTCACTCATGGCACTTTGCTCACGTCACCCCAATCCCCAAAAGATTGAACGCCTTACGGACCCCAGTGCGTTTCGTCCTATTGTGCTCATGAGCTAAGGTCATGGAACGTATGATAAAGCGAGGGCTCCTTTTTGTTTTAGGATGGGCTGCACCCTCCCTACACACGTTCCCCAATGCCTTTTCGCCACAATGTACCACCTGTAACATTACATTCTCTGTCGAGCTCATTCCGCTTCAATTTGTGCGTTATTGGGAGGAAAGGCGGTCCTTGGCGGCTTACCGCCGGGACCGCGGCATCCCGGTAACGCAGACCACCCTTTTTGAATCGATGAGCACCCGGATGTGGTCGACAGACTGATGATTTTCCTGAATGAGACCAATTTACTCAGACAGCTGTGATTTACATGTATATGTTATGTCACTTATATGGTATTTTGCACTATGTATATCCACATGTACGATATGTAAATAAAAGTATGAAAATGTGTATGAGCTATTTATATTTATTGCGTAGTCTTAATATGTGTTCCCCCATTTATGTACATGCATAATACTTAGTAATGTTACGTAGCCTCCCTACCCTGACAAAGGACAACAGATTTGTAATAGGATTAGAAACGCCGTATGAATGAAGCGTGTATAAAGGAATGAATGTGGATATATTGTTTTGTATATTTCTAAAATATGTGAATTAAAAAAAAAAATCAATAAATAAAAATGAAATATACAACAAAATAAAATAAAATAAAATGCTTAATAATGAAATAAAACAATAAAATGGTTTAGTACCCATGCCAGGTTGATGGATAAAAAAAAAATTAGGTAGCAAACGCTGCACTCCTGTTTAAGAGCCTCTCTCTCTCTCTCTCTCTCTCTCTCTCTCAACACTGAGAGGGAGCGCCGCTGGACTGGCGACACACTGGATTTGCTGCTGCTTAGTGTACTTACACTATGTTCACGGCACACCTGAATTGTAGCTGTGCCAGCCCGTGGAGACATCCTTTGTCAAGTTCTGTTATTTATGCCTAAGCTGTGTTTGTAGGAATTATAATAAAAAATTTTGTTAACGTGGCACTTGTCCGTGTTGTTCCTGGTCCCCCTGGATGATATATATATATATATATATATATATATATATATATATATATATATATATATATATATATATATATATATATATATATATATATATATATATATATATATATATATATATATATATATATATATATATATATATATATATATATATATAGATAGATAGATAGATAGATAGATAGATAGATAGATAGATAGATAGATAGATATAAAGAGAGAGAGAGAGAGAGAGAGAGAGAGAGAGAGAGAGAGAGAGAGAGAGAAAGGAGGTGAATGGGGACAAACCAGGAATTCTTCATTTATTGAAGAAAATTCCTGGTTTGTCCCTGTTCAACTATCTCTCTCTCTCTCTCTCTCTCTCTCTCTCTCTCTCTCTCTCTCTCTCTCTCTCTCTCTCTCTCTCTCTCTCTCTCTCTCTCTCTCTCTCTCTCTCTCTCTCTCTCTCTCTCTCTCTCTCTTTATATATATATATATATATATATATATATATATATATATATATATATATAAGGACGGAGACAGGAAGAGAGCAGGAAATAACAAAAGGACGGAATGAAGCAAAGCCAGCAAAATAAATAGAAAAGAAGAGAGAAGACGGAAGATAAGGAGGTAAGAAGTCTTCGTAGTGGGTTTCACAATGATTAAACAACATAATCCCCCCTCTCTCTCTCTCTCTCTCTCTCTCTCTCTCTCTCTCTCTCTCTCTCTCGTGTTTTCTTGAATTTTCTCTGCCTGATCTCATGTTTCTTCGTCCCTTCATTTATAAAATGTTTAATTCAGCTGACGCGATTTGCTTCTACTATATTACTATTTTTTTTCTCTCACTCCCTTTCTATTCCCCCTTGTTTCCTTTCTCTTCTTTGATATCCTCCTACCCTATCCCGTCTCTCGTTTACATCCTTCCATTTTCGTCAATATCATTTCCATTTTTCTTCTTACTCCCTTTCCTCCTTTTCATTTTCTCTTTTCCAGCTCTTCATAACCTTCCCTGCACATTCCTCTTCCTTTCTTCTCCTGCATTCTTTCTCCCTATCTTGCATCTTCCAACATCCTTCCTCTATTGCTTCTTCCGCAATCTATCTTTCCTCCATGCCTCTCCCTCAGTCACCTGCTGCTGCTTTATGAGAGATATTCATGACAGTGGCAAGCTTCGAGGTCCAACTGAGAGGAGGAAATTATTATCACAAGGAAGGAGAAGGGAGGGAGAGAGGCCTGGTGGTTGCCTCGCCTCCTCATTACTACTAAAGTGAGTCAAAGCTTACTCAGATTTGGCTGAGGTCATTTCAGGTGTGTTCAATTTCATTTGAAGTATCTTAGCGCTTTGAAGGGGTGATAGTAGCGGCAAGTATACCACATAGATGAGAATTGAGTCCTGGCTCCTTCCTATTGTTGTTTCTTAATTTGATGACGAAGTGCAACCATCAAAACACGGGGAAACACAAGCCGTGCACCAGGAAACAGGGATGGTTTTGGTGTTTCAAGGATGTTGTTTATCTAAATAATACCTTTTTTTTTTCCTACTCCCTCTGGTAATCTTTCTGAACCTAATCACCGAACTCCAAGTCTTGATAATAATAACCACGTAGATGAGAACTAGCTCCCAGGAAGCGAACTTGTCTCCCTCAACACCCCACTAACGCTTAACTAGACATGGGCTTAATATTCTAACACGTCCTCCTCGTTCTTCTTTTCGACGCAGTTTTTACATCCACTTTTAAAATACTTCTTTTTACCAACTTTCAACTGGAGACTGAAGCAACGCAAATAATTATAAATCCTCAGCCCCTTCGCCTTGCACTTTCTTTTTTTCACTTTCCAAAAGGGGATTCCCTGTTCCCTTTTAGACGTCTCAAAACTCTTTACATCCTAAACTGTCTGTTTCCCTCTCCCTGCAGTGAAAATAAATCTCTGAAGGGCGTTTAGAAAGGAAAAAAAGAAGGTATGGAGTTGTGCTGAGGAAGCCTCGTATCATGTCTGAATGGAAGAGAAACAGGATCGGTGCTGCCGGAAAGAAAATGTGAGGATAGAAACTTGACGTGGTGAAGAGATAGAGCAACACGGCGTGGGAAAGGATCCACCTCTTGTGGAAGGGAAACTTAATACACTGGGAGAGAGGAAAGGTATTCATCTGCGTGGAAAGAACTTAAATGCCAATCTGTTCCCCGAATTATTTGTGACATAACTGAGAGGGGAATACGTGACAGTGCGAATGGATCAAAATTTAAATTCTGTTTCCATTTGGGTGAATATGATTAAGAAGGGTTAACCATCCCCAAAACTCTCTCTCTCTCTCTCTCTCTCTCTCTCTCTCTCTCTCTCTCTCTCTCTCTCTCTCTCTCTCTCTCTCTCTCTCTCTCTATCTATCTATCTATCTATCTATCTATCTATCTATCTCACTCTCTCTCTCTCTCTTTCTCTCTGTCTGCACCCAGAAAGGATACTGGCCTCGCGTCAGGACGGAAAGGACCCGAAGGTGCAAAAAGATGGTTGATTGGCTCGATAGCTTCACCACCGATTAAAAAGGACTCCGGATGGCAGGCAAAAGTTATGGGGGAGAGAACTCACGAGAACTTACACACGAAGCTGGTGGTGGTGATGGTGGTGGTGACGAGGGAATGAAAGAGTGATGGAAGAATTTATGGTAGGAGGGAGAGATGGATGGAGGGAATGAGTGTATGAGTGATTGGAAGACTTAGTGATGGTACATATAACCAAACATTTTCTCGTTCTTTCCTTTCAATTACGTACATCATCTCTTACTAACCCTTTTCTGTCATTAATTTTCCCTTCTCCACCACTAACACAGAGCTACAGAATTCCCACTTTTATTTCTATCTTCCCCTACTTATAGCAACATCTTTTTTTATCCTTTCACCGTAGGTATAACTATAGAGGGGCAAGGAACTGTACGTAGTGACAATGATTAAATGATAATTAATCCCAGTGAGGTCTAAAGCACTGGATCAGGGGGTGCTGTGAACCTATCATTAAACACAACTGTGACCTCACTGAACATTCCCCTTTGTGTCTCACAGCACAAAGGTCTGCCCTCTGAAGATAAATCTCTTCCTTCACACAAAACTACAAACACCTAATTATATACACAGACCTTACACTCAAAATTAAAAACTATCATGGCGACTCCTACACCAGCCTTGGAGTTCCCTTCTGGGGAGGGGACCACAAATGACCCCAGATGGATCTAAGTGTCTTGACAACCCTCTAAACGTTTTCTTCATTAACGTCTGCAATATTCGAGGTCTTAGATCTAATTTTCAATCTGTAGAACATTACTTCTCCTCTAGTAAACCTCATCTTCTTTTCCTCACTGACAAAAAAGGAAGAGGCAGTAGACACCTGCCGAAACGATAATTACTCCCAGTGAGGTCTAAAGCACTGTTCAGGGGGTGCTTTGAACTTATCATTAAACCCAGCTGTGACCTCACTGAACGTTTCCCTTTGTGTCTCACAACACAAGGGGGCAGTCACAGCCTGCCCTCTAAAGACAACTCTCTTCCTCCACACAAAACTACAAGCACCTAGTAACACACACACCCTTCACTCAAAAATTTTAAAATAATCATGGCGACTCCTACACCAGCCTCGGAGTCCCCATCTGGGGAGGGGATCATAAATGTGCCCAGGTCGGACTGCCTTTCTGTCGATGACCCTAAGTGTCTTGACACCCCCCTCAACTTTTTCTTCATTAACTTCTGCAACATTCGTTGTCTAAGATCTGATTTTCAATCTGTAGAACACCACCTCTCCTCTTCTAAACCTCATCTTCTTTTCCTCACTGAAACTCAGGTGTCTGAGGCAACTGACAGTAGCCCCTTTTCTGTTCCCTCCTACTTTCTCTATCCTCGTTTTCGATCCAAAGCTGGATGCTGCGTTTATGTGCACAATGACTTAACCTGCTCTCGTGCCCACGCTCTTGAATCTTCCGAGTTTTCCACCATCTGGCTACGACTACAGAGTCACTCTCATACTAAATCTATCTGTGCTGTATATCTCTCACCCAACTCCTCTGACTATAAGAAATTCTTTGACTACTTAACTTCCAAAGTGGAGCACATTCTGACCCTCTTCCCTTTTGCAGAGATCTCCATTCTTTATGACTTCAATGTTCACCACCAGCTTTGGCTTTCCTCTCCCTTCACTGACCATTCAGGTGAACTAGCCTACAACTTTGCTATCCTCCATGACCTAGAGCAATTGGTGCAACACCCTACTCGTATTCCTGACCGTCTTGGAGATACGCCCAACATTCTTGACCTTTTCCTGACCTCTAATCCTTCAGCTTATGCTGTCACCCTTTCTTCTCCGTCGGGCTCCTCTGATCACAATCTCATATCTTTATCTTGTCCTATTGCCCCAATCCCTCCTCAGGATCCCCATAAGCGAAGGTGCCACTGGTGTTTTGCCTCTGCTAGTTGTGGGGAGCTGAGGAGATATTTTGCTGATTTTCCTTGGAATCATTACTGCTTCCGTGTCAGAGACCTGTCTTTGTGTGCTGAACGCATAACAGAGGTGATAGTGTCTGGCATGGGGGCGTACATTCCTCACTCTTTATCTCGTCCTAAACCTTCTAAACCTTGGTTTAACACAGCTTGTTCTCGTGCTATACATGATAGAGAGGTGGCCCACAAAAGGTACTTAAACCTTCCATCATCAGAATCTCATGCACTTTATATTTCTGCCCGGAACCATGCCAAGTCTGTTCTCCAACTAACCAAAAACTCCTTCATTAACAGAAAATGTCAAAACCTTTCAAGATCTAACTCCCCTCGTCATTTCTGGCATCTAGCCAAAAATATCTCCAATAACTTTGCTTCTTCTTCTTTCCCTCCTCTATTTCAACCAGATGGCACCACTGCTATCACATCTATTTCTAAAGCTGAACTCTTCGCTCAAACCTCTACCTTGGACGATTCTGGGCTTGTTCCTCCCTCTCCTCCACCCTCTGACTACTTCATGCCACATATTAAAATTCTTCGCAGTGATATTTTCCATGCCCTCGCTGGCCTAAACCCTCGGAAGACTTATGGACCTGATGGGGTCCCTCCTATTGTTCTCCGAAATTGTGCCTCCGTGCTTGCACCTTGCCTAGTCAAACTCTTTCAGCTCTGTCTGTCAACATCTACCTTTCCTTCTTGCTGGAAGTTTGCCTACATTCAACCTGTTCCTAAAAAGGGTGACCGTTCTACTCCCTCAAACTACCGTCCTATTGCTTTAATTTCCTGCTTATCTAAAGTTTTTGAATCTATCCTCAACAAGAAGATTCTTAAACATCTATCACTTCACAACATTCTATCTGATCGCCAGTATTGGTTCCGTCAAGGCCGCTCTACTGGTGATCTTCTGGCTTTCCTTACTGAGTCTTGGTCATCCTTTTTTAGAGATTTTGGTGAAACTTTTGCTGTTGCCTTGGACATATCAAAAGCTTTTGATAGAGTCTGGCACAAAGCTTTGATTTCCAAACTACCCTCCCACGGTTTCTATCCTTCTCTCTGTAACTTCATCTCAAGTTTCCTTTCTGACCGTTCTATTCCTGCTGTGGTAGATGGTCACTGTTCTTCTCCTAAATCAATTAACAGTGGTGTTCCTCAGGGTTCTGTCCTGTCACCCGCTCTCTTCTTATTATTCATTAATGATCTTCTAAACCAAACTTCTTGTCCTATGCACTCCTAAGCTGATGATACCACCCTGGACTTTTCCACGTCTTTTCATAGACGTCCAACCCTTCAATGACACTCAACTGTCCCCCTCTTCTACATTGAACATCCTCGGTCTGTCCTTTACTTATAATCTGAACTGGAAACTTCACATCTCATCTCTAGCTAAAACAGCTTCTATGAAGTTAGGTGTTCTGAGACGTCTCCGCCAGTTTTTCTCACCCTCCCAGCTGCTAACTCTGTACAAGTTCCTTCAAGAGGGAGGTTTCAAGACACTTATTCATCAATTTTTGACCACTGCTTTGACCCTTTTATGGGACTGGCATTTTAGTGGGCATATTTTTTTTATTGGATTTTTGTTGCCCTTGGCCGGTGTCATTCCTGCATAATAAAATAAAAAAAAACCTGATAGTAGCTCCTTTTCTGTTCCCTCCTACTTCCTCTATCCTTATTTTCATTCTAAAACAGGATATTGCGTTTATGTTAGACTTAACCTTCTCTCGTAGCCACGTTCTTGAATCTTCCAAGTTTTCCACCATATGGTTATGACTACATAGTCATTTTCAAACTGAAATTATCTGTGCTGTATACCTCTCACCTAACTCCTCTGACTACAAGAAATTCTTTGACTATTTAACTTCCAAAGTGGGGCACATTCTGACTCTTCCCTTTCGCGGAGATCCCCATTATTGGAGACTTCAATGTTCACCACCAGCTTTGGCTTTCCTCTCCGTTCACTGACCATCTGGTGAACTAGCCTTTAACTTTGCTATCCTCCACGACCTAGAGCAATTGGTGCAACACCCTACTCGTATTCCTGACTGTCTTGGAGATTCAACCAACATTCTTGACCTTTTCCTAACTTCTAATTCTGCTTAAGCTGTTACCTTGTCTTCTTCATTGGGCTTCTCCGATCACAATCTCATTTTTTAATCTATCCCTCCTCAAGATCCCCCTAAGCGGAGATGCCTCTGGTGTTTTGCCTCTGCTAGTTAGGAAGACCTGAGGAGATATTTTGCTGATTTTTCTTGGAATGACTACTACTTCCATGACAGAGACTCATCTATGTGTGCCAAGCACATAACAAAGATGATAGTGTCTGGCATGTAGGCGTACATTAATTTTTTTCTCAACCTGAACCTTCCAAACCTTGGTTTAATTAACACAGCCTGTTCTCATGCTATACATGATAGAAAGGTACTTGAGCCTTCCATCACCTGAATCTCATGCGCTTTATATTTCTGTCAGGAACCATGCCAAGTCCGTTCTCTAACTAGCCAAAAACTCCTTCATTAATAGAAAGTGACAAAATCTTTCAATATCTCTCTCCCCTCTTGACTTCTAGCACCTAGTCAAAAACATCTCCAGTAAGTTTGCTTTTTATTCTTTCCCTCCTTTATTTCAATCAGATGGCACCACTTTTTTTTTTTATGTAGGAAGGACACTGGCCAAGGGCAACAAAAATCCAATAAAAAAAAATATGCCCACTGAAATACCAGTCCCATAAAAGGGTCAAAGCAGTGGTCAAAAATTGATTAATAAGTGTCTTGAAACCTCCCTTTTGAAGGAACTCAAGTCATAGAAAGGTGGAAATACAGAAGCAGGCAGGGAGTTCCAGAGTTCACCATAGAAAGGGATGAATGATTGAGAATAATGGTTAACTCTTGCGTTAGAGAGGTGGACAGAATAGGGGTGAGAGAAAGAAGAAAGTCTTGTGCAGCGAGGCCGCGGGAGGAGGGGAGGCATGCAGTTAGCAAGATTAGAAGAGCAGTTAGCATGAAAATAGCGGTAGAAGACAGCTAGATATGCAACATTGCGGCGGTGAGAGAGAAGCTGAAGACAGTCACTTAGAGGAGAGGAGTTGATGAGACGAAAAGCTTTTGATTCCACCTGTCTAGAAGAGCAGTATGAGTGGAGTCCCCCCCCAGACATGTGAAGCATACTTCATACATGGACGGATAAGGCCCTTGTACAGAGTTAGCAGCTGGGGTGGGGGTGAGAAAAACTGGCAGAGACATCTCAGAACGCCTAACTTCATAGAAGATGTTTTAGCTAGAGATGAGATGTGAAGTTTCCAGTTCAGATTATAAGTAAAGGATAGACCTAGGATATTCAGTGTACAAGAGGGGGACAGTTGAGTGTCATTGAAGAAGAGGGGATAGTTGTCTGGAAGGTTGTGTCGAGTTGATAGATGGAGGAATTGAGTTTTTGAGGCATTGAACAATACCATGTTTGCTCTGCCCCAATCAGAAATTTTAGAAAAATCAGAAGTCAAGCGTTCTGTGGCTTCCCTGCGTGAAATATTTACCTCCTGAAGGGTTGGACGTCTATAAAAAGACGTGGAAAAGTGCAGGGTGGTATCATCAGCGTAGGAGTGGATAGGACAAGAAGTTTGGTTTAGAAGATCATTAATGAATAATAAGAAGAGAGTGGGTGACAGGACAGAATCCTGAGGAACACCACTGTTAATAGATTTAGGAGAAGAACAGTGACCGTCTACCACAGCAGCAATAGAACGGTCAGAAAGAAAATTTGAGATGAAGTTACAGAGAGAAGGATAGAAACCGTAGGAGGGTAGTTTGGAAATCAAAGCTTTGTGCCAGACTCTATCAAAAGCTTTTGATATGTCCAAGGCAACAGCAAAAGTTTCACCAAAATCTCTAAAAGAGGATGACCAAGACTCAGTAAGGAAAGCCAAAAGATCACCAGTAAAGCAGCCTTAACGGAACCCATACTGGCGATCAGATAGAAGGTTGTGAAGTGATAGATGTTTAAGAATCTTCCTGTTGAGGATAGATTCAAAAACTTTAGATAGGCAGGAAATTAAAGCAATAGGACGGTAGTTTGAAGGATTAGAACGGTCACCCTTTTTAGGAACAGGTTGAATGTAGGCAAACTTCCAACAAGAAGGAAAGGTAGATGTTGACAGACAGAGCTGAAAGAGTTTGACTAGGCAAAGTGCAAGCACGGAGGCACAGTTTCGGAGAACAATAGGAGGGACCCCATCAGGTCCGTAAGCCTTCCGAGGGTTTAGGCCAGCGAGAGCATAGAAAACATCATTGCGAAGAATTTTAATAGGTGGCATGAAGTTGTCAGAGGGTGGAGGAGAGGGAGGAACAAGCCCAGAATCGTCCAAGGTAGGGTTTTTAGCAAAGGTTTGAGGGAAGAGTTCACCTTTAGAAATAGATGTGATAGCAGTGGTGCCATCTAGTTGAAATAGAGGAGGGAAAGAAGAAGGAGCAAAGTTATTGGAGATATTTTTGGCTAGATGCCAGAAGTCACGAGGGGAGTTAGATCTTGAAAGGTTTTGACATTTTCTGTTAATGAAGGAGTTTTTGGCTAGTTGGAGAACAGACTTGGCATGGTTCCGGGCAGAAATATAAAGTGCATGAGATTATGGTGATGGAATGCTTAAGTACCTTTTGTGGGCCACCTCTCTATCATGTATAGCACGAGAACAAGCCTTGTTAAACCAAGGTTTAGAAGGTTTAGGACGAGAAAAGAGTGAGGAATATACGCCTCCATGCCAGACCCTATCACTTCTGTTATGCGTTCAGCAGACAAAGACGGGTCTCTGACGGGTCCCCCCAACTAGCAGAGAAAAAACGCCAGAGGCACCTTCGCTTAGGGGGATCCTGAGGAGGGATTAGAGCGATAGGACAAGATAAAGATATGAGATTGAGATCGGAGGAGCCCAACGGAGAAGAAAGGGTGACAGCATAAGCAGAAGGATTAGAGGTCAGGAAAGATCAAGAATGTTGGGCGTATCTCCAAGACGGTCAGGAATACGAGTAGGATGTTGCACCAATTGCTCTAGGTCATGGAGGATAGCTAAGTTGTAGGCTAGTTCACTAGGATGATCAGTGAAGGGAGACGAAAGCCAAAGCTGGTGGTGAACATTGAACTCTCCAAGAATGGAAACTCTGTAAAAGGGAAGAGGGTCAGAATGTGCTCCACTTTGGAAGTTAAGTAGTCAAAGAATTTCTTATAGTCAGAGGAGTTAGGTGAGAGGTATACAGCACAGATAAATTAAGTATGAGAGTGACTTTATAGTCGTAACCAGATGGTGGAAAACTCAGAAGATTTAAGAGCGTGGCCACAAGAGCAGGTTAAGTCATTGCACACATAAACGCAGCATCCAGCTTTGGATCGAAAATGAGGATAGAGAAAGTAGGAGGGAACAGAAAAGGAGCTACTGTCAGTTGCCTCAGACACCTGAGTTTCAGTGAGGAAAAGGAGATGAGGTTTAGAAGAGGAGAGGTGGTGTTCTACAGATTGAAAATTAGATCTTAGACAGCGAATGTTGCAGAAGTTAAAGAATAAAAAATTTGAAGGGGGTGTCAAGACACTTAGGGTCATCGACAGAAAGGCAGTCCGGCCTGGGGATATCTATGGTCCTCTCCTCAGATGGGGACTCCGAGGCTGGTGTAGGAGTCGCCATGATGATTTTAAAATTTTTGAGTGAAGGGTGTGTGTGTTATTAGGTGCTTGTAGTTTTGTGTGGAGGAAGAGAGTTGTCTTTAGAAGGCAGGCTGTGACTGCCCCCTTGTGTTGTGAGACACAAAGGAAACGTTCAGTGAGGTCACAGCTGGGTTTAATAATAAGTTCACATCACCCCTTGAACAGTGCTTTAGACCTCACTGGGAGTAATTATCGTTTCGGCAGGTGTCTACTGCCTCCTATCTGCCTGCTATCACATCTATCTCTAAAGCTGAATTCCTCACTCAAATTTTTGCTAAAAAACTCTACCTTGGAGGATTCACGGGTTGTTCCTCCCTCTACTTCATGCTACCTACTAAATTTATTTGCAATGATGTTTTCCATGCCCACGTTGACCCAAACCCTCGGCAGGGTTATGGACCTGATGGGATTCCTCCCATTGTTCTCCGAAACTACACCTCCATGCTTGCACCTTGCCTAGTCAAAATCTTTCAACTCTGTCAACATCTACCTTTCCTTCTTGCTGGAAGTTTGCCTACATTCAGCCTGTTCCTAAAAAGGGTGACCGTTCTAATCGCTCAAACTACCGTCCTATTGCTTTAACTTCTTGGCTATCTGAGGTTTTGAATCCATCCTCAACAGGAAGATTCTTAAACATCTATCAACTTACAACCTTCTATCTGATCACCAGTATAGGTTCTGTGAAGGCCGCTCTACTTGTGATCTTTTAGAGATTTTGGTGAAACTTTTTCTGTTGCCTTAGACATATCAAAAGCTTTTGATTAAGTCTGGCATAAAGCTTTCATTTCCACACTGCTCTCCTAGGGCTTCTATCCTTTTATCTGTAACTTCATCTCAAGTTTCCTTTCTGACCGTTCTATTGTTGCTGTGGTGGACAGTTACTTTTCTCCTTCTAAATCGATTAACAGTGGTGTTCCTCAGGGTTCTATCCTGTCACCCACTCTCTTCCTATTATTCATTAATGATCTTCTAAAGCAAACTTGTTGACCTATCCACTCCTACGCTAATGATACCATCCTGCACTTTTCCACGTCTTTCTGTAGACGTCCAACCCTTCAAGAAGTAAACAGTTTATGCAGGGAAGCCAAAGAACGGCCGACTTTTGATCTCTCTAAAATTTCTGATTGGGACAGAACAAACCTAGTATTGTTCAATGCCTCAAAACCTCAATTCCTCCATCTATCACCTCGACACAACATTCCAGACAACTATCCCCCTCTTCTTCACTGACACTCAACTGTCCCCCTCTTCTACACTGAACATCCTCGGTTTGTCCTTTACTTATAATATAAAATGGAAACTTCATATCGCATGTCTAGCTAAAACAACTTCTATGACGTTAGGTGTTCTGAGACGTCTTCGCCAGATTTTCTAACCCTTTCAGCTGCTAACTCTGTACAAGGGCCTTATCCGTTCGTGTATGGAGTATGCCTCACATGTTTGGGGGGTTCCACTCATACCGCTCTTCTAGACAGGGTGGAATCAAAAGCTTTTCGTCTCATCAACTCCTCTCCTCTAAATTACTGTCTTCAGCCTCTTTTTCATCGCCACAATGTTGCATCTCTTGCTATCTTCTACCGCTGTTTTCATGTTAACTGCTTTTCTGATCTTGCTAACTGCATGCCTCCCTTACTCTCGCGGCCTCGCTGCACAAGACTTTCTTCTTTCTCTGACCCCTATTATGTCACCTTTGTAATACAAGAGTTAACCAGTATTCTTAATCGTTCATCCTTTTCTCTGGTAAACTCTGGAACTCCACCTTCCTATGACTTGAAGTCCTTCAAAAGGGAGATTTCAAAACTTTTTTCCTTCAATTTTTGACTACTGCTTTAGATCCTATTCGGAGACCGGCATCTCAGTGGGCCTTTTTTTTTTTTTTTTTTTTTTTTTTTTTATTGGACTTTTGTGTTCCTTGGCCGGTGTCCCTCCTACATAAAAAAAAAGTTAAGCGTACAGTAAAAATAACATAAATACTTTTTACCAGTTCCATTGTACTCCCACTCCACACAAAATGCAAATTATATCATAGGCATTACCTAGCTTATGGTTTACAGTTCTGGCCTCTATATTATTGAACAGACGGAGACAGACGGATTACTAGGATGATCCAGGGATTGAAAAATTTACCTTACCAGGACAAGATGAAATACGTGTGTTATATATAAGAAAAAAATAAATGGATAAAGGGTTCATCATAGGATAAACAAATCAGAACACGTTAAAACTCATACTAATAGTTAAAATCTTGGCAAATTCAGGTTTGATAAGGGGATAGCCAAGAATTGGTCACAAATAATGTTGTGGTTGAGGTATTTCGAAATAAACTTTCGAAGAACTCAGTAGATGAGAATGGCAGGTGCTAAGTTTAGGTGCTCAATAGCTGCCATAATTATGTAGACCAGCTGGACCATTGTAGTCTCTGTATTTTCTTAATGTTCTCCCCTCTCTCTCTCTCTCTCTCTCTCTCTCTCTCTCTCTCTCTCTCTCTCTCTCTCTCTCTCTCTCTCTCTCTCTCTCTCTCTCTCTCTCTCTCTCTTTTAAACACACACACACACACACACACACACACACACACAATTAGGTTTTGAGGCGGCGCTGTGCTTGGTTGCATGAAGCGTAATTGTGTCAGCGAGTCTCATCAGGCAACTCCACTGGTGAAATGTGAGGGCAAGACAGGCCGAGGAGTGACTGGTAAGCGAGAGATCATGGCGGCTGGAATTTGGTAAGGGGAAAGAGGCAGAATGATAACGTAGTTCGTATCATCCTCTCTGCCAACAGCACTGGACCAGCGAAAATTGTTGAGAACAGGAAAGTGACTAAAGATAAAGAAAGTATTAACAGTTAAGTTAAAATCAAGTGCCTTGTGAGCTACCGCAGATAATGTAAGACGGAAAGAAAAGAATGAAGATGCTTTCAAAATTCAGCCTCCCGTAATTCCTTGATTCATGACTTGATAACAAGTGAACATTAAATTTCTGAAGTAACAACGATTGACTGGCCTGGTGTGTAGAAAGGCTGGAAGCTCTTGAGGGTGTTGGCGGTGCTTGGGACTGTTTGGTGGTGAGTAGGTGTGGGGGTGGTGGGAGCTGTGTGTGGGATGTATTCCTTGTGGTGATGCATATGGGTGGTGGTGGGGAATTGAGTGTTGGAGGGGGAGATATGAATGGCAGTTTAAATGTGTGTGTGTGTGTGTGTGTGTGTGTATGTGTGTGTGTGTTTAGATTCTTTTTCTTATTTTTCTTACCTGAGCTGAGGCTAGAAAGAGAGACTGGCCACTGCCTTTCCTTTTCCCCAGTTCCTCCCTCCTCTCTCCTTCCACTCAAGTGTGTTCAGTGTTTCAATACAGTAAAGTCATTTCTTTACAATACAGTAAAGTGTTTCAGTGACTCATCAACGAGTCACTGAAACACTACCGACGAAAATTGAAATAACAAATAAACGATAAAAAGAAAAAAAAATTGAATAAATATCAGCTTATCTTTATCTTACCAATCTTCCTGAACCCTCCACTCCTCCACCACTGTTTCCTTTCTCCTCAGCTCTTCCATCTCCACCTGCTACTTCATCAGGTGTCTCAAATCATACAGCTAAAACCTCCTTATCTCACCAAAAGCCTGAAGCCTACCTGGCCTAACCTCACTCTTCCCCTGTCCAATCTTCACTGTCTCACTCTTGCATTTCGCATCAACGTTATTAGTTGTAATTGTTAATGCTAGGCTCGCTCTCGTATCCTTGGTAAGCGGGGAAGAATACACGGCCTGGACGTAAGGGAGGAGTTCATGCTGGTTGTGTGTTTGAACTCTGTCCGCCACACCAGCAAGTTAACAGTACAGCTGCATCATATATAAACAGGCTACTAACCAAGTGCCACGTATGCAGCAATAGTAATTGCTTCAACATCGAATCCCTAATATGAAAGACGAGTCAACCGTTAACCCTAACGATACAACAATGTAACTACTTAACTACACTACATTCGTTAAAATAAGCTAAAATAAGCTAAAATAAGTCTATTCTTCACTCCTAAGTTAAAGATTCCCCACCTAAACTTGTATATTGCTTCGACTATTTTTACATGTAACTAATCAAAGCAAATAATTTAATTTCCTAAATTAAGTCTATCCTCTATTCCTCTAAAAAGCTCCACCACTCACTCTGGTATTATGCTTATCCTTTATTGATCGTAATTATAAGTGAAGGACTCTCTAATTAAAGTAAGCAATTTCTAATCATAAATCAAGTATATTCTCCAGTCCTAAGATAATTCTATTCTCAAGCCTCACCATCCCACTCATATTTTTCTTCAACTTTTTTGGCCGCAGTTGTTAATGAGAGGCTCTCTAATCAAAATTAAACAATTTTTACTCCTAAATCAAGTCTATCTTGAACAATACCCAACATTATATCTGATCTGGCATATCCTCAAATTATGCATAACTTTTTTGCCAGCATTCTTTGGGTTCATAATTTATTGTCTTTTTATTGCATTTAGCCAGTCCCGTCTTAAATGGAAAGAAAAAAAAAAATCGTAAACTAACTTGATTACAGCATACATAACATACATTTGTACTCCTATATCAAATCTAAAGAAGACCCAATCTATATGGTATATCCTGAATTCTTGCAAACTTTTTTTTTTCTCTCCAGATTTATCGTTCTTTAAACCTCTATTTCCTTCTTCATCTTTGGTCTCCTCTGCATTCCAATACGCCACTTCTGTTGCATCACATTTACATTCATTTCATGCCTCCGTTCTTCTTAACTGACTCTCTCTCTCTCTCTCTCTCTCTCTCTCTCTCTCTCTCTCTCTCTCTCTGACTAGTTAGCTGGTTTTATCTTACGCTCCTGTCTCGGATCATTTATCAAAGACTGCCTCGCTTTCCAGTCTCCTTGTATTGCCTTTCCAAGCATTTAATTCCCTTTCTATTTTCCTTTGCCTCGCCTCGCTCCTGCATTACCTTTACTTCCTCTTTTGTGGTGCTCTTCTTTCTTTCTTTTTTTTTTTTTTTTAATAGATGGCAGCAGCATTATTGAGCCTTTCTTTCTCCTTCTGTTCTTCTCTTTTCACTTTTTTTTTATTTCCCGAGTATCGTTCTTTAGACAGAGCAGTATTAGGAGTAAAGGAATACTGAGTCTTGGTCATCCCCTTTTAGAGATTTTGTTAAAACTGTTGCTGTTGCCTTAGACATATCAAAAGCTTTTGATAAAATCTGGCACAAAGCTTTGATTTCCATACCACCCGGCTTCTATCCTTCTCTCTGTAACTTCATCTCAAGTTTTCTTTATGACCGTTCTATTGCTGTTGTGGTAGACGGTCACTGTTCTTCTAAATCTATTAACAGTGATGTTCCTCAGAGTTCTGTCTTGTCACCTACTCTCTTCCTATTATTCATCAATGATCTTCTAAACCAAACTTCTTGTCCTATCCACTCCTACACTGATGATATCACCCTGCACTTTTCCACGTCTTTTCGTAGACGCCCAATTCTTCAGGAAGTAAACGGTTCTCGCAGGGAAGCCACAGAACGCTTGACTTCTGATCTTTCTAAAATTTCTAATTGGGGAAGAGCAAACTTAGTATTGTTCAATGCCTCAAAAACTCAATTCCTCCATCTATCAACTCGACACAATCTTCCAGATAACTATCCTTTCTTCTTCATTGACACTCAACTCTCCCCCTCTTCTACAATGAACAACCTCTGTCTGTCCTTTACTTATAATCTAAACTGGAAATTTCACATCTCATCTTTAGCTATAACAGCTTCTATGAAGTTAGGCGTTCTGAGTCGTCTCTCCCAGTTTTTCTCATCCCCCAGCTGCTAACTCTATACAAGGGACTTATCCGTCTGTGTAAAGGGATTCCACTCATACCGCTCATTTTAGACATGGTGGAATCAAAAGGTTCTCTTCATATCAACTCCTCTCCTCTAACTGGCTGTCTTCAGACTCTCTCTCATCACCGCAATGTTGGATCTCTTGATATCTTCTATCGCTATTTTCATGCTAACTGCTCTTCCGATCTTGCTAAATGCATGCCTCTCCTTCCGCGACCTCGCTGCACAAGACTTTCTTCTGTCTGTCACCCCTATTCTGTCCACCTCTCTAATGCAAAAAATGTGTATACAGTATAAACTGGGATCTCCTGATTTTTCATAAACTAACTTGAATCTAATCGAACCTAACAGAGAACTTACTTTTACTTTCCTTTATATATATATATATATATATATATATATATATATATATATATATATATATATATATATATATATATATATATATATATATATATATATATATATACCCATGAATAACGTAACCCATTTTTGGTGGTGGCGCCAAGCATTCATTGTTAGCTTAGATTTTTAATGGTGGGGAGAGGTATAAATGGAGCATTCATCGTCAACTTTGAGTTGAATCTCATCAACCTACCTATTCCTTCAGTATGTGATCGAGTTTTCTTTATACAAAAGAAGCGCCGTGCTTTAGAGAACCAAATTTTCTCGGACAACGCCGGGTAATTCTGCTAGTGTGTGTGTGTGTGTGTGTTTATATATATATATATATATATATATATATATATATATATATATATATATATATATATATATATATATATATATATATATATATATATATATATATATATATATATATATATATATATATATATATATATATATGGCGAGTTAGGTTAGTTGTTCATATGTTTTTGAAAGTGTTTGACATATTAACAGAAGGGAACCGCTCCTTGCTTTGGGAAAAAAAAAAAAAAACCTGCTGGGAGAAAATAACTACATGGCAAATTACATACCTCGTACGTGAAACAACATAGTGACTCACACCTCCCTCACCATTCGTAGCCACACTCCAATGTTTATAGAATACAACTGAAAAGCTTAGTCACTTATTATATTTGTTTATTAGAGTGGTGTTTTCTCAATGAACAACATAGAAAAGGAGAATATAACTAACTAAATCTGATTATTTATTTATTTATTTTTTTTACTTATTTCATAGATTTAAATCTAAACATACACTATATAGCAAACGTGGCGCAATGAAAGTATCTGTATATATAGCTACAAACGAGATCTATGAAGTAACACATTCGTCGGGGTTCTATCTTCCATTGACACTTCTATGTTCAAATTTTCCACACATAAATGACTGTCCCTGTAATTCCTCCTCCTCATCCTCTATTTCACATAACTTATTTTTCTTTCTCCAAGACTATTCTTTTTTTCTTCTTCTTCATAATTACTCTTTTTCCTACTCCACCTCTACCTCTTACCTCTAGTCCGCATTACCTATTTTCCTCTTTTCTCCATATCCCTCTTATATTTCTCTCCTTCCATTCTCCTCCTGCTCATCCACCTCCACTGTTTCCTGCTTATCAATATTATTATTTTTTTTTCTCCCTTCTTGTCATTCTCATTCGCATCTCCTTTTATCGTGCTTCTCATCTTCCTCCTGTTATTACAGATTAGACAGCGTACAAACTTTCAGACGATTATTACTAAGACTCGCGAGAGCAAACGGATGTGTTGTTATTTGTTTTTTTGTGTTCTTCCTCTACTTCATGTTTCTGCGACTCCTGTTTCTCAATCTTCTCCTCTTCCACTTTCTCCGTCTAGTCTGTCAGTTATTATGATATTCCACCTACAAGGTTATATTATTTCTTGATGTATCGAGTTCCTTTCTAATACTGAAGTGCAATATTCAATACGGCTCAAATTTTCAATATCTTCACGCCACAATGACTGAAGAAGGTATTTTATCCTTTCACTCGTCCGTCTGACCCTTTTTGCAACTCTCAGGCTAACTGGCATCGCCTTTCCTCTCTTCTTCCTTATTCACAACTCTTCTAAGGCCGGGTTTACACTACTCCGGTACTACACTACTCCGTATTTACGGATTCCGTTTCCGTATACCGTCCAACAATGACGTCACAACTCTTCAACTCTCCTATTAAGATAGTAATATTAATACTCTCACTCAGTTTTCCTTCCCCTCTCCATCCTGGTCTTGCTTCTCTTTCCCATCCTTTCATCTTTTACACCATATTCTCATTCTCGGTATTACTTTCTCCTTATCACTTTTCCTTCCTTTCTTTCTCAGTTTCTCTCCTTTCCCCATTGTCCTACAGCACTCCCATTTTCTTTACTCATTCTTTCTAATACTCCTTCATTCCCTTCCTTTCCCTCCCCACCTTCTCAAACTTCTCAGCAACATCATCTTTCCAACACTTCTCTTTTCTATTACCTCTATTCCATTCTGATATTGATATTGATATTGATATTGATATTGATATTGATATTGATAATAATGTTAACTTACAAATAAATTGAGGAAATACACATTAAAGGAAATTAGGGAACAAATTTATACTCTAGATCAACTCAGGGTAACTCCCACACTCAATTACAATACGTCCCCCCTTACTCAGGCTCTTATATCATCTCTCTTGTTGCTTAGGGGTTATACACACAAATATATAACATTCCTGTCACTTCACAAAGGACCAAAACTCTTTGACTCCTTCACAGGCCGCTGGAATATTTTCCCCAGCTGGAATTTCCCCAGACGCTATCCCCACATCCTCCATCAATTCCCGTATTTCACCTCAAACCTCACAAGGCATCACCACCATCAGCACAGTTCACCTGTAACACCACCAACAAAGCCACTGATAACGCCACAACACTACTATAACCCCAACCATAAAATGGCTGCCTCTTAACCCCAACTCTGCAATCTCAGCATTAAATCACCGACACAACTCACCAAACAAATTTCAGCGAACAAGAGCTCTTGGTACCAAAAAAGACTCACCAACCTCATCCTGGATATCAGGGTTATGCCACCACATCACCAATGCCTCCACACGGCCGCTCAATCACCACGACACCACCCAAATTTACCCAGTGAGAACACGACCCCACTTTTCCCTCTGGGCTTCTAACGTGTCCTCTTTTCTGCTGACTCAGATACGAGAGGCAGACACATATCATCCCTCGCCTCAATGCATTTCACCTCAAATACACCCTTCCCTTTTATATATATATATATATATATATATATATATATATATATATATATATATATATATATATATATATATATATATATATATATATATATATAAAGAACTTAAATTATGAAGAGAATAATATTACACGATACAAAACGAGTAGACAAGCCTCATGCTAATTTATAACTAAGAATAAAGATATGTACAGAAGGAAAACGGAACAAGGGGGGACACTAAAAAACGTTCCTTTTCAGGGTAAATTTGGTAAATAACATGACAATTGTCATTGCGCTTAACGCCTTGCCTTAATCTTGTACATTCTGTCTGCCGCCGGTCTTTCAGTTCCAAGGCTTTGTAAGAGTGCTACCATGTTTTATAATAGAAATAGTGCTGTACTCGGTAATGCAGCTTGGGAAAGTTTGCGACGTCACTACACGATTTTTTTTACCTAAAACACACACACACACACACACACACACACACTTACTAAGGAATAAGGTACTATTATATTGTTAAAATCTGCAGGACACTAAGGCCCAGTGTGTGTACCTTTGAGCTGCTGATGGAGAGAAGGCAAGGAACATTACGCCTTTCCGTTACCTGCCAGTCAATTCACGCAGGCTCAGCAAGTCAGTTCGCGGCGCAGTCTGCATTCCTGCCTTGATGTACGAGCGATCATTATGCAAAACGGTAATCCTGAGGTATAATCACTTACGGCAACCCGAGACATGGTAACATATTCCGAAACACTTCTGTGCCGCTTAAGTTGATGTTATACAGGATTCTAAGGGTATCTTTATTATTCTTATTTTTATAATTTATCATTATCAAGATTTTTACATCATTAATAGGCAAAACACATTAAGAATCTGGGTAATCATCTCCGTGGCTTTTGCAAATAGTTATGATGACTTTATGGTTCTGTTGACAGATTAAGATATATATATTATTAACGGGAGAAACACACTTGAGAACCCAACTAATCATCTCTGTGGTCTTTGAAAACAGTCATGGTGAGAGAGCAAAGCGATTTAGAATATGGTCCTTGGACATCATCCCGCTGCACTCGCAGAGGCACTCTGGCAACTGACAGACGTCTCAGCAGTGGGTCTCACGCTTTCTTCTTGAGGTCCACTGCTTCGAGTTTCGCTCATATTAGTTGAAAGGCATGTCCATACCTTCATATTCTAGGAAATTATAAAAAGTGTTCTTTAAGACTATATCTCAAGTGTGAGTCGTGACACAGAACGTATACATCAAGCAAAGGTGTATTAAGTCGCACTAAGGCGGCCTTGAATCGAATCCACGCCTTGAAACGATAAATTACCAGAATCGTCACCAAACATCAACTGAGGTGGTTAGAATCTCTTTAGTTACCAATTGTTGTTTATTTTATTTGTGGCAGAATTTATATTTTAATTTTATAATGTGAATAAATGAATTCAAGTTATGTGTAGAGAAAAAAATAATAGCATTCGTCCCAAATTCGTAATAATAGGTGCAGTATTTAGCTCGTTGCGTCATATTTCTTACTCTCTGCTTGATGATCCTGTTATTCTTTTAGCTAGCTTCGTAACACACAAATGACGTACAGTATAAAGTGTATAGTGTTCTACTGGGCTGCTGACTTGCTGTGCGATGTCTGGGAAATATGCAGGGTATGATTACATGAAACAAACAGAAAAATAAGCCGTATAGCTATTGCCAGTGGGAAAAAAAAAAAAAAAGTGAGTGCGTCGGTGAAGAAATGGCGCGATGAGAGATGCGAGAATGTGCTTCACCACAAACATGGTGATGTGCCAACCCAGAACGTTTGACACCTTACTTGGCATCAAGTGACAGACGAAGGTATATCCTCAGCTTATAGTACAGCAAAACAATAATAAAAATAAAAAAAAAAAGTTCTGGTGAACGTGGTGAAGGTAGATATAAATGGGCTTACTCCACAGAGGTAAATAATCAACATAAGTATTTTAATTCACTCTAAAAGGCGGCGTCACATAGTGAAAATTTCTCCCAACATGTTGAGCATTTTCGTTGTTGATACCACGAACCTAACAAGTTTGGCGCCACACAGGGACTGAACAGATGTGTTTACGACTCGCTGTTCCAACAACAAACGCGTCCTCGCCTGAAGATCAAGATAAAGCCGTCTCAACAACAACAAGCCTTCAACTAGCAGCATCTCTTCCGCCACTTAGCCATGAATTGTAAGAATATTGAGGCACCGGAGGATTGTTCTACTGCTGATGAAGTATGTGCTGCGACTGAAGAAGCGCAGTGGGTGCGTCCGTGGCTAGTAAGAAATCGGAAGAAAGCCCACACCAAACTCGCTCAGCCTAGAAAATGTGGACTCCTTCAGATCCTTCCACCGCATGAACAAGAATTTCAGAAGCAGTTGAGAAGAACGGTAATAACAGAACAGCACCTAACAGTTACACTGCGGCACTTAGCTACAGGTAAATTTCTTATCCTATATACTTTGGACATAGTAATGTTATTTTCTGAATTCTAATTAATTATATATATATATATATATATATATATATATATATATATATATATATATATATATATATATATATATATATATATATATATATATATATATATATATATATATATATATATATATATATATATATATGCGGCAATTTTTTACAAGTTGATTAACCTAACTTTGCCTAACTTGGTTGTAAATTTCAGTTTGTGAATGGAATATATGTTGTTCATTACACCTGTACCCTTCATGTTGCTAACTTGTAGAATAATGTGGGATATTTTCTGCAAAATTACTACACAGCCCTACTACTGCAGCATAACCACACTCATGTAACCAAATAACATTAGCATTTCTATCTGGGGGCTAGTTTTGGTTATGTTAGGTTTAGATTGATTCAGCTCATTAATTTCAATGTAAATCCCATCATTGTGTAGAATGAAATAAAAAAAAATAAAAAAAACATTATATTTTTGACCCCCGAGAATATAACCACTGTCTCAAAATTGGTTTGCTAGGGTTATTTCCATAAAACCCCTACTGTGGTGTAATAACTATCCTCCACGTTGCTAACTTATAGAATAATGTTGAGTAATGTTTATTTCATGTACTGCATAGTTCTGCTAATATTGCCTAACCTGACTTCTAACCAAAATTAGCCAACCTTGACTGTAAGCTTCAATTTTTAATTAGATAAGCTCAGTTATATGTCTGTCAGGATATTATGTAAATATTGGATGTCGATCATAACCGGATCTGCTTGGCAAATTTGCTCTGGTCTTCATCTGAAGGATAAGAAAGAATATTGTCAATATTTAGTGTTGGATGTGCCTATTGAATAGAGAGTAATATAAAAAAAATAAATTAACTAATTAATTATATAAATAAATAAATAAATAAATAAATAAACAATAATGATAAGATTAAATAAAATAATTAAACGAATAAACAAATAAAATAAATATATTATTTAATTAATAAAATAAAAATATAACTAACTCTTCCTAAATGATGCTTGGAGGAAAACATTCTCAGTTAGTGTACATATTTGACATTCTTTTGAAATCTGGAATGAAGTTACTTTGCGTGGTACATCGTCATTTGTTTTGAATTAGTCTGGTAACCAAATAGAAATCATTAGATCTGCTGTAATCTTACATACCTCATATTTCTCCACAATGTTACATGCTTACATCATTAAATACTTTATATATGTTAGAATGTTCACATTAGTATATTTCTTTTTTTATAATACAGTGCGGACATACAGCAGACACTGATCAATAACATAATTTCCTCTCATTACTTTTACCATGATAATTAAAAGTATCTTTCCTTCAGTCAGCTTTCAAGCTCAGAGATTTTTTGTTGGAGATGTGATGTTATTTCTTTCCAGAGGCTCTTCTTTGCCAGAGTTTCCTTTATAAAGTTCGTGAAGGTGATTCCATAGTATGGGGTAATCCCTTGTTAGTTCAATCAATCTGTGCTGAGCTAGTACACTTCAACAAATCTTCGAAGGACACTTCGTTTATCTTAATACCTGCAATTGTCAAATAATCGCTATAAATAATTTCACATACCAGACAACTAAATCACAAGCACACACTGACACATGTAATTCTTTTTATTTTTTTTTTCAACTTTGCAGTTGATAGTCTGTCTCATTACGAGTAAGTAAAATAGTTTATAATATCCAGTTTACATTTACGGCTTCTAACATGAGCTCCCAACGCGTCCGGCAACACAACCGTTTTCCATTCTTCCCGACAATCCAAATCCTGCTGCTCGTTGCTCGTTTTTCCCAGAAGCCAATAAAAACGGCCAACATGTTGGGAAAAATTTGCCCCGTGTGATTCCGCCTTAGTACATTCATTCTGCTTGTGTGTGTGTGTGTGTGTGTGTGTGTGTGTGTGTGTGTGTGTGTGTGTCGTGATGGAGGGCAGCACACTTAAATCTATAATGACACACATTAGTGTGTGTGTGTGTGTGTGTGTGTGTGTGTGTGTGTCGTGATGGCGGACATAACACACGAGGCGGGAAAAAACACTTTATGGTTGGGCTCAGCGGCACTGCCAGTATTGCAGGAAATTAGTAACATTGAGAGATTCTCGGGCGTGCCATAGAAGGGTGTGTCTTCTATGGCCAAGTGTCAGTACGATAAGGATAACGAGGCGCAAGGTAAGTCACCAGCTCCACTAACATCCTTCCACGAGATGAGTAGTCTCGAGCATATTCGGAAACACTTTCGCGCCTCCACTACATTCGAAAGACCCTAGTTGAATTACGATGTTTTTTAAGTATTTTTTTTTTTTTTTTTATAGTTCTAAAATCAGAGCAACAACATTTCTATAACATGAACAAGGAAACAGTTTGAGATCCTGGCTAATCATCTATGTGGCCTTGCAAAAAAAAGTCGTGGTGAGAGAGAAAAGCGTCTTCAGAATACGGGCTGAACTGATCTTTACATAGGGCTGTTGTCTGTAGCGAAGGTGAAGTGCTACTTGGCCGCCCGGAAGTCGCTCAAGCGAGAAGTTTAGGCTCCCACCTATGCCTCTTGGTCATAGCAGTGTTTAGTTCTTTAAGGGTAACACTTTCCAGTGTCATAACTGTGTAGCTCTGGCAATGGAAACTTAGCCTGGGTAATCTCTGTTTATTTAGCAAAAACATGAACAATATATATAACAATTACTAAACATAACAAACGACACATACAAAATTATGGAAAAAGAGAGTGTATGTGTGTGTGTACGAGTATGTCTGTGTGAAGAAAGGAGTAGTAAGATGTATTGAGAAGATGTGTAATACATGTGTCAAAGAGCGTGCACAGAATGTGACAAGTAAGAGAAATGTATAAAGTGATGAAAAAGAGATGAAAGACAAGAGCCTGTGCAGTAGAGAGAATGAAAACGGAAGGGTGAAAATAAAACAGAAAACGGAGTGCTAGGAGCGGTGACTTGTGTCCCGCTACATGTCTTTCTCTCTCATGGTAAAGTCCATGTCGTCACCATCACCACCTTCATGTCGTAGAGTTCAGATGCTCACTAACAAATGATACTAAGAACTCGGCTGATAACAAGACGCCATAAGGAGACAACTACTCCCTCCCCCTCCTCCCACAGGTACCTTCTGACCAATGGGATAATTTAAACCAATGGGACTTGTGGGGTCTTATGAAGGCTGCTTCTCGGGATGTTCGGACGGGCTGCCTTCCTCCTCGGTCATCCAACAGTAACGCTACAGGAAGACTTGGCCAGCTTTCCGCACCGTCTCTTTATGTTTGGTTCCATAGTGGGCTGAATCAACGTGGGAGGACATTGATTGATTGATTGATTCTTCCTCTTCTCAAGTGATCAAAAGTCTAAGGTGGGCATTACGAGAGGGAGAGAGGAACCTTATTGACTCTGAAACCTGAACAGTAATTGATTTTTTTAAAGTTATTTTTCCTTTTCTTAAACGATCGAAAGTCTAAGGAAGGCATGGCGAGAAAGAGAAATGAGCCCTTGTCTTACTGAATTCTGCAAGCCACCAAGTATATATGAAGAGGGAGTGAGGTGACGGTCTCTCTTCAACCTGACACCTGCACACCTTCCCGCGCCCCTTCAAGACCTGCCTGGCGACGCACTACAATTGCCCTTCTGTTGTTCATCACTCATCCTTCTCCCTTTCCTTTATTTCTGTATTTTGCTATGAAACACACACACACACACACACACACACACACACACACACACACACACACTTAAGTAAACCTTCGTGTGTCACATAATTTCTATGATAAACAGGAGTTTTTTATTTCCTTATACTTCCCTAGAGCGCGGTTTTACGCCGACACACCTCTGCATGCCACATACAATACGATTACTTATCAGACGTAGATGATTGTGTACAAGAGAGACCAGCCGAGGAGAGACCTGGGATACGGGCTGAGTGATAGCGCGGAACCCCTCCTAGCGGCGCTGGTTTTCGTGACGGCGTCTTGGGGGCTCCTCCAGCACCACCCTAGTGTTCCCTCGTTCTTCCTTCCCATTGAATTGATGATTGACATAATGCAACGCGGAGCAAGAAAGGCATATTGGACTTTCACTGCCGGGCATGAAATAAATGGTTACGAAAGTTACTAACAACTGTTATCTATGCACTTGCGATCTAAGGGTCACGTGGAGGCTCGCCAACACATCCCAGTGACGGAGAGTACAGTTGGTGTCATCATTACTCATTCAGAGACCTGGCTTGGGGGAAGGAGACCTTGAGATGTGTAGCTTTGTCCCAGTGCTTGCACCTCATCACTGGAGTGTTACTGGCGGCACCATAACTCCTGGCGCTCGTCCAGTCTTTATGATTCCATGTATGTGTATGCCTCGTGCACTAAACGCTTTCCTTCACTGGAACATGATTCTCTCTCTTGGCCACAAATGGGCTATTTTCTATGCTATAAGTCATCAGGAATCACTGACTTTGCTGGACCGGTTCAGTTTTATAAATTGAAGGAAAAAAACATGAGCTACTTTACAGTAATAGCCGGCAAAAGTGTTTCATATAGTAACAAATGATAATATAAAAGCAACTACCAAATGGTATTAGGTATATTTTCAACTCCATCCGCAAAAAAAAAAAAAAAAAAAGTCTAGATAAATACAGAACGTGCAACGGTACGTAACTTGTTCGTGTCACCCACTAAATGTCTTGTTTTCTATGGAGAAACTTAGCACTACCAGCATGTTTAATGGATGACTGAAGAGTACACACACACACACACACACACACACACACACACACACACACACACACACACACACACACACACAGTTACATACATACATACATTTATACATGGATTTTTATTAACACCTCGACATATTCTCCTATTCAATATTGTACATACACTATTATTTGTAATGCGCAAAATCAAGCCAGCATCCTTAACGCCACTCTTGAGAATGCTCCATCGTTACAGAAGTTTGTAATGGTTTGTATAACGAAAACACACTTCACCTGGGTAGCTGTATTCTTGTAATGATTTGTTACGAACTAGTCTCTTGCTCTAACGATGCTTGCCTTCTGACGCTCACACACCTGGCGCTCGTTTCCCGCCACACCGGCACCACACTCTCTGCAGATACTGGCAAGTCATTCTGACCCCCAAGTAATTAAATTAAGTCACCTGAAATACGTTTTTTTTTTTTTTCTGACATTTTGTTTATATTTTATTTATTTATATTTTTATTGATCTATTCCATTTATTGAATCTTTATTTTCCTAAGGGATCGCCGGTATGGTATATAAATGGATAATACATTAATTTATTCATCAATTAATTTATTTATCTCTTCATTTAGACTGTCACAGTTTGTTTCATCCTATATTATTTTCTACAAGTTATAGCTACTACGAATGGTTTCAGTTGACAAATTGCTGCGCCATATTGTAATCTAGATCTTTTAATATCTAGTGAACTGCCTTCTTGATCCAAGTTTCATTTGTAATATTTTAAGATCACCACACACCAGACCAGACGGGACCCACTCACTGCATGCGTGTTGTGATGGACATGGTGAGGAATAAGTACTTGATATATCTCTTTTTTTTTATTTCCTTTATTTTATTGATGAGTTTTAAGTGAGGCGTTTTAAGGATTTAGTAGGTATTTATTTTTATATTTTTATTAGTGCGTTTTATGTTATGGATTTTAGGACTTCATTGACGATAACTTGATTTTTTATCATTGTGTTTTAAATTATGTTTTTTGGAGGGCTAATTCGTCTACGAACAGTTAGTTAGTAGCTGAATGACAAACAATATAAAGAAATGCAAGATACATACAACATATAAATAGAGCTCGTCCATTTAAATTTTGTACTTCCTAATTCTGTCTCTTACCACCGCCAGCTCTTTGTCATTACAATAAAGGTATTATCAGATGTCAGAAACTCACATACTCAAGCAATGAATCTCAAAAAACCCATCGATTATTACTTTGATGAAAAATTAAGTAAGTAACAAACCAGGTGATAGGTGCTTTAAGGTGCGGAGCAACTTAAAGGACCTTCCCTCAATAGCTGGGGAGGGGTTCTAATTTTTAGACGCGTCGCAGACCTGTCACAAAGAGACTAGCTACACACGCCGCACCAAGTGTCGCGCCGCCGTGATGGTTGCGGCGAGTGACATGTTGCTATAAATGACTGTTTTCAATATGTGGCATTTTATCTGCATTCTGATCACACTGTCGTGTTCACGAGAGTTTTTCCTACTTAATGTATTAGTATATTTCAGCATTCAGTGGTTAAATGTTGAAAATAGCGAGCAAAAGTAAAAATGGTAGAAAATTTCTTTTCAACATTTTCAGTTCAACTCGTCGTAATACGTTTTTTTTTTTTTTTTGTTTTGTTAAGTTTTTACAATGCATCTTGATTCTACAGTCACTGCTGAGTCTGATGGTCTTTTTTTTTTTTTAAGAGGGGTGAAAGAGGAAAAGCTAGCTAAAGAGAGTGGTGGGAAGATAAGTGTGAAAGAAAGTAGGAGATGACAGTTCGTGGGCTTGACCACGTTATGGTTATCCCGTACATGAAGTGAGTTATGGCAAATAATTCGCCCATTCTGCGCGCTTGACAAATCGAAATATCCAAATAGGGCAAAACGGTGGGTCTGACGAAGAAATGTCATAAAATCAGAAAGAAGCGCCATCAAAAGTTACATTCTGGAAGGCGTTTTGGAGACTGAAATCATAATTCTTATATGCGATGGACACCAAAAGTTGCTCCTGGCCAAATCATCGGTGTACCATTCAGAGCCCATGCGGAGCGGTGGGTTGTAGAGATGTGCAGTAACAAAATCAGTTACCTCAACTTCAAATACCTCAACTTAATATCTTTGCATGAAAACATATATAATGTGATAGACAGATGAATTAGCATAAAATTCTATGTACAGCCTCGAGTCAATGCTCACATATCAAGAAGATGCGGTTCACCCACTTTTGGCCTGCGGGCGTCACTCACTCACCAGAGATAGGAATAGATTTGTTTTCAGAGGAGTGGAGGATGAATGGAATATACCTAGTAATCAGGTTGCTGGTGCTGAGTCATTAGGGAGCTTTAAAAGATACGACAAATTATGGATACATAAAAATATAGCATTAGTTTTGTGATGCATTAATGGATAATGCGTTAATGAAACTAAGGGTGTGGGCAATGTTTGATTTTATTGTATAGTTTACTGTTGTGTAATGTCAGAACAACACTATGAAGGAAAACAGTCAGTTGTATATCATTATTTAAATAAACTCATCTGTACAACTCTACGTAGCGACGTGTCCAGAGGCTGTTACCTACACTCAGACTTGATGCTCTTTTTTTTTTAGGAATATGATTGGTTCACCATCATATCATTATTAAAGACAGCAAAGTAATGCGAATATAAGCTTTGCATTATTTTGTTTGCCTGTTACATTTATTTAGCGTCCTTTACGGAAGCGACATACAAACACAAGGCTTCGTTCAAAAATCAACTTAAGCTATCACTCATAAATGTTTATTTCCTTTTTTTTTTTTTTTTGGAGGGATAATACTTAAATTAATTGCTTTCCTGTAGACATTTTTCTAACTCAACTTAGGATATTGCTAATTGATAAGGTGATTGAAAATATTTCCAGTAAAAAGAAAACAAAAAAAGGCTTGAATCACACTTAACATTAGAAGCGCATCAGTCGGCGTGGTGGAGGCAGCGGCGTGGCTTCCTGGTCAATCTAACCTGCGACTGCTGTAGCTATCATTAGAACTCCCTTAGTGTGGTGAGCCTATACATTCGTTCCTCTGGTGTCAACGAACGTACCTCGGAGTTTATTAATTCTAAATGGAGGTTTGCGTGGTTCCAACTCACACCACCAATCACAGCGCTCTTGGGTTCAAAACGGTAACATCGGTGTGTCTGGCGCTGCCGACCCCACTTGTTAGGGTGCGGGTTCGTCTAGGTCGATGCCCCTCACCTCTGTTCCTATATGTGTCTAAAATCTCACGCCGAATACAGTATTAATGTTATTTTCGTAGCTGATTCTTCGTGATGCTACTCGAAAAAGCTGTATAAATAGTGAGCTTTTAATTTTCACTTATTTCAGTTATGTATTAAGTTAGGTAGTATGCTCCTGTATCTGTGTCTAAACTCTCACGCCGAATATAGGATTATTGTTTTTTTTTTTTTCACAAAACATGCATTCTAATAATTATGATGCTATGTGAAAAAAAAAACCTGTATAAAAATGGGACTTGTAACCTTCATTTATTTAAATTTTATAGTAAGGGAGCTGAAACTTAATATCTGTCTGGCACCTCATTAGACTTTTTATTTTCGTTCTTTTTGTTCTCCGAGGCCAGTTTCCCTCTTACATAAAAAAAAAAAAAAAAAAATCATCACTTGCATTATTATTACAACTTGAGAACTCATCACTGGAACAGTGAGTTTTTTGTGCATCTCTCACGCCGCCGATATTCCTCAGCTTGTCTTTCATCCAACGAAGTAGTTTTTCGCATCCCTCCATCCCCGATAATAATAATAATAATAATAATAATAATAATAATAATAATAATAATAATAATAATAACAATAATAAATAAATAAATAAATGAACAAAATATAAGCAGATAGTGTCTAGCCATACATCTGATGTACGACAGGAAGTCTTTGCTGCCTGATATTATTTTAGTTTCTCCCTCCCAGTCAACCTCCTTCCCTCCCTCCCTCCCTCCTCTCCATCCTCACTCACCGGTCCATCCTCACTCACTGGTCTCTTCAGCATTGCTTATAGATCGAATGACCTTGCTTCACCAAGACAAGAAACCAGCAGCCTCATAAGGCGATCCTGCGGTATCAAACCAAGAAAATGCGACTCAACATCTACTGGATGCCATTCAGCTACCAGATGTAAAAAAAAGTGACATACATACAGCCTGAATGTCGCATGCAAGGTATGGTTTTGTGGTTATACTGATGTTTATCAGTTCTTGCCCTCGGCTCTTACAATGGAAGCCGCTAGGTCGGAAAATAGTAGAGGAAGGTGCCGCTGTGGTGCCTTCTGACCCCGGAAAGGCTACAGAGTGGCCAGTGGGGAACAATGAAAAGAGGAAACACAAGGTGAGCGAAGTCGGGGAGGGAAGCAGAATAAAGTATACTTGTGATATTTCTTTCACTTTACTTATCGGTATATGGATGTACCTTTAGGGACCTAAAGTAGTACTAACTGCCTAATAGAAAGCAAAGGAACTGACATGGGTGAGGCACCTTTTCCTCAAATTGCACCCCAAACAGCGTGATTCAGCGGCTCGAAAACTTGCCCATGTTGGCGCTGAGAGCACCTCTCTGCTGTCTCCTAGTCTAGATACTATTCAACTTGGGACAGCCATGAGGAGAGTGGCCCCTCACCCTTCCGCTGGGCGGTACCGATGACTAGCTGGATCCTAGACAACTCAGCCACGTACCTTGCCATAGGTCTTCCTGAGCTGAAAGGATCTGCTGGATGTCAAAAGACACCTCTTGTCTTGGCTTGCGGGTTTCAGGAGCATGTAAGAGGCTGTATCCGGCGGTGAAAGCTATGAATTATGGTACCTCGTTCCTAAGGAACACAAGTTTCCCGCTGCATTACAGATATTTCTCCATCAAACCATACAGCCATTTATTTCAAGCAGCCTTCACGCGAGCTTTCTGATACTAGATACGTGTACAATGAAACTACGTCTGGGATGCACGAATATTTCGTTTCATACTTCTTTGATGCTCCAGTTACTTGAAATGTTTCTCTATACTCATAATCGAGTATAAATTAAGTCCCTCCTATGTCAGGTTGCTATGTCTTTCAGGTATGCAGCTCCACCACAGCGACAGCAAGGCAAATCCTGATGTGAAATGAGGACAGCGGGAAGATGACCTCCTCGTTGAGGGGGGCAGCGACAATCCACACGCTACTCATCCGGTTGGGCGCACCGCATAGCAGTACACTTGATAAGAGGTTAAAGGTTCCACTTGCGGGTTCAAAGGACTCATGAACCCCACGCGCATCTGCTCACACACACACACACACACACACACACACACACACACACACACACACACACACACACACATGGAAAAAAAAAAAAAGTAATTGACACTCGATTATCTTAAATTTAAGTGTGTGTGTGTGTGTGTGTGTGTGTGTGTGTGTGTGTGCATGATATATTTTTTTTTCATATGAAGCAAGAATAATAATATTACAAAAGCATAAGCCACTCCTCTGGAAGGAATAAGAGTGACAGCACACCCCTTAACTTTTAATATTCAACTGGGCCTCAGTTTGTTATCCTCGGACTGGTTATTTCATTGTGCGCTGATAAACTGATAAAGACAGTTTTTTTCTTGTTATTTCTGAACACTGGTTTTCACTTGTTTAGTTTTAAATGGTGTTCAAATTTATTCCATAACTGACCTCCTTGGAGAGTAACTTTCATGTCAGCAGACTGACCATTCCCAGCAATACATATATTTCAAGCATTCTCGGATATAAGCACGAAAGTTTGGTGAAACACTCAGAAAAAAAAAAAAATGTTGATAATTTTATCCTGAATATTTCAATTATCTTTATAGTTCGTGAAAGATATCGTGCTGTATTCGAAGTAGAATATCAAATCATGACGTTATCGTTTCAACACTCACTGCCAACACCTAATAATTCTGCTGCTATTTGACATGTTTGTCCGTAATTACTAACCATTCTGAGACATTTTCTTTCCCACTACAGCCACCTCCAAGCACTATACTGGCTAGAAATTACAAAATCTATTCATTACTTTTTTTCCTGTAGATGTTTATAAAAACTTAATTGTCTTAGTGCTGTGAATTGTTTCATATCGCAGTGAAAGGGTCAAGTCAAGTCACAAAGCTATCAGAGGAATTCAAGCTCGAAACTTAAGTCACAGATAATGCATGAATCTTTAATACGAGTACACTCAGCATCAGTGACACGAATCTCACCCTACTTGATATGCCAAACAGGTGTTCTGGTATTTCCACAAGGTGTGTGTCATCGGTAACAGATGGCGCTACGGACCCCAGGTTGTATGTATATAAATCCGACGCTGGAACAAATGCCACACAACCTTGCTCTCCTCTCCCTCCGCTTCATCTCAGGCGAACAACGTCGGTTCATAATAAGTCAAAAAGCCAAGGCGTGAACATGACTACTCGCTGGTGGCTAGTAGTCATCCTGGCGGCTGCTGTTCTGGCTGAAGACGTGACCACAACTGCCCCCGAATCCGACGATGAACACAAAGTACGTAAGCCTGCCTGCCTCCTCACCCCTAGACGGCAAGGACACGCGTTGCTTTCTCTAAGTTTCGAGGCAATTCTCGTAATATTTGGACACTTCTTTTACATAATTATCTTTTTGGGACTGGCATCTTCAGTGGACATTTTTTTTCCTGCCTTTTTATTTATTTATTTTTTTTGTTGCTTTTGGCCAGAACTCCTCTTACATTGGATAAACAAATAAGTGAATAAATAAATAAATAAATAAAATTGTTCAGGTTCTGTGATCTCTGCATCGGCGCATTCCATCAATGTCTTCTGGTAAACTCTGCCCCTACCGTTTCCTTCACGCCGCCTGACAGCCACGCACTTCTGCACGACTTTAGTAAATATCACACACACACACACACACACACACACACACACACACACACACACACACACACACACACACACACACACACACACGTATGCTAGTCAAAAAAAAAAAAAAAATCTCGTCTTTAAAACCTTGTAAGTACTAACTGATCTTTTATGGCAGAGAAATTAGGCCTTTTAGAATTCATATTGTCCTTAGATGAATGGGTGGGTCATGCAGTCCTTAGTTGTGTCCATGAATGTTTGATTTTTTCTTCTTGCTAAAAGCGTACTTGTCATTAACATTTAAAGGGTAAATGCTGTCATTCCAAGAAGAAGGAGAAAAAAAAAGCTATCTTGGACTTTTTGCGAGGTTTCCGTACACTCAGGAAAATGTATATATATATATATATATATATATATATATATATATATATATATATATATATATATATATATATATATATATATATATATATATATATATATATATATATATATATATATATATATATATATATATATATATATTTTTTTTTTTTTTTTTTTTTTTAATATACAAGACGATACAGAACTAGATATTTTATTTTAGTTTCTTACGTTATTGTGGTATTCTTACACTCAAGAATAATCATTCATACGTAATTACCGTCTACATTTTGTGAAGGAAAATCAATAAACATATCGTGTCTTTCGCTGAACGGTGAACACTTCCAAAGAAATACGCAGCACTATGCTTTCTTCTCCAATGGAACATATAGAACATTTATTCCCATTATGAACGATGCATTCAACATTACATTAGTGAATATTTAGGCTTGCCTATGTTAATCCAAAGCCTTTGGTTGCCAACGTGGTGCAGCAGGCCATCAACCTCATCATGACAATGAGCACGTGCGGGCATTTAAAATTGTTTTTTTTTTTCTTGAGTGTTTACACTGTTGTTTAGAATAGTTTTGCTTGTGAGTTTATATCTTGTTTCTTGAATAATTTAGTAAGTTAATATATTAGCTATAAACTTAAGCTTTGATCATTATTATTAGCAGGTCGTGTGTGAGATATGAAACTTTGTTGAGAAGCGATAATTATATGAATTAAATGCTCAGATTTGTAAATACTATAGATTAATAAATAGACTCTAACCAAATTGTTACTGCTAAGTCATAAGGGAGCTCCGAAAGAAGATCTGATATATTCGTGGATGAATATGATAGATGGAAGCAGGTATATTTCATGCAGGGACTGCCACGTGTAGGGTTTATGATCCTTTGGAACTACCCTTATTTTCCTATGTTTCTAACACGTGGTCAAACATCAACAAACGTGTGTGCAAAGCATAACTCTCGAGAATGGCTTCTGATTTCCATGCAAGCTGACTTTAAAAATAACTTGTTTCTCTCTCTCACTCATCCTCTGCACCTACGTATGTTTTGTGCTGCAGGAGGAGGCTATCTCGTGCTCTGACTCTGGCGGCACGTGTGTGAAGGAGGCCAGTCTGTGCACAGGAACACTGACCAGCGTCATGGACTGTCCCCTGTGCTGCCACCAAGGTGAGTGACGGAGGTTTTGCAGTTGATCAGCGCGCCTTCACCAAGAAAGTCAAATTGTAAACCACAATCTTGATTTTACGACTGGAAACATATTATGACTACCTTAATTTATTATAGAATCAGGATTACTTGATGCATCAAGTACAAAGATGCTAATTATTATACCAGCGTTAATGAGAGCACGTACACATTGATGGAAATCACTATAGCCACCAGAGAGAGAGAGAGAGAGAGAGAGAGAGAGAGAGAGAGAGAGAGAGAGAGAGAGAGAGAGAGGGTGTGAGAGAGAGAGTTCTGCAGATTTTTCACCATCTTCTTTTCTTCAGTAATGGCGAGAGCTGATGTGAACGGGACCGCCGCATCGGACGAGACACTGAGCAAAGCAGGTAAATGTCTCACTGTTTTTTTTTTTTTATTCATGCAACGAAAACCTAACGAGTAACTACTAGGAAAATAATAACAGGCAAGATAGTTTGTCTCGGCAACACAAGTACAATCCACCCAAATAAGAATGCTGAATTAGATTACATTCTTCCGTGTTAGTTGTGTTAAACGGGAGTGTCGATATGTCCTTACTGCACAAACTACCACACCACAAACCATGTTAAGGATAAAATTGGCTTTTGTGAAATGTTATTTTTTATAGGTTTGCAAGTTTGGATGTAGAACACCAGATGATAATAGGTATGGAAATCTGGGACAAT